>NC_035173.2:8285768-8610173 GCF_001659605.2 Manihot esculenta
TATTTCTTACTATTATAAATAAATTTAATATTAAAATAAATGATTAATTATATTGTATTGAATATAAAAATAAATTTCTCAGTAAATTTATTTTGTACTTATAAAAAGAATAATATTTAAAATTTAATAAATTAAAGAATAAAATTTACAAATTATATTACTAATTAAGTCGCTATTAGGTAAATTTTTTTTTTTGAGATAAGAGAAAAATGGTTTTACTTCTTAAAAATTAATTTGAAAATATAAAATAAATAAGGGTTTTATGCATTTCTTAAAAGTTTCAGCTTTTTTAGTCTACTAACTCAACCAAATAAGACGTATTGAATATGTCTAGTAATTAATAATAATTAAAATACACTCTTACTATAATATTCTAAGATTTGAATGATTATAGAAAGTTTTTATTTTAAAATGCAAATTTTATTAGTCCAGTGAGCTAAGTATACAATTAAAAAATTTTAAGTTCAAAACAGAAATATATATCTAATCTCAAAGTTCAACCCTTACATTAATCAAAAACTCTAAATCGGTGCGGCCTATAATTAACATCATCAATATCCCTACATAGACTAACAACTCTAGATCGATGCGGCCTATAACTAACACCATCAATATCATCACTATTTTTATTTATGCTCCAACTAAAGAGAAAGAAGTATAAAAAATTTGACCGATCGATATGTTTAAAATAATAAAAAATAAAAAAATATTAAAATAGAGATATACACAACCTAACACCCAAAAGAGTAAAGTCAGAAATTACAAACAAACAAAAAACTACCATGCAAAACCTTCGATCATCAAACCAAACATCTAAAAAACCACGGCAGATAAGAAGTTGAAGTATCGGCATATCAAACACATTCACAAGAAGAGGACATGATAGAGCTTATAGTCTCTCAAGGACCAACAAAAGTGGTAGTAGCGCAGTTCGCGAAATGTCATTTTTAACCAACAGTAGCCCTTTCCTCAAGCAGGAACAAAATGATAAAAAAAAAATCAAAATCATACAAAAAGAATAAATTCAAATTCAAAAAGTCTCTAAACAACACCAATCAATAAAAGAAGAGGCAAAATTATATATTGCATAATGAAAATGAAAATCTAAAATCGAATCTCTCTCTCATCCACACCAACAAAACCCTAATTCATAAAAAATTCAAGATACACTTTTATTTATTGTTTGATAAATTGATTAGTCTTAAAATAAGACAGTTTTATATAATATTGGAATGAAAAATTGATTACGGATCTTCATATAACCCCCTCATATGATTAGGAAAGCAATTAAAAAAATTCAATCATTGTCTATAATGCTACTTAGAACACTTAGGTTTGGTTTATTTATCACCAGAATATATAAGAATTAAAATAAATAAATTTATCAAGAAACTACTTTGATTTAAAAGTTTAAATTTATAAGTTAGTATGCTAAGATTAATTTTATATTTTTTTAAAACTTTTTAATCTGAATATTATATTTGCAAGTGACGAATGATTTTGGTCTACTTTCGGTAAAGTAAACTTTTTATGGAGATTTTCTTCTAGCCAGATACAAGATTTGTCTATGGAAAAATTGAAAAAACAATAGAATACACAGGAAATATAATTTATTTTCTAATTAATCTTAATATTATAAAATAAACACTTCAATCATTTAATTCCTACTTTTTAGAATTTTTTTCTTAGAACTAACAACTTGCACAGTGAGACAAAGCTTTTTCTTAGAAAAAAAAAAAATCTTATTATTATATAATTTTCTACAGAGAACAAACTGATGACTTAGACTATATCAAGCAAGCACATGCCATTCTTTTCTTTCATTTTATTTTATTTTTCTCTTTCAATAACTCACCCTAATAATAATAATAATTATAATAAATAAAATACTCTCAATCCTCTCTTTAATTTCCTCTAAAAACAACCTATAATTAATTACTTAAACTGTTGCAATTGGACCCAAATTGACATTATTTTCCACAGCTTTCATGGCTTCAAATCTTGGCTCCTTGGCTTCGAATTTTAACCCAATATAAAGCTTCATGTAGTCTTCAAAAACAAATTTTGGGTAAACTTGCTTCTTCTCTTCTGCTTCTTTCTCCACCAAAGCTGGAGCTGGGTAGATCACTGCATCACTTCCAGGATTATAGAAGGAAGCTAGAGACATCCTTGTACCATCTGTCTGAGCCACAACTCTGTGCTCAACGCTCTTGTACTTGCCATTGGTAATAACCTATATATTTTCATTTTTTTTGGTATTATAATTAGCAATAAATTAATTGTGATTAATCAAATTAATAAGATAATTAATGGGTATTACCTCAAGCTGGTCTCCAATGTTAACAACAATGGAGTGGCGCATAGGTGGCACATCAATCCACTGGTCATCTTTGAGAAGCTGAAGACCACTGACCTTATCATCTTGAAACAACAAGATAATGCCACCAGCGTCTGTGTGGGCTCTGAGCCCCTTGATGAGATCTGGCTTGGGACATGGTGGGTAGTTGCTGACCTTGGTTCCAAAGGTTGGTCCCCTTGACCCATAGAAGGCCTTCTTGAGGTAACCTTTCTCAAGACCAAGATTCTCACATAACAGGTCCAGAAGCTCCTCTGCCAGTTTCTCCAACTTTGCTGCAAATTCCTTCATCACCTTCCTGTATATAATCACTTTTTAATATGATAAAATAAAACCCACAAGCAACTTTCATAAACTAACAATAATTTTCAAAGAAAAGAGTTTTTTTTTTTTTCTTTTTTTTTTTTACCTGTACTCATCGTCGAGATCAGGGACTTGAGCGATGTTTGACTCAGGGAGGTGGCGGAGGAAGAAGGTGCTCTCCCAGTCCAAGTCCTTGATCTCAGTTTGGACACCCTCAAGGCCTTTGCTTGCCACCATTTCCTTGAACCTCTGCTCCATGCATTTTTTATAGTGACCCTTTGTCTTTCTTTCTACTTCATCCAATAACTCAGGTTCTATTCCATGGTTCAACAGCTTTAAAAACAAAAAAACAACAATAAACCGAGAAATATTAAACTCCCATTGTCAATGAACGAGTCGTTTTCAGACTAAAAAGTCACAAATTCGAGCTCCCATTGAATCCAATTTGTAAAAAAAAAGGATGATGAAATTTTTTTTGAAGATATGTACCTCAAAGAATCCCCAATTCTCACAAGCATCTTTGATCTTAGCCATAGTGGCAGCTCTCTCCTCACCATTAAGCTTCTCAAAGTTAATGATTGGAAACTCCATTCTCTCTCTGTCTCTCTCTCTCTCTTTGAAAGGAATCGGCTTTGCGATTGTTGAGACAAAAGTGAAGCTTGGGGAATGATATTTATAGGGGCTATAAGCATAAGAGGACACAAATAGCTGTAATTTGAGAAATGAGTATGTGGGTCCATAAGATATTATTATGTAAAATGTCATCATACCTAAACAAATGCAACTCATATTTCTATTCCTAATTTACCCTTTTACTTATCCGGCCACCGCCGACGACTTTTCAGGCAATAAAATTTTCCCCGTATATAGATCTGCCCATTTTCAATGAGAAGTGTCTTGCATTCAGTGATCATGAAATTACCAGTTTAATAGATTAATATCAAATAAAAAATGAATTTTCCCATGTTTAAAAAAAAAGAACATTTGCATTTTCCATTTATTATATAAATAAAAAATGATAATTTATGAAATAATTAATTTAGTAAAATTAAGAATATGAAAAATTCAGGTTTGTTATATTAGAATATTCTTCTTAAAAGTTATTCCTTGCCTAATTGTGATGCATTTTCTTAGTGGAAATTGAAAATTTTGTTGCTTTTTTTTTCGATATTTATTTAAAATTTCAAAATAAAATTACAATGTCATCATCTTTGGACCAGGAAAAATTGACAACATTAATGGTCCTAACTCTAAAGGTTTATAATATTTATTCACCTTCTTTCATTTTCCACCACAAAAATTATTATATATATTCTTTAATTTACTAAAATAATTCCTAATTTAAATTCTAACCATTAAAAAAAGAAATTCAATTGATTTTATTATTAGTTTTAGATGATGAGATTTTGAATTGAAATGCTAATTTTAAAAATAAATTAATTAAAATATATAAAATTAAAGACCATTTGAGTTAAAGGGTGGACCTGTTGACATAAGTTCGGCCAAATCCATTGCCAAGGTCGCTTTGCCTTCCACTTGTAGCCAAACTGGGCCTACTCTGATGGCTCTTTCTTGATTTGTACTTTATTTTCATTTAAACAGAAAAAAAAAAAAAATTATATTACCACCTTCCATGCAGGCACCATTTTTATTTTCTTTTTCTCTTTTATAAAAAATTAGAAAAGAAAAGAAAATGACGATAATGCATTTAAAACCTAAAAGCGATATGGGAAGCTACCAAATTCTTGCACCTCTGACATCCTGACGGCACCCTGCACAAATCTCTCCTCTCTAATAAATAAAAAAAATAACTACTTAATCCCTAATATTAAGAAATTTACTATTTTAACACATAATTTAAATATATTTTATATTTATTATATGTAATATTAAATATATTATATTTAATAAATATTTATTATAAATAAATTTATATTATATAAAACATCATATATAAATAATATATATATATTAAAATATTTTACTAATATTTATACTCAATATTATAAATTATGTATATATTTTTTATATTTGAAAAACTTCACTTTTTATTAATAATATTTTAAATTGTAAAATTTTAATTTTTTTTCATATTTAAGTTTTTATTAATATTTATGATATTAGATAAAAGTGAAAACTCAAAGTAAATAGTGAGATTAATTAAAAATAATATTATTATAAAATATAAATATATTTAAAAATTATTTTATTATTCAAATAGAACTCTGGAAACTATACTGTAACCTATCATTAATCTATATAAATTCAATTTAGTTTTTTTTAATTATAATTGTGATAAATTAAAAAAATTTTGATGTATGTTATCACATTTATTTTTCTTCAATTTTATTTAAAAAATTTTTATGTATAAATTTTTTTATTTAATCTATTATTCATAAATTTCTTTTATTTATATATTTTTTAATTTATTTTTTAATATTCTTATTTTAGCCAATTCCATCATTAACTTTTTACTAACAAAATTGGAATTAAAAGTGCTTTACTAACGAAATTGTATTATATGATATCGCAAGATTTTGATTATGTGAAGGTTACCCATATTTGGTGTGAAGCTAATTGGAATGCTATTGTTTTTGCTGGTTTTATTTCTCTCGTATTCCATATTAGCGACTAATATTCGATTTAAATTAAAAAAATTAATAAAATTAAATTAATTTAAAATTTTAATTTAATTATTATTTTATCAGTTAAATTCAATTTTTATTTTTAATTTTTTATTATTATTTTAATTTAATTTAATTTTAATCAGAAAAATTGATAAAATCAAATTATTTATTATCTCAATAATATATTATTATTATTTATATATTTTAATTATTATTATAAGTCTATAATAATAATTTAAAAATCATTATATCTTGTCTCTATTATTATATTAATAAGACAATAATATTTTTTATAATGAATAAAAAATATAATTTTTTTTTGAAATAAAAATAAAAAATATAGTTAAAATTATAATTTTATTAAATATAAAATAAATTTTTAATTAAAATATATTATTATATACTATTAAAAAATTTTATAATAATTTTTAAAATATTTTTATTTAAATTTTAAAATGTAGTAGTGATTATTAATGTATTTGAACAATCTATTTTTATTTTTATTTTAAAAAATATATTTTTATTAATTTAAAATAATATAAAAAAATCATATCAATTACGATAATAAATATTGATTTTTTAAATGGATAAATATTGATTTAATGGAATGAATTCTCATTAAAAAAATAATTATAGTTAAATAAAACCATGTAATTTGCGGCATCAGGTTAATAATTTAGATGGATATCAAATTTAAATTACCAGTAATTTTATCCATTTAATATCAAATGCTTTTCACTTGTCAACTCCGTAGAAAATTCAAGAACTTATAATTTGTGGGTTTTTGAAATAAGGAAAGGCAAAAATTACTCAAATTGTATTATTAGATAACAAATAAAGAAATCAAATCAATTTTTTTTTATTTAAATCACTTTATTGTAGATTATACCTTACTCTAATTAGCAAATTCTCGTATATTTTCTAATAAATTGTATACTAAAATTATGACTTATTGTGGAATGTTTATCCCCGTACGTACTTAATAAGAAAAATAATAATAAAAGAAAACTTCTTTTTTCAAATTCAATCTCTTCATAATAATAAACTTCTACATATAAATTATTTATTCAAAAGTGGAAATTTTGTAATTTTGCCATTTGCTAACATGAGATCCAGAATTTGCTTACTTATTGCTTCAATTAATCAATACTACTTCTTACTTATGATTCTTAGTTTTTTCTACTTATTAATTATTTTTAATTTGTAGAAATATAATATTTTGTCACATTTCACGATAAATATTACAATCTATTTATACATGAGAGACAATATCTAAACATGAAGGGAAATCAAGTCTATAATTTAAGTAACTAACCCATCTATCAATATTTATTTCCTATATTAGCATATTTACTTCCTATATAACCTGTAATATTTCCTCTCAAGTTGGATCATAGATATTTATCATGCTCAACTTGTTAGAAAAATATTCTATTTGAGGCCCATTTAAAGTTTTAATGAATAGATCACCCAATTGCTTTCATGTCTTCACATAACTGATGGAGATTAAATTTTCTTAAATTTTCTCACGGATGAAATGACAGTCAACTTCAATATGTTTAGTCCGTTCATGGTATACTGGATTGTAAGCAATGTGAAGAGCAGTCTGATTATCACACCAAAGTTTTGCGGGTAATGCAACATCCATACCAACTTCATTCAGTAGATAATTTATCCACAAAATCTCACAAGTCGATTGAGTCATGGTCCTATATTCTGACTCGGCACTGGATCTGGATACCACATTTTGCTTGTTACTTTTTCAAGACACTAGGTTTCCTCCAACAAATACACAGTAGCCTGTAGTCGACCTTCTATCACTTTTGGATCCCGCCCAATCAGCATCAGAAAAACACTCAAGTGCAGTATGTCCATGATCTCTATAGAGTATACCAAGCCCAGGAGTCCCTTTTAGATAACATAGAATTTGTTCTAGAGCAGTCCAATGTTTCACCGTAGGTGCAGACATGAACTGGGTTACAACACTTACTGCAAAAGCAATATCTAGCCGAGTCATTACCATAAGGTAGTTCAGCTTTTCAACTAACCTCATGTACCTCTCTGGATCATCATAAGGGTCTCCGTTATCTTTTGTAAGACATATATTAGGAATCATTGGTGTGCTACATGGTTTAGCTCCCATCTTTTCAGTTTTTGTAAGTAAGTCAAGGACATACTTCCTTTGAGACAGGAAAATTTCCTTTTTACTCCTCAAGACTTCGACTCCTAAGAAATATTTAAGCTGACCCAAGTCTTTGGTATGAAAACTCACATGCAAGTGGTTTTTGAGATAAGAGATCCCTGTACTATCATTTCCTGTAATGACAATATCATCAACATATACAACAAGGAGAATAATACCAATATCTGAATTTCTATAGAAGACTGAATGGTCACATTTGCTTTTTTTCAACCCAAATTTTTGAACAACTTCATTGAACTTTTCAAACCATTCACGGGGACTCTGCTTCAAACCATACAAAGATTTCTTCAAATGGCAGACTTTTCCATACTCCCCTTGAGCAACAAACCCTGGTGGTTGCTCCATATACACCTCCTCTTGGAGGTCACCATGTAAAAATGCATTCTTGATATCTAATTGGTATAAAGGCCAATGCTGAGAAGCAGCTAGGGAGATGAACAAGCGAACTGAGGTCATTTTTGCCACAGGAGAAAAAGTATTAGAATAGTCAACGCCATAGGTTTGGGCATAACCTTTGGCGACAAGACGGGCCTTAAGCCTCGCTATGGAGCCATCTGGATTGACTTTGACGGCAAAAACCCATTTACAGCCCACAGCCTTTTTGCCAGAGGGTAAATCAACTAGTTTCCAAGTATGATTTTTATCTAGAGTCTTGATCTCCTCAAACATTGCATCACGCCATCTAGAATGAGTCAGGGCCTCTTTAACTGTCTTAGGCAAAGAAATGGAATCTAGAGAGACAATTAAGGAGGTAGAAGAAGGAAACAGGTGATCATAAGACAGAAAATTAGCAACAGAATAGATAGATTTACATTGTCATTTACCTTTACGAAGACTAATAGGGAGGTCAAGGTCAGTCGGTGGTGGATCTAATGGTGAAGAAGATTTTGGTGCAGGACATGTACCATCAGGTACTAGTCTCTGAGAGTAAACTTGAACAACTGACGGATTAACAAGAGGCTGAGTATTAGGGAAATTATTACCATCAGATTGTGCAGCAGAAGGCATACTCGAAGAGGTCCCACCATCAGATATGATTCTATAGATGAGCCACTTATCATCATCCTCTTGATTAGAAGAGATTTGTGCAACAGGATAAAAATGAACTTTTTCGAAAAAGACTATATCTATTGAGACCAGATATTTGTTGAGGTCTGGAGAGTAACAACGATACCCCTTCTGAAGGCGAGAATATCCCAAGAAAACACACTTCAAAACTTTAGGATCAAGTTTAGTCACATGAGGTCTGACATCCCGAACATAGCAAGTACTGCCAAACAGTCGTGGTTCGAGAGGAAATAATATCTTCTTAGAAAAGAGGAAATTATAAGGAGTATTACTGTTTAGTACTATGGAGGACATGCGATTAATGAGAAAGCATGCAATAGAGACAGCATTAGCCCAAAATTGTTTAGAAACTTGCATTTGAAACAATAGAGCTCTAGCAGTCTCAAGAAGATGTCGATTCTTCCTTTCAGCTACCCCATTTTGAGCGGATGTATCAACACATGACGATTGGTGAAGAATACCATGTTGAGTCATATAAGCCTATAATGATTATGACATATATGCTTTAGCATTATCGCTCCGTAAAATTTTCACAGGAACATTAAATTGAGTCCTGATTTCAGCACAAAAAGCAGAAAAATGAGAAAACACTTCTGAACGATGCTTTATAAAATAAATTCAAGTCATTCTAGAGTAATCATCCACAAAAGTGATAAAATATCTTAATCTAGTCTTAGATCCAACTGGACATAGGTCCCAAACATCTGAATGAACTAATTCAAAAGCAGACTCAGCTCGTTTATTGACTCTAGGACTTAAAGAGATTCGATGATGTTTTGCAAAATGACATGACTCACATTCTAGTAAAGATACTTTATGAAATTGAGGGCATAACTTCTTCAAAACCGATAACGAAGGGTGTCCCAACCGACAATGTGCTTCAAATGGAGACACGACACTGGAGCAGGCAACAGGCTGAGGCACCCATGCATCCAAAATGTAGAGACTCTCAGATACATGTCCTTTACCAATAATTTGCTTCGTCACAAGATCCTGAATGAGACAATGATCAGGAAAAAAGAAAACACAACAATTTAGGTCTTTGGTAAGTTTACTCACAGAGATTAAATTAAATGTAAGATTAGGTAAACTTAGCACAGATGATAGGGTAATAGAAGGAGTAGGTTTAACAGTCTCAGAACTCTCAACATTATAAATTGACCTATCAGCTATAACAATAGGAGAATGTGTTTTATGAGATTGAAAGCTAGTAAAAATATGAGGATTACCTGTCATGTGATCTGTAGCACCCGAATCCATGACCCATTTATGTGAAGAGGAAATAAGACACGTTTTACCTGACTCAGTTGCTACTGAAGACGTTGGGATAATTTTAATAATATGGATTTTATTGTCAAAAACCATTTCAACCAAAACTCTATATTCCTTTACCTTCAAACAAATTAAAGGAAGATAACCAACACCTAAACAGCAAATGAACCACAGATCTGCCAAGCGGGTTGCAAGGCAACTAAACGCCTCCACCCAACACCTAAACGGCAAATGAACCACAGATCTGACAAGCGGATTGTAAGGCAACTTCGGCGTATTCTCCAGGTGGACGATGAGAAACAAATATTACCTTAGATGGGTAACACAAAAGAACAAGAGTCCTAAGTCTCCAAAAATTTTAAAACTTGACGAGACAAAAAAATAAATCTCTATGAGAATAGCTCTGATACTATGTAGAAATATAATATTTTGTTATATTTTACAATAGATATTACAACCTATTTATACATGAGAGATAGTATCTAAACAGAAAGGAAAATTAAACCTATAATTATACAATCCCTAAAATTAAGTAACTAACCCATCTATCAATATTTATTTTCTATATTAACATATTTATTTCCTATATAACCTGTAACATAATTAAAAACTATTAATTGTTCCATGGTATGCTGTATTTAATTTATCCATAAACTTTGGTTAATACATAATTTTTATTATTGATTATGAACTTTTTTTAGAATAAAAATGAGCATAAAATTAAAAAATTACCACTAGAGTCCTATTCGGTAATATTAGATGTTATAGTGGTCTGAACAAGTAAAAATACTAAATACCATTTTAAAATTATTACTAAATACAGTCTTCTGTTTGGTATTTTAGCCGTTTGAATAGTTATTGGTTGTTTTAGTAACGGTTAATTATTTCATTGACGGTTAACTGTTAGATATTAATTATTAGTGGTTAATTGTTTATATAATGACAGAATGTATAAATATCCAGTATAGGATAAAAATTAAATTGGATATTAGATATAAAATATTAGATATAAAATAAAAATATATATAAATAAATATTACTCAAGTATTGACATAAATCACAAACTAATAGAAATCAATATATTCTCAATAAATCATTGATAGAAAATATAAATTATTTTTAAATTAATAAGCTAATTCTATTTTTTAGTATGTTACAAACAATGAGGAATATTATTACGAATGTAACAATCTGATGATACATTATAGAGAACAGTGAAAAGTGATAATAAGGAGAATTTATATATTAAACTTTTAGATTTATAAAATTATAAAAAATAAAAAATAAAAAAATATAAGTATCGAAAAAATACGATAAATAGTTATTAAACACTAAACTTTGGAAAGAGTAATTTTTCAATAACTATTATTTCAACTATTAAACACTACTATAAAAAAAAAATCACCAAACAATAAATAATAAAAAGTAGTGTTTTGGTGAAACTTCAAAATTAAATATTATTACTAAATATTGTTGTGGAATATGGTTTTAATCTAAATATTAAAGATTGTTATCCAAAATGTCAAGAATTAGCAAAATTAAGCACATTTTGAATCGAGATAGGTTCAGGCAAAATCTTCAACCCCAATAGCTTTAGCCCTATTGTCAGACCTAAACGTCTCAAAAGTTTATGTCACCAGGAATTCATACCATGTTCAATACTTCGCATTTTCGCCAACACATCGCCTCAAGCACGAATGCCTGAGCACAACATCCATACATAGCAGCAAGGCGTCACGAATCCATTGGTGAGAAGCAGCGCACAGAAGCAATGCCACGAGGCTACGGGCGGGGCGGAAAGGCCTCTAGGGAGCTCCTCTAACAAAAGAGATCCAAAGTGTTATAAGTTAATCTAGCAATCCGGTTAGCACTTATGTTGGCCTCTCTAATTATGTGTCTGATCGCTCAATCTGCTCACTCACATGCTTTTCTCATTGAATAGCTCGAACCACAGTGTTCAAGTCTCTTGTGGGCTTCATATTACCAATAATAATCTCCACTGCCTCCAGAAAATCAACCTCAATGGTCAAATTGCTAACCAAGCTGTTTGGCAAGCTTAATGCCTTCAAGAATTGCCCACATTTCAACCCTCAAGAGTGTAGTTCTGCCAAAGGTAGCAAGGAAACCTTTAATGGATTCTATTAAATTTTGAAAAAAAAAAAAAGGAAAAGAGATTTAAGAGAAAGTAGCAAAATTTACCAGCAAATATGAAATATGCTGGTAAATTACCAATGGGTTCAAAATCCACTGGCAATTTAAAGAAATAATAAATACAAATTATTTCAATTAAAATAATAAATTTATTATTATTAGATTAATTTAGTAAGATTAAAATTATATTCTTATTATAAATATATTTTTATTTTGTGTTCAATATTTATTAGAAATTTAATATAATACGTGAAATGTTTTATTTGAAAAAAAGGTAATAAAATGAAATGAGAAAAATAGAAAATGAAATAAAAGGGAATATAAGAGAAAATAATTAAAAAAAATAAAAAGAAAGAAAATGAAAAGAGAGAGAATAAAATAAGAGAAAAAAGAAAATTAGATAAAATGATAGGAAAAGAAAATTGTAGAGAAAAAAATAATAGAAGTAAAAAAATAATATAAAAGACAAAATGGGAGAAAATAATAGAATACAAATATTTGGTGGTGAAATTTACAAATGGATTTTTAAATTCATTTGTAGTCCATTAGCAATTTATCGATAAATTTTAAATTTATTAGTAATTTTAACATTTATTTTTTAAAAAAATTTATTAATAGATTAAAATTTATTATAATTTACCTATAAATTTCAAAATTTGTTAACAAATTTCAACTCATTTTCTTTGTTCACTTACAAGTTATCAATGAATGCCAAAATTTATTGGTAAATCTAATAAAACCCTTTTTAATTAAAAATTAGTAATAAATTTAAAAATTTATTAGTAAATCAGTTAGTGTTACCGAAAGATTTTTGATAGATTTTTATAGTAATGAATATTAAAGTACACTGCTACAAATATGGATACAAAATAACGGTTATAAACTGTTATTTATATACTTTCCGTCGCACGGTTGGTTAAACTGTTATTTATATACTTTCCGCCGCACGGTTGGATCAAGGCGAACATTGACGCCTCTTTAAACTTGCAACGAGGTTCGGTAGGTTTTGATTGTATAATCCGGAAGGATAATGGGAGTTTTGTGGCTGCTAGAGCAGACTCTTTTTATAGCCAGATGGATGCAAAGTGTGCTGAAACTATAGCATTCCGGGAAGCATTGAGCTGGATTAAAGAGTGTGGATGGGATCGAGTTCTTTTCGAATTGGATGTTCATGTACTACTTGTGATGTCAGTTAATTGTGTTTTGTTAGATGATTTATCGTCTTTTGGCATTTTGGTTCAAGATTGTAAATTGCTTCTATCTAGTTATGAGGAAGCAAAGTGTATTTTTGTTCATAGATCTGCGAATGATGTCGCTCATATTCTAGTAACATCGGCTCATTCTGAGTCAGGTCAAGGAGTTTGAATTGATATCCCTCCTCCTCATATTGTTTCTTTGTTCTCTTTGAATTAATGAAGTTTTCTTGTTATTTTAAAAAAAATTATAAATATAAATTAATAGTAATAATTTGAAATTTATTGTATCGATTCAATATAAAGTAATAATTTATTTTTTTTAATAATAAATAGAAAATACGATTAAAATTATATTTTATTAAATATAAAATAAATTTTTATTAAAATATATTATTATATATTATATAAAAGTGATTTGCTTTTGACAACAATTTTAAATTATCGTTGAACTGTAATTTTAAAATATTAAAATAATAATTTCATAATCACTAATAAAATACAATTATTTAAAGTCTAAAATATGATAGAGGCAAGTTGTCAAATTTAGATTTTTAGATTGTTGTCAGCTTTGATTGGTATTAAAATATGTTGTGTAATAGTCTCAGGATCATTATTAGAGAAAAAAAAATTCTTGCATACATTTCAATATACAAATCAATTTATATATCCCATCAATTAAAAATTAAAATGTTATATTAATATATTGATCCTACTATATTTTGGATAATATTTTTTTTAATTTTAGATAATTTATCAACTTTAGATTGGATTAGTGCATATATTTAGTGTGTGCAAAAATTTTCTAGAAAGAAATTGTTGGTCACCTCTATTATCAATAATTACTTTTAGTGAAATCCTAAGAGAAATAAGTTAAATATATTTTTTCTTAAAGTAATAAGTTGAATATTTTTTATTGAAAAATAACTTTATTAAAAAAGAGAAAAATCGAAACTCATTACAAGAGATTATAAATAAGTCCATAATTTATACATTAGAAACTCTAAACTAAGACAGAAAAGCATAAAGAACAAAGATTTGGAGCAAGCACACTTAGAAGAATGTCGATGCTGGTTTGATTATCCTAGATTAGCTAGGCAACCTACTGAGAAATGATCATTTTAAGATCTTTTAAATATTATTGTTTCAAAAGATGAAAAGAAAAATTGCTCTTTTATTACAATAAATAAGGACATCGCTTAATCAAAATCCGTAACCACTCAAATATTATCTTTAACTCACGAAAAAATAGATCCAACAATCTAGATGAGAGTATCACACTCTCTTTACATACCTTGTTGTGCCTCCATTCTCCATCAATAGGTAATTAGTGATTATTTTCCTTCTGCATGCAAAGCTAACTAAGAAACAAGCTAAAAAAAAAAAAGACAATAAGACTCTAAGAATATCCAACAAAAATTGTATTATCATTTTTCTGATCCAGACTACAAAACACGGCCAATCATCATATCTAACATGTATAGAATCTCATTCGATTACGCTCAAATAGAGCTAAAAAGTAAAATAATTATATATAACCTCTACCTGGAGAAAAATGAATGAATTTATATTTTCGACTCCAATACATATTTTTTATTTATATTTTGTATTAGATTAATATTATTATATTATTGTAACTATTTTTTTAAGCCAGTGTATTGCGTTTAAATTGATAATTTTATTAGTTGATAGAATTAATATTTTTATTTTAATAATTAAATTTTATTGTTAGTAGCATTACTGAAAAAAAAAAAGAAGTACAATTACTGAATTCATGAAATTAGAAAAGATGAGAAAGAAAAAGAAATTAGAAAAGATGAGTAGAAAAGTCTGAGGCACAAAGAAAAAGGGCAGTCGTGTAACCTATGAAAGCCGACATAACTTTAGTGGGTGTTGTGGGGACTGCAAATACCGTGTGAATGCCATTATTTTATTGTAATTTATACTTTCTTTTATTATTTTTATGTCCTAATCACAGAGCAATAGGATTTTTTTTTTTTTCTCAAATTGCATATGAGAAAGACACAGAGGGTGACTCAGATCTAGGCTGCTTTTTAACTTTTCTCCGGTCAAATTTCTTTAATTGGTGTATTTTGCACACACGTTTATTCAATTTCTTACGTGAAAAACAACATATTATCAAAGCATTGTAATTTTCAGTAAAAAAAAAAACCTTTTGTTGAAAAAATACTATTTAAAAAATGTATTGTTATGTTAATGTTTTGTTATGTTAATGTTTTTACGTCTAAAACTTATTAAATTTAATTTTAAATTATTTATAATACCTTTTAATTTTTTTATTTAAAAATATTTTTTGGCAGTCATTTTGACAATAATATCAAATAAACTCTAATGCTAAAATTAGATCTTTGAATTAGAGGTGATAAACAAATAAATCAAACATATTTACGTTTAATTTTAAGGTATTAATTTCAAATTGTGGGATTGATGTGTTATTTATCATGTTGTTGTCCACAAATAATGTTGGATTAATTCAAATCAATTTATGAGTCATGATAATTTTTAAATATTAAATATTAGTTTTTATTAACTTAATTTTTAGTTTAATTTCAAATTAATTAAATTAATCCAAATGATTAGTGATGACCGCTGGATCTCTTCACCCCGGTCTGGGGTCAGCCCCATGGTACCAGCCCATTATTTGGAAGCCTTCAAGTCTCCCGCATGAGTCAGGTCTGGTTCGCTCGGCTTTAAGACCGAGCTCCAGTTAGCTTCCTCAACTAGGCCGACCCAGTCCACGCGGTCCATTAAACAAATCCTATATGGGCTCAGCTTTAATCCTATCTTCCGGCTCGGCCCGGAACCAAGAAGGAAACCAACCCATCTGTCCGGTGGGTCCATCCGCATGCGCATTCAGGGAGAATCAAAGGCCGTTACGCATGGGGCAGGAATCTGATTTCCTCGTACGGTCGTATCAACGTGGTAGGGACAGGTGGACCACTGGTAGACAGTTTGTTATACGTCACTAGCAGACAAAAGAAAACGGATAAAAGGAGAAATACTCTCCTAAGGGAGGGGCGAAGTCTACAGGACTCTTGTAAAACCCTATTCTCTGGATCTCAGATCATCAATTGGCGCCGTCTGTGGGAACCGAAGGAGATCTTTTCATCACCGGAAGTTCCATTCTTACAAAACCCACTGAGATCCACGATGGCTAATCACAATGAAAACAACAATCTTAACACTCCCAATGACCTGAGCTCTGCCCAAGAGGGGCAGCAGTTCTCTTTTTCCAGTCCTAAAACTCCAGACAATCAACTACCCATCCCTTTCAACCCCTCGCTAAGCCCGGCGGGGAATATGTCCGCCGCTGCCTTGTCCAACCAAGACCTCCAAACCATCGCCCTTCAGTTACAAAACACCGCCCACTGGCTGGGGCAGATAATGCAACAACAGGGCCTCAGCACCCCAGTAAATGTATTGCCAGTGGTAGAAGAGCTCTGGACCAATGAACCCCAACCTACCTTCAACCATCCCCAAACTGTCAGCTGAGAAACCAGGGATGGGGGGTGAAAGGCCGTGGAAAAGGAGGAACCGGAAGCTAGGGTCCATGGAAGGAGGGTGAGGGAGATGATTGAGAATGATGGGGCCGACAGTTATTCTGCCGGAACAACCAGGTGGACGAGAAGCGAAGCAGAAGAGGAGGAGTACCACCTGGAGAAGAAACCCAGGCAGGAGGAGGAGAGTATAGACCAGAAGCTGCAAAAGATGAGAGAGCAGCTCTTGGCCGAGCTGGGAACTAAGGATCAGAATCAAGCTCTCCTGCCCACCTCTTCACCCTTCTCGAAGTGGATACAACAGGAGACCGTCCCTAAAAAATTCATGATGCCGCCCATGGCCGCATATGACGGAGCTGGGAACCCCCGGGAGCATGTCTTGAACTACAAGACTTTCATGGAGCTGTAGACTTTATCAGATACCTTGATGTGCAAGGTGTTCCCAACGACGCTTTCAGGGCCAGCACGGGCATGGTTTAATAGCCTTAGACCCAAAGTATTAGAAGCTTTGGAGATCTGGCCACTCGTTTCATCAGCCGGTTCATTGCCGGGGTGCCTGCAGACAGAAAGACGAGCTATCTGGAGACAGTCAGGCAGAGAAGAGATGAATCACTTAGGGAGTACGTTGCCCGTTTCAATACGGAGGCCTTGCAGATCCCCGAGCTAGATGAAGGCAGAGCGGTGGAGGCAATGCAGAAAGGGATGACCTCGCCCGAGTTCTTCGGTTCGTTGAGCAAAAAGCCTCCAACCTCATTAGCAGAGTTAATGAAGAGAGCAGAAAAGTACATCAGGTAGGATGATGCCTTGGTGACGAGCAGGTTCGCCAAGGGAGCAGCCGATAAGGGGAAAGCTCCGGAAGAAAGGAGGTCGGAAAGGCAAGAGAAGAAGCAAGGCAAAAGGCTTGAGCCCTACCGACAGCCTTGGGAGCGAAGGGACCAAAGACCCCTCCTTCCTCGGGTCTCAGAACAGAATCCACTCCCTCCGTGGGTTCCAGAGAAGCCGACCACTCAATGCCTCCAGAGCCAAAGTGCTCATGGCCGTCCAGGACAAAGAGTTCCTACAATGGCCTAGACCTATGAGAACTGAAGCAGATCAACGAAATCCTGACAAATACTGTCAGTATCACCGCATACACGGCCATGATACCAATAACTACTTTCAATTGATTGCTGAGATCGAGAGGCTGATAAAGAGAGGACATCTCAAGAACTTTGTGAAAAAATCGGAGGAACAAAGGCCTCAGCCGAACCTAGCAGTGCAAACACTCAGGAGAGCGGGAGCGAGGCCAGTGAATGATGGGTCCAGTGGGACCATCAACATGATCGTGGGAGGGCCCCCTCAGAATAGCAAAATTGGTCAAGCCAGGGGTATACCGAATTGAAGATATACAGGGAAATCCTGAGCCCCATGCCTGGAATATCCAGCACTTGAAAAGGTACTTCCCCTGAGGTATTATCAAATGTAAAAGACCTATTGTATTTTAAAGCATGTTAATAAAACAGACGTTGATTATCATCCCAATTCATTATTTGTCTCTACTCACATTGCTTTCATGAAAGAAACAAAAAAAAATAAAATGAAACAGGTATAAATGCCCAAGACCAAGGCCGGGATCCCCAAGATCTCCCGGAGTTACATAAACCGACCTGAGACATAGAGACCTCAGGGAGGTAGAAGACCAGGATCCCCAAGATCTCCCGGAGCAGCATGAACCGAACTGAGACATAGAGACCTCAGGGAGGTGGAAGCCCAGGATCCCCAAGATCTCCTGGCATAACCGAACTGAGACATAGAGACCTCAGAGAGGTAAAAGACCAGGATCTCCAAGATCTCCTGGCATCAACAACACCGAACTGAGACATAGAGACCTCAGGGAGGTGGAAGCCCAGGATCCCCAAAATCTCCTGGCATAACCGAACTGAGACATAGAGACCTCAGGGAGGTAAAAGACCAGGATCCCCAAGATCTCCTGGCACCAAAAACACCGAATTGAGACATAGAGACCTCAGGGAGGTGGAAGCCCAAGATCCCCAAGATCTCCTGGCATAACCGAACTGAGACATAGAGACCTTAGGGAGGTAAAAGACCAGGATCCCCAAGATCTCCTAGCACCAACAACACCGAACTGAGACATAGAGACCTCAGGGAGGTGGAAGCCCAGGATCCCCAAGATCTCCTGGCATAACCGAACTGAGACATAGAGACCTCAAGGAGGTAAAAGACCAGGATTCCCAAGATCTCCTGGCACCAACAACACCGAACTGAGACATAAAGACCTCAGGGAGGTGGAAACTCAGGATCCCCAAGATCTCCTGGCATAACCGAACTGAGACATAGAGACCTCAGGGAGGTAGAAGACCAGCGAAGATCCCCGAGATCTCCCGGAGCAAAGCTAGACCCCGACCTCCCAAAGAAGCTCAGGTCCTAAGAGAAAGGGACTCAGATCTCACACGATAACCAAAAGAGGCAAAGCACCATGCCGATCTCAAGAATGTACTAAAGCAGATATAAAAAGTCTAAATCCGAACTCGGATTACAGGCTAGTGAGACACCGACCCCAAAGATTGATTGATAGCACTAAACCAGCTCGGCTAACCTAGAGGAAGATCTAAGCAACAAAGAACCCCGCCAAGGCATATCCGAGAACTGAATCATCAGAAGACAAAGACAACAAGAGGCCAAAATTGCCGACCTGGAAACACAAACTCGGACAACAAAGCAAAAGAGAACCGAGCTCAAAAAGCCCAAAGGCAAACGAAAGGCAACAAGCCTCCTGTGATCCGAGAGGAAACTCAATGGCGTGAGTAGATAAGGCCCCAGCTTCAGTTCTTGTCAGAACAGAACTAAAAACAAAATGGCCAGCCCCGCTCACCACTTTAAAAGGAACATAATACATTTCGCTTTGGTTATAAAGGATGCACGCCTAAGCTCGTATGTATGAAACAATGGAAAGAAAATGAAAGATAAATCCAGCTCGAAGAAAGGCTAAAGGCAAGAATACCTTTACAAGATTAAAGAAATTCATAAGTCAAAGAGCAAGTCTCTCACTGAATTGTCAGTCTTGATTAGCTCGAGGGCCTTAGAGGGATCACTAGGCATACGACTTAAGTGCTATCTCTTAATACATTAACTCAATAGATTTTGACAGATTATCTGATGAAGCCAGAGAAATAAATAACAATCAAAATAACTCTAAGTACCAACACAGTTCGAAAATGAAAATTTCATTAAAAGAAAAATACATTACGGTCTACTCTATTGAAGGAAAAACAGTCCTTAAAGGACTTACATGCCTAGGGGCATTATCATCTACATTATCGTCTACATTATCTATATTTACATTGTTTACATTGCTGTCCGTGGGAGGCCCAGCATCCTCCTGCTCAGACCCCCCAGTGCCCATGAAAGGCACGATCTCCTGCCCTTGAGGCCCAGCATCGTCGTTCCCCAGCTCGGGTTCTGCCTCAGAAGGCCCAGCTACAGTGCGAGAAGCTCCTTTGGATAGAGGTCTGTCATCTTCCCCATAAAGTACCTCCTCTCCATCAGAGTCTTCTTCAGTGCCTCGGAGTTCGGCCAAAGGAGTGGAGGGATTGTATCTAGCTGTCCTCAGACCTCTATTATACCCAGAGACGAACATGCGGAAGACCTTATTCCATATGGCAGTTTTCATTTCATCAGAGCCTCGGAACTCCGCAAGTCGCTTCTCACAGGCCTCAGCTATCTTGGCTTTAAATTCGGAAGAACTTTTATAATCCTGGAGGCGAGCTTCATAGGCCTGCTCGATCTCTCTTTTCAGCTTGGAAGACTCCTTATACTCCATCAAGCGCCTCTTACACTCTAGCTGAATCCTATCTTCGACCAGTTTGGCATCCTCGAGCAGGGCCGAGCATCTATGCTCCAAAGCCGTGACCTCATGGCGGAGCCCTTGACTGAGAAGTCTAGACTCCTCTACTGCTGAGGCCAAATCTCTGATGCGATCTGAACTCTTACTCAGCTCCTGCTCGAGAACCTCGACCCGAGCTAGCGCCCCCTCCTTCTGGACCTCCACCTTGTTAAGACGAGCTTGGGCTCCTTTGATATTAGCCTTTAAGGCCTCGTATTGACGCTGGGCCTTGTCCCTCTGGTTTATAGCCTTGTCCCTTTCACGAAGGGCATCTACCGTGGAGGACAGCTGCTTCAGGACTTCTTCACAGTGGACTTCAGCAGCAGCTGCCCTCTCGTCAGATTCTTTGAGAACCCTCCGGGCATGAGACAACTCCACCTCTAGGGACTTGGCATGCTCATGGGCCGCGGCTAAATTGCTTCGGGCTTCACCGGTGGCAGACAGGTTTTCCTCCAAATGTGCCTCCTCAACCCGGCGATCCATAGACTCCCGGAGAGAGTGGTCACGAGCGTCCACCTCCATGAAGAGGCCCATCACCTGGTGCAAAAAGAGAAAACTGTCATAACAAAGAAACAAAGAAAATTAGAATACGAGCAGAAATCGGAACGACTCACCATCAGGAGCATCTCCCTGATCGTGTCTCCCAGCTCCCCCCGAGGTCGAGACCGGAACGCTGCCTGCTCCTTGGTGGAACTGGCTAGAAGACCAGTAAGAGCAAGCAAGCGCGGGTCTGAAGCCTCTGTGACACCACCAAACATTCGCTCCTTGATAATTTCGGCGACTACACTTGCGGGAGACTGGTGGGTGATGTCCTCTGCATTCAAGATATCGTTGTCAGGAGCTGACAACAGAGGAATCACGGGAGCTTCTTTCTTCTTCTCAAGAGGAGGGAGAGCCGGAGCCGGCCTCTTAGAAGCCCGGGACTTCTTTGGGACAGGAGCCGGGGCAGGCGCTTCGGCGGGGGCAGGACGCTTATCTCCAACCTTCTCTCCGATACTCCCGCTATCAATAGGACAGGGACCAACACCCTCAGAAGCAGGGGCAACTCCGACAGGGGCCTCCTGGGCGCCTTCACTTATGAGAATGACCTCCATTCTCTCCTCCGGAGCATCCTCTTCAGCGACGAGAGCCTCCAGTCGCACTTTAGGAGCTCCCTCGGAAGGAGAGACAAGACCCGTCCTCGTCAGCCCGGTGTCCTCAATCACTGCAGAAGTAACTCTTGGAGCCTCTTTCGCCCTCTCAGTAGAAGAGCGTCGAGGCCGGGGGGCTTGAGAGGACTGGTGAGCCGAGCTGGATCTGCTGCGGCTAGAGGGCTGAGACGACTTACTACGTCGGGAGCTTGGCCTAGGAGCTTGTGAGGAGACCGGAGGAGGAGGAGGTTGGGTAACCGATCTAAAAGAAATAACCTCGGCCACCCTTTGAGTAGCCTCCCTCACAGACTGTCCAGCCAGGAGGGCATCCAGAGCAGCGTCTATGCTCTCCCGGGACAGTATGAGATTCTTGAGAGGCTTGATCTGATCCATCTTCACCTCGGAGGCTGCAGAATTAAAAATCGGAGCTAGTCAGTACAATTCTCAGCAAAGATCACGTAAGCAAAAGCTAAAGCAGGCAAATAGGATAAGATACCCGCGTCCTTAATATCCCGAAGATTGGACGCGAACAAGCATTTTTCGACGTCATACTTCTTCTCCACATAAGTCAGTCGAAGATATCCGACCTGGTCAGTGAGGCTCAGCTGGGGCAGGTCGTTGCAACCCAGAGAGACATCCTCCCAGGGGAGATCGAGCTCCCAAGCCAACCCCGTCTGCTTCTTCAATTCTACCACCAGAAACCCCTCTACTCAGCCCTTGATGGAGTCCTTATAGCCCGTAAAAATAGATAACCCTCCGCGAGGGGCAAAGTAGTAAAATTTCTGGCTCGCTTTGACCAGCCTAAAGAAGCTGACGAATAGGTGAACCGTGGGTGTGAACCCCCAGCTCAGACACACAGATTCAAAGCAAGACATGAAAAGAACGGAGTTAGGAGTTAGCATTCGAGGGGTGATCTCGAAATACCGGAAGACCTCGTTAAAAAATGGAGAAAAGGGGAAGGACAAACCATACTCCCTCTGCTTGATAAAGAAGACTAGACTTACGTCTCTTTGAGGGTCGATTAGGCCAGGAGGAGAAGGATCAGGGAGGACGATCCTCTCATTCCGGTAAGGAGCCCGAATGTGAAAAAGAGGGGTATCCAGGTATTCCCTGGAGATGAAACTCCTAATGTTGGACGGGGTGATGCTAGACTCTAGGTTGACGACATCGGGGAGGCTAGAACTATCCATGGTAAAAGGAGAGGCGTACCTAAAAAACGGTTGGGGCGGATGAGCAAAGGAAAGCAAATAGAGCAGTAGAGCAGAGAAGAGCAAACGTTCTGAGGAAACTGACAGGAAATGAAATTTGAAACAATGAAAAGCCGAAAAGATGTTTTGAGCAGTTTTGTCTTGGGGCGGCGTGGTCATTATTACTCTCGATATTTACCCCCTCATCAGTCGGACAATAACCGATGAGAAGGTAAAGGGGCAATTGATAACCGCTAGATCTCTTCACCTCGGTCTGGGGTCAGGCCCATGGTACCAGCCCATTATTTGGAAGCCTTCAAGTCTCTCGCATGAGCCAGGTCCAGTCCGCTCGGCTTTAAGACCGAGCTCCAGTTAGTTTCCTCAACCAGGCCGACCCAGTCCACGCGGTCCATTAAACAAATCCTATCTAGGCTCAGCTTTAATCCTATCTTCCGACCCGGCCCGGAACCAGGAAGGAAACCAACCCATCTGTCCGGTGGGTCCATCCGTATGCGCATTTAGGGAGAATCAAAAACCGTTACGCATGGGGCATGGATCTGATTTCCTCGTACGTTCGTATCAACGTGGCAGGGACAGGTGGACCAATGGTAGACAGTTTGTTATACGTCACTAGCAGACAGAAGAAAACAGATAAAAGGAGAAACAGTCTCCTAAGGGAGGGGCAAAGTCTACAGGACTCTTGTAAAACCCTATTCTCTAGATCTCAGATCATCAATTAGTTTTGAATTTGAACGGAAAATACAACAAATATTAGCAGAAAAAATTTATAACGATATTAATTTTTTATTATAAAAATAAATATATAATAATAATATGAATAATTATTGTTAATGATATATAAAATTATATAATTGTGGGTATTTATAATTATAAGTATTAATTAAAAAATTTCTTTAAAGTGATAATATTTTTATTTTCAATAATTATTTTTTAATAGTTATAATTTTATTATAAAATATGCATTATCATAATTTTGTAACAGAAACTTTATATTACTATTATAAATTCATAGTTATAAATTTTATATTTTTATAAAAAATTTACATATTTACTAACGATAAAACCTATTAATTGGTTCATCAATTTTAAAAATATATTAAAATATTTTTGAAATTTTATATGTTAATTAATTATTTTATTAGTTTTAACAATTAAATATTTTATTATTTAATTTATATAATATAAAAAGATTTATTAGTTAATCTCTCGATTACATAAAAAAATTCTACTATTTATTCTCTTCGTAATCAGAATTTTTTAATTTTTTTCACAATACTTAACTGTTAAAATGAATGGATGAACAAATTAATAAATTTTTAAGAGTTTGAAAATATTTTGATATATTTTTTAAAATTAAAAGACTAATTAATAAGTTTTTTTATAATATAAGGAATATATAATAAATTTTCATTTTTTAACAAAATTTTTGGTTGTAGTGATATTCTCTATTAAGGAAGTATTTAGCTAAACCAGAGTATTTAATAAATATTTAAAAATTCAGCTGATAGCTATAGACAACTCATATGAGATATATCATCTCTAATTATAGAGTTATTTTTCACAATATATAAGCTATTTTAACTTTAATTTTTATTTACACCGTACTATGTTTTTAAAATTTATTAGTTATAATATTTTTAATTATTTTTTATGTTAACAAATTATTTAAAATAAAAATATAATAATAAATTAAATATTTTATAAATAATAATTAAGATAGTTATACTTTTTATTATTATATAATAAAAATTATGTATATGTACAATAAATAATTATATTTTATATATTATATAATAAATTAATATTTTTATATTTATTTTATTAATATAATAAATTAATATTTATTTTTATTAATCATTTTACATACTAATCAAACACTTAAAATATATTAATAGAATCATTAGTTTTTAAACTATATAGAAAACCATAATTTGAGATTACCCATATATACATGTATCTCAACATTTCTAATTTAAAATAAAAATAGTAATTTATTTTTATTTCTAAATTATATCAAAATTAGTAAATATATGGTCCAAGAAAAATATTTATATACATGGTATAAATATATATTTGGTCCATATAAAATTAATATATTTATACAATAAATTCATGTTGACCTAATTTAAATAAAAATTATCCTATGGTCCAATATTTTTAAAATTCAACGGATTAATCTTTGTATTTTAATATGTCAAAAATAAAAAGATTCTTTTATTCATAATAAAAAACAATATAATCTGTAAGTTTGAAAATGCATAAACTAAAAACTCTTCAAAAATTAAAAGATATAAATATTAAATGCAATATAATTCAAAGATGAAAAAGTAGCACATCTTCAATAGCATTTTAGTAATTTCTAATATAAATTGAAAAATTAGCGTAAGGACTTTCAATTTAAAATAGTCAAAATATAAAAATTAAACTTTTAAGTTTTAAAAATATAGTGAGATATGCATTCATTTTAAAATAACTGAAAATTAAAAGAAAAAATAAAATTTTCCCAAAAAAATTCACAATCCAAACTCTTTAAAATCTCCATTTAAGGGGAATTCCAAAAACTATTTCACCAAATCTAAGAAATTCCTATTACAAAAATCTATTTATAGCAAAAAAAAAAACTGAAAACCTAGATTTCATTAGGAATAAGCAAAGTCAAAAGAAAATAGGAAGTCTGATTTAGAATGAGAAACCATGAATTATATATATATATATATATATATGGATAATGACTATTTAGACTCCGTTATAAATTTTAATCAATATCGTTTGGTTAAAATAAAATAAGAGAAAAGATAAGTTAAATGAAGAAAAATATTATTAAAATTTTTCAAAAATTAAAAAATGAGTTTCTAATAATTAAGGAAGACTATTTATAATAGAAAAAAAACTCTAATATGTCAAATTATAAAAATATTTAAAATATTAAAAAAAATAATTAAAATACAAAATTCTGCAACCCTCGTCACACTTTTGAAAGTCGTGCGTCTCGAAACTTCCTTTTCGAAAAACTATTATGGGTCTCTATCGAACGTCGGCAATAAAAGTCAGGGTCAGTCCAAATCTACTGGAAAGTTTAAGACTAATTACTCTATATCAGTATATATAAAAAATGATATATTGGAAGCAACCCATCGATCAGTATCGATCAGTATCAACCAGATGTCTTGAGAATTCTATCTCTTAATGATCTATCGACTTATCTAACGTTTTTATGATATATTGATGTCTGACGTCTCAACGATCTATTAATTTGAAATCTTTTTTTTTTTTTTGTCTTGTACAATATAGGAAATTTAGTTTGTACGGAATAGAAAGTTTTATATTTTTTAGTTTTTCCTAAACAGATGTGAATTTAGTGTATATATTTTTACATTCTTAATAATAAAAGGGAAAAAGGATTTTCATTTCCAAATTGTGTAATTCTCCTTCTTTATATGACAGACACACTGCATGAAAAAGTAATAAAAGAATGCAAATTAAACACTTATGTTAGGTAAATCTCACGATCCATTGCAGATATGGTATTAAGTAAGAAAGCTTTATAGCTGAGGGCCCTCTCTCTTTATTTATTTTATATAGCAATACACAACAAGAAAAAAAAGGATATTGTGATGGGCAAGTTCTTTGGTGGGTAAATTGGGGCAGGTGGACTTCACTGGAGACATTGGCAATTTCACTTTTGAAAAAAAGCAAATGCACTTGACTTGTTTGATTTGCTTCACTTCATCATGTCTATCTCTTCTTTGGTAACTCCATACATCTAAAGAGATTTTTCTTTCTATGCTTCTTCTACGGATTCAATGGACCGGATTTTTGCGAATATTCAATTATATATATAATATTTGTTATAATAATATCTAAAATTATATATATTAAATAAATAGAATTTAAATTTTATGAAATTATTAAATTTTAAAATGTAGTTTATGTAAATTATTAATTAAAATTTTTAAAATTAAATTATTTGGATATTTTTGAATAATACAAATTGGGTTTTAGCTGGATTCATATAATCTAAAATAAATTTAAATTAGATTAATTTGAGATGGATTTGAATATTAAATATATTATACGAGTGTAAAAACTTAGTGATTTTTATGGATATTCTACATGTTGTTTTCAGTTTTTTTGAATCGCTGAACAATAGTTTAACTATTATGTATTTAAAAAGTTCAATGAAATTATGATGTTCATCTCACAACATAATTTTTGAAAATAAAAATTAAATGGAAGCTTGCTATCTGAGTAGCATGAAAATTGAAGGAAAGTTTTACTAGTTGAGAGTGTTTTTGAACTATTTTTTTTGTTAGAAGTCATACATTAATTTATGTATTCAATTTTTTTTAAATTTATCAAATTGTAAAAGAAAAAAACATCATTCCAATCCGTTACAACTTGATTTTATTACTATATCGTAACATATTTTTGTTGATTTGAGGTCGTTACAGCTAAATTGATATTTTGGCTGATTCTCAGTTTTTACTATCAAGTCCTTTTTATGTTATTATTTGGACTCCTATTTTCAAAGGATGCATCACGTTCAATTGTGATTTTAGCCTAAAAAGATTCTTTTTACTTGGTATTATTGTGGTGGTTGATTTAAATGACGACGATAAAATGGTATATGAAATTATTTAAAAGTTTAGTGCTTGTTTGATTCAATAAGAGAGGCACAAATTATACGGGTAGCGGTTATTTTAGCATTTGTAATTAATTTTTTTTTATTATGTGTGAATATAATTAAGATGTTGTGTGTAATACTTTTAGCGATAGACACTCCAAATTATGATGGAGTATTCGTATTATTGTGGTGGCTATTTTAGTTATTTTTCTTAAAGTTTTAACTACACCACTATCGTAGGATTTATGCTTATATCGATTATAAGAGTTATTAAATTTATTATAGAAAATTTGCTGTCACTAGCAGCCATGACGTACAACTATTGTGTTGCTGGCGAAAAAGAGAAAACTTTCTTGATTTCATTATTTTAGTTTCCTTTATGCGATAACCTTCATATGTAAAATAAATTCAAAATTATGAAGGTCATAGTAATAATGATGATGAGTACATTATTTTAATTAATTATTTTTATAATAAATAAATCAATTCAAACTCAAAATAATAATTAAATGTCCCCTTTCGTCATGATGATTGAACTCTAAATTGTTTAAACAATATGATTGGGTGCATTTTAAATCTATTTTCAACAATATTATTATTTTAATATTTGTTACAGCGTGCTCTTGGACTATGGATAGACGGATATAAAAATATTTATTTATATCGAATCGAATCGAATTAAATTATTATTATTATTATTATTATTATTTATAAATGAGATAAAATAATTACTGAAAACTAAGAACTGGCTTGACACATCACTGAAGGCTACGGAGCCAATTCAATGAACTAGAGTTTCCACATAAGAGACAATAAATGGGCTGCTCAATTACTCAACATAAGTGGAGCCTGCATCGTTCTTAACTAATGCAACATCAGAAACTCCATTAGCATCCACTCAACAATATATTAATATAGGGAAATAATAAATGAGCAAAGTGAGAGAAGGAGAGAGATAGAGAAAGGGTGTGAAAGGGTTGAGTGTCGGCATCGGGCTCCTTTGCCTGGTAGAGGGTTTTTTTTGGCTTGTCTATTTGTGTTTTGCTTTGTTGTTTCTGGTTTTATCATGTGTTTGCGTTTGTTGGTATGATTTCTTCTGGTTTTGGTTGTTTTGCTTTTGGAGAATTTTACTTGAAATCAATAAATAATTTTATATAAACATTTTTATATTTTAATTCATTTTATACATTACTCAATTAATGAACGATGATGAATTGGATATATTAATAACTATATGAAATTATTTATGTTTTGAAATATGATTCATCACCGTAGGTTAAATGAGAGAACGTCACATTTACTTTCTATTAATATTGATCATAAAATCATTGCTAAGGTGAAATGAAATTAGCAAATGATTGAGATAAGATTTATCACCGTTAAATTAGACAATATCTTATTTATTCTCTTCATCACCGTTGGTTAAATTAGATACTATCCCATTTGTTCTATTCTAGTATTGATCATAAAATTTTTATATAAGGAGGAATGAAATTAGCAAATGATTGAGATGGATTCATTACTCTACCTTAAATTAGACAATGTCCTATTTATTCTCTTCTAGTATTGATCATAAAATTTTTGTATAAATTAGAATGAAATTAATAAATAATAAGAATCGAAATTTCATATAATCGGTGAATGACAAATAGATGAGATTTAATATGATTTAACGTTACAGACATGTTTCAAGAATTAAATGTTAAATCGAAATATTTGTGATGAACGAATATTAATTATACTGAGAAACCATGTGTTGAAAGGTTAAGTTAAACCATTTTTAACATCCAGAATATTTGAGTAGTCTTTGCCACATTGCTAGACAATGTTTTTGACCTTCAAATTAATTAATTAGTTAATTATATTTATTACAACATATTTAGAACCTAAAGAGTAATACACATAAAGAATTGTATGAGAAAATAAGATGAGAAGTTAAATCAAGGAGGACTTAATTGCATATAAATTGATATCGAAATAAAATTATAATTTTAAAAAAATTATTATTTTAATCTAATTAATTAAGTAGTAACTTAATTAAAATTGTCTAAAATTTATATAGTCTATTTATTAAAGTTCTAAACTAGAATTGTAATTTATTTATTTAATTATTTTAATAAATAAATAAATATTATTATATTGAAATTCTAATATTTTAATATAAAATGATATTTTATGATTCAAAAGTTTTGAAAGTCTTAGAATTATAAAAAGGATAGAGAGTTAACAATAAAAAACTCTTTCCTTTTTAAACCTTTAGAATAATTCTAGAATTTTTCTATTGCTATTCTGTTTGAACATCGTTATAGACCGCCAATAACTCAATCAAAACAATCAAATATTGGTGTAGGAAAATAAAAAGCATTTATTTTTATTTTAATGTTATTTTTTTTTATTTAAATGTAGTCCATATCGATAAAATTTTCTTTTATTTTTTTCGTTTTTATCAATTCAATTAAAATTTAACATAGTCCGTTTAAATGATTAATGTGTAATAATTAATTATATTTATTATTGAATTAATTTTATTAAATTTAGTGTGCTAAAAGTCAGTGTTATTGGAATATTTGTGGAATTTGAAATCAAAATTGTTTTGACTTCTGATTTTAAATTTAATTATATATGTTTTTTAAAAAAATTAATAGCGTTCATGAAGAACACTGTCGCAGACCACTTGCGGCGAGCATCAGTGCCAGCCACTGGCGGACGTGCGAGTGGTCCTTCTGACCGCAACATGCTCGCCCAACGACTCTGGCCTGACTGCAGCGGCCGTGACATGGACGTGGAGCACGTCGGTCTCTAAATTGATTACTTGGCTTGTTTAGCATGGGAGGATCTATACAAGAAGTTGGCTTTCCTCTATTAATTTAATTGACCAAGATGCTAATGTATGCCCAAGGTGCTATTTCTCCATTATAATTTTTCATGGAACGCTTGGAGCTGGTTTCTTATCTGGTGAGGTATTTACACTTGCCTTCTGAATTGTGTTTCAATGCTCCCAGCTGAAGGGAAATCCTTAGTTTGTGGTAATTTTCAGACCAAGTTCTGGATGTGCTTGTTTTATATGATAATTTAGTCTATTTGGATCTCTCGCAATGAAAAAATGTTTTGATGATAAGGATGTTACTCCTTTATTCTCTTCAATCTCTCGGTATGGATGAAAGCTTCAGACTCATCTTTTCCATTCGCTGATTCCGGACGTTACTTACAACTTGAAAATCAAAATTTTCATGTGTTAATTTAACTACACGTATTAGCCAAGTGCTTACGAGACAATTTTGATATTCCAAGCAATTTCGTTGACCCAATATTAGAATTAAAATTTCAGTTGTGATAATTCAGAATTGTAATGATAAGCTGTTGTTCAAAGTTTATGAATAAAAAAATTATTTTTTTTCTTTTTCTATTAGGGTGATTTGCTATTTAGTCTCTGGATATTGTCATTATTAATAAATCAGTCTCTACATTTTTAAAAATCTATTAAAACGTTTTTATCTTTTCTCTTCGTTAACAAAATAGTCTGTCCATCATTTTTCTGTTATAAAGAGATAAAGTACGAAAGAAAAAAATTTTTAAATCCAATTTTGTTCTCAAATAAAATCTCTTATTTAGTCATTAGATATTATTATTATTAACAAGTTAGTTCCTACATTTTCAGAAAATTATTAAAATATCTTTATCTATTAAAATATTTTTATTGTTTTTTTCGGTCAACAACACAGTACACTCTCCTCCTTTTCAAAAAATAATAAAAAAAAGATAATGATGATGACGACGAAGGAGAAGAATAAAACGGAGAAGAAGGAAAAGAAGAAGGAAAAGAAGAAGATGATGAAGAAGAAAAAGAAAAATCGCCTCCTCCTTCTCATTCTCTTTAAAAAAGAAAAATTGAATAAGAATAAAAGAAGAAGAACAAAAAACGAAGAAGAAGAGAAGGAATAATCAATGAAGAAAAAGAAAAGGGAGGAGGAGGAGAAAAATGGGATAATTTGATTTTTTGAAATATTTTTTTTGAATTATGAATTGGAGGAATAGAACTTGAGATATCTCAAATTTATTTATATACACTTATCACCATGCTAAACCTATAAGTGCATCTTTTGCTATATTTTTAATGGCAGAACTAACGAAAGTATTATTTTATTAACGGAGAGAAAAGATAACTATATTTTAATAAATTTTTAAAAATATAAGAACTAATTTATTAATAATAGCAATATCCATATACTAAATTATAAATCTCCCTTTCTATTATTCTTCGCAATGGTTTGGTGGCCTTTTAAGTGTTTTGGACAAATCAGAATTCTTTAGACAATTAAACCTTTAGTCCTAGTACATCTCCTCACGTTTTTCTTTCCTTTACTTTTTATTTTCTCCTTCCTACTGCATTTACTAGAAAATAAATGCCAAGAATTCACTTATTAATGATTATATATTAGAAAATTTTGAATGGGATATTTTGGCATGTTAAATGTGTAATAAAACATCTCTATTGGAATAGTTGAATTTAATAAATATGATTAAAATAACAATATTTATTTTAAAATATTATTTTATATTTAAATAAAACTTTAAAATTTTTTATTGTAATTTACTTTTAATTTTTTTAATTTAATTTAATTCAATTCATCACTGAAAATCGTGACTATTTATAAAGTTTTAATTCTATTGTACAAGAAAAAAAAATATCAATATAACTTTTTCTAAATATTTATATTTTTCTGTTTAATAAAATTTTTTTAAGGCTTTCACAAAAAATATTTTTTCAGAAAATTATTTTCTGTATTTTTTACTATTTAAAGTATTAAAAAATTTAATTAACAAAAAATATTTTTCTAATAAAAAAGTAAATCTTTTTAGAAAAAATGACTTTTTTTATAAAAAAAAAAATCATTTTTCACATCTTTAAATTTTTATTAAAACTTTTATATATAAATTTATTAATAAATTTATTTTTAAATTAAAATTAAATAACCAAAAAATTATTTTACCTAAAAAAAATATAAGTTATTTTCTGTAAAAAAGGCTAAAATGTTGAATTGGAATCTTTTAGTATGTTAAATGTGTAATAAAACATCTTTATTTTCTATTTTTATTTGATTAATCTTGACTTAGCTTACTGCATACATTAATCATGCCTTAATCTTAAAAGTGAACAATAATATATATCTTAGACTTAAAGAAAAATCAACAATTTAATCCACATTTATTTTAATAAACAATAATTTAATTTGTAAGATTTGATTTTATTAGTTACTTGTATATTAAATTCACTGTTATTTAATTATAAATTGAAGAACTTAATCAATTTTTTTAAAAAAAATAAATTATTGCAAATTTATAATTTACCACAATTGAACTGATAGAAAAAGTAATATAAATAATTTAATTTTTATAGCCTAAATAGTGAATTTTAATATTAAAAAAATCTAATTTATAATTTCTGTGACATCTATTTTGAATGTATTACTAAGAATTCTCTGCAATTTGTTAAAATTAATTATTTTATTTTATTTTTAATTATCTAATTAAAACGTTTAGTATAATTTATTAAATTAAAATTTGTAATTATTCTCTCAAAGAATATATTATATAATTTTAACCTATCTAAAAGATATTACAAAATTTCATGATTAAGAGAATAAGATTTTTAACTAAATTTGTTAAAACATAAAATTTAAATATAATAATCAAATTTATTTATAAAATTTAAAATTAAGTGATTTATATTTTATATCTTTATCAAATATAAAATTGTAACAATTATTTATAATTTATTTATTAAACTTAAAAATAAAATTACAATTAATTAAAAATAAAATATTATTCATATAAAATTTAAAATGTGTTTCATGTGCGTGTGAACATAAAACTATGCTTATTATATATTCTTAAATATTAATTTTTTATTTAATTAACAATTTAATTGAATTAAAATAATGTGTATGTGTGTGTGCATATAGACATCATAAAACTCTTATCATTGTATATTTTTAAATATTATTATCATTTATTTAATTGAATTACAAGAAATGTGCATCATTGTAAGTGATGTTGTTGAAAATAAATGGATGATGTGGGCAGAATAGAGTTGTACAGTGACTGATCCACCTGTAAGATAGAGAACATGAGGTGGTTGGTGCTTATGGCAGCCACTCTGACGCTCAAGTCAGTAAGTTAAAAAGAATGACAAATATAATGTTTAGAAATCAAGAGTAGCGTGAGAGAACAACGTACATTTATCTCTGTGATCTTCTTCTTTTATACTGTAAGACAATGGAGATAAATATAACATTTTCTGATAATTCAATGATGATGTGGTCAGCTGCCTGATAAGGGATATCGTCAGCGGTCAGGTCGGTAACCTCGTGATTATAGGCGTAATGGGGATATGCTGGATTGTGCTTGATAACGGTAACTTGGTGCCAAGACTCAATCTATCCAGGGAAGGACGAGTCTTGGTGAAGAACTGGATGTTATGGTGTCTGGGTCTTCCTTTCCTCTGGTGGGACTATGATACCCTCTTATCAGATCCCTGCCACGTGAACCTGTCCTGTGGTAACAATTCATTGCCTACTTTAGGCGAGTCTCATGTAGTATCAGAGATCCCCCTATTGGTTTTCGATTCTTTAGATTCGAAGGTGAACGTCGTCTTCATGATGTTGCTTTGTTCATCCCGGTTGAGTGCACGATGAGTGATATAATAATGTATTGACGAGTTTTCAGGCAATTTCTAGGCCTGACGTACTTCCAAGTATTTTCTTGCCTCTGACGAGCTCTTTGGCATTTTATATCCTTGACGGGCTTTCTATACTTTTACAGCCTTAACAGGCTTCCGTATATTTTTTCAGCCCTGACGAGCTCCTTGGCCTTGTTGACTTTGTCGAGTTTCCAGGCATTTCCAGCTTTGGCATGCTTTCAAGCTTTCTCTAGTCTTGACGAGCTTTCTGGCATCAAATGCCTTTGCGAGTTTCCAAGCATTTTTCTAGCCCTTACAAGCTTCTGGGCTTTCTCTAAGCCTAACGAGTTTTCTAGCATCAAATGCCTTTGCCAGTTTTAGGGTATTTTTCTAGCCCTTGTGAGCTCCTTGGCCTTTTCCAGCCTTATCGAGCTTTCGGACATTTTCCAACTCTAGCGTGCTTTCAAGCTTTCTCTAGCCTTGATGAGCTTTCTAGCATCAAATACCTTTGCGAGTTTTCGGGCAATTTTCTAGCCCTTGCAAGCTTTTGGGCTTTCTCTAGTCCTGATGAGCTTTTCTAGCATCAAATTTTTTTGCAAGTTTTCGGACATTTTTCTAATCCTTATGAGCTCCTTGGTCTTTTTCAACTTTGTCGAGCTTCCGAGCATTTTTCAGGCCTAGTGTACTTCAGAGCTTTCTCTAACCCTGACGAGTTTTTGGTCATCAAATACTTTTGTAGGCTTCCGGGTATTTTTCTAGCCCTTACGAGCTCTTTGGCCTTTTTTAGGCTTGACAGACTTCCATGCATTTTTCCAGCCTTGACGAGCTCCTTGGCCTTTGTAACGACCCGGAAACCGATACTCCTCTGTAATGGCCCGAACCGCTACCGGCGCTAGGATCCAGATCGGCTTAAGGCCGCCGGGACCCGTAGCAAGCCAAACATACCTCCTATCACCTGGTCAAATCCCATACATGATCAAAACATTAACATAAAAACTTAAATATATGATGTAAATACCGAGCTTGACCTGTATGCAACATAACTGGAAACATAAAGAAACCCCCCCTACTAGAGCCCTCATCAAAACTCTAGCTGGGTCAACACAACATACATCAAGCCGGAGTCACATCCAAAGAACCAAACCTAACCTGTGCATGCATCAAACCACAAACATAAGACCTCCACTAGGGTACTCATCCATTACCATAGCGTGGTAAACAACACATGCCACAAGATTAGTTCAAATATAACTCAACATCTAGCATAACCTACATCATGTATTAAACAGGGACTAACCAAGTCTCAGGGCCAAGCACATTACTAAACCATAAACATAACTCCACTTAACTTTACATTACATTCTCTTGCAAATCATTATCTCAATTTACAATACATGTCCACACTAAAACACTACTCTAATACTATTACAAGACTTTTACCCTTGACGTCTTCCTGGCCTACCTCTGACCTGCAAAACTGGGGTTAGGGGAGAGGGGTGAGCTAATGTAACGACCCGAAAATCGGACCGCTACCGGCGCTAGGATCCAGATCGGCTTAAGGCCGCCGGGACCCGTAGCAAGCCTGACATATAACCTGTAAACCTGTATAATCCCATACATGATCCACAACATGCATAAAAAGAAAACAGTGAGTAGAAACAAAGAAAACAGTTCATTAATTACATGCTTTCATGAAATGCGTCATAGCACAACCAAATCATATCACGGATTGGACCCAACCCCAAAACATCCCTAAGCTATTTGCCCGGCCCTCAAAAAGGCACCACAGGACTTCGTAATGCCTGGCCCAGCCAGGTCTTATCCATAGGGCTAGTGGGGTCGTCCTTGGTCCAATCTCCAACAACAGTAAATAATGCAATGCTTCATATTCGTGTACTAGTGCAATCAATCTATTACATATAAACATGATGCATGAACATGCTTTAAGCATTTGATTTCTTGAAAATAAAAGATTAAGGTTAGTTCTACTCACCTCTGGCAGACGCTGGACTGACTCTGCAACTGCTAACACTGATGGCCTCCTCGGTCCCTCGGGTCCGATCCTACACAGGTGGACTCGAATGAGGTGCCAACACACTCTAAACAACTCATAAACAACTCCCCAAAAACCCTCTAAAACATCACTTAAACATGCATAGAAAACAACCTTGAAAAGGCTGGACAGGGCACTTTCGGCGGCACCTTCGGCGGCCGAACCCTTCCTCCAGAGACGAAACTCGGGCACTTTCGGCGGCACCTTCGGCGGCCGAAAGTCCCTCTCCAGAGACGAAAGTCAGGCACTTTCGGCGGCCGAACCTTCCTTCGGCGGCCGAACCTTCCTTCGGCAGCCGAACCTTCCTTCGGCGGCCGAAAGTCTGCTTTCAAGCCAAAACTCAACTTTCGGGGGCAAGGTTAGGCGGCCAATCCATGCATCCAAAGGCAGGTTCGGCCGCCGAAGCTACTTTCGACGGCCGAACCTGAGTTCTTCCCAGAAGGGCAGAACTCAGCTTCTCATGCATTCAAGCCTCCCAAACCTTCCAAACACCCCAAAACAACACCCAGCCTCACTAACGCATGCATAAACCTCTAACCATGCACAAAGGAGCTTAATAACTTGATTAAACTCCAAAAACAACATCAAAAACATACATAGATAGCTCATGACTCACATAGGCCAAAACCATCAAAACAACCCAAATCCTCACATACTCTCTCCCCATCATGCATACTCACTCCCACAAGCATAAAGGAGCATAAACTAGCATAAACTCCTCAACACAAACATCACATAACATACATTGGGCATAAGAACCCACATAAACCTTAACATGCATATCTACCCATACTTAACCATTAAAACCTCTTAAAACTTACTTAAACTTCATGAAACATAAAGGAAAGCATAGATCCACACTTACCTCTTGAAAATCGAGGGTTTGTGCGAGCTCTAACTTGGAGATGGGAGAAACCAACTCCTTGGGTCTCCAAGTTCCCAAAACTTGATCTAAACTTGAAAACTCTTCAAAACAACCATAAAAGTCATGAAAACATAAAGGAGATGAAGAAAAACATGAAAATGACCAAAGGAGGACAAGAACTCACCTGAGCTCGTGAATGGGGAGAAAACTCGCCCATTTCAGATCTGAGGGCTCTTTATAGGTGGCCTGGTCGAAGACCTTCGGCAGCCTAACGTGCCCCCTAAACTCATGCATGTTCGGCGGCCGAACTTGAGGTTCGGCGGCCGAACCTTGGCTCGTTCAAACAAGACTTTCGGAGGCCAAAAGCGCTCCCAAAACCTTTCCATGTTCGGCGGCCGAACCTAGCAAATGCCTCCTTGGTCTTTTCTTTTTAAAACTCAATTCTTTTTCCATTTAAAACCATAAAATCAGTAAAAACATTTTAGAAAACACATTTTACCCCTCTAGAAGCCTCTGGCATCTTCAGAAATTCCAGATTCCAACGGAGATTCCGCCGGAAGGTAGGGATTCCGATGCCGGAATCTAGCCGGGTATTACAGCCTTGACAAGCTTTCAAGCATCAAATGCTTTAGAAACTTCTTGTGAAGTGGGACTAACACCGGGTAGGTCGGCCTAGCGTATATCCACTTTGCGGCCTTGCATCAAATGCCTTAGAAACTTCTTGTGAGCGGGGCTAACACTTGGTCTCCTAGCCTGGCATATACCCACCTTGAAGCCTGACATTCAATGCCTTAAAAACTTTTCATGAATTCATGAAGTGGGATTAACACCCAGTAGGTCTGGCCTGACGTGTACTCACCTTGATGCCTAACATCAACTACCTTAAAAACTTCTTATGAAGCGGACTAACACTCAGTAGGTCGACCTGGAGTTTACTCGCCTTGCGGCCTGGCATCAAATGTCTTAGAAACTTTTTGTGAAGCGAGACTAACACCTAGTAGGTCAGCCTGGCTTATATCCGCCTTGAGGCCTGTCATTAAATGCCTTAGAAACTTTTTGTGAAGTGAGACTAACACCCGGTAGGTCTACCTGACTTATACCCGCCTTGCGGCCTGGAATTAAATGTCTTAGAAACTTCTCATTAAAAAGGACTAATACTCAGTTGGTTGACTTGGCTTTTACTCGCCTTATGGCCTTGTGACCTTGTTTTAGTGGGACTAATACCCGGTCTTCTGGCCTGATAGATCTCCGACTTATGGCATTATTTTAGTGGGACTAACAATCGATCTTATAGCCTGACGGATTCTCGATTTATGCCCTTGTTTTAGTGGGGTCTTCTGGCCTGACAGATTCCAGATTTGTGGCCTTATTTTAGTGGGACTAACGCTCGGTCTTCTGACCTGATGGATTTTTTACTTATGCTCTTGTTTTAGTGGGACTAACACCCGGTCTCCTAACCTAACGGATTCCCGACTTATGGTCTTGAAGCTTTTGTTTATATTTCCGCAGTCCAACGCTCAAATTATATGCGGGACTCATGTCCAAATGGCCTTGTGGCCTTTGTTTGCTTGTTTGATTTCACAGTCTAACGCTCGGATTATATACGGGACTCATGTCCGGATGGTCTGGAGGATTCTCGCCTTGCGACCTGGCATGAGATGCCTTGTTATGCAAGACCCATGCCCAGATGGCCTTATGGCCATTTTGTGATTGTGTTTCCGTAGTCCAACACTCGAATTCTGGCCTGGAGATTGCCTTGTGGCCTGGCATGAGATGTCTTGCTATGCGGGACCTAGGCCCGGATGGCCTTGTGGCCATTTTATGAATGTGTTTACGCGGTCCAACGCTCGGATTTTGGCCTGATGATTTCCTTATAGCCTAACATGAGATGCCTTATTATGTGGGACCCACACCCAGATGGTCATGTGGTCATTTTATGAATGTGTTTCCGCGGTCTAACGCCTAAATTTTGGCCTTTGTACTCATCTCCTCGCTTTCATCCATCTAACGTTTCTAACTTTCCTATCAAGAAAGAAGATTAAAGAATATAACATTTCTATAAATCATAAATATTTTTCTAAGGATAAAATAAAAGACTCGATCATCTGACTTAACCATTTTCAAGACTCAGAATTTGACTTAGGAGTTGGACATTTATGATATTCTCCTTATTGTCACCCCTATTAACGCTCAGTCCTCCTGTAAATAAATGAGTAACCCCCACAGATTTGTCAGGGGTAGTTTCAGGAATTGTTACCTTGCGTTCGGGTCTCCTATATCTTCTACTATTTCTGATGAACTTTCAAAGTGTGTCGTTTCTTATTAACCTCTCGATCTCTTCTTTTAGAAGCCGGCACTCATTCGTTGTATGTTTATGATTTTTATGAAAATGGTGGTGTTTGATCCTGTCTTGTTTTTTGATTTTCTTAGGGTGGAGCTCGAGAGGCCACCTGATCTTTTTGTCGTTTTTCCTAATCAACATTAAAATATACATTCGTGAGTCATTCAATGGAGTATATTTCTTATACCTACCTCGGCTATTCCTTTCTTGGAAAACCGGGTAACTTCTATGATCTCCCTCATATCCTTACTTCTTCGACTTTTGTCTTTACTTCTGACCCATCCTTTTGTCCTCTTTCCATCTTTCTTAGCACCTTTGTGCAGCCCGTATCAGCTTCTAGCCAGTATTCTTGAGAACATCATTTGATTGCTCCTCTTCCTCGAACTTGTCCTTCCCTTTAGACTGAGTCTGGATTGCCTCTGTCCGAGTCCTTGAGGTCTTTACGAAAACTTCCTCCCTCTCCCTGAGAGCCATGAGTAATGCATGTATTTCTCAAAAATAACTTACAACCTTCTGACATACTGGAGCATTTGCTCGATGCTCAGATTGTTGAAATCTGCCTCATTGATCATAAAGTATGTGTTTTGTCCACTGCCAAGAGCGGAAGAAATGATAACATTTTTATCGGTAGCAACCTTAGCAGCAGCTCGTGAATTGTCGGCTATTTCTAAAGATAAAAGAGAGATTTCTTTTTAAGAGAAAAGTGATAAGAGGTCGGTTTTAATATAAATGAATAGAGAAAATTTAATAGAGTTTTTCAGCAATGAAACCAAAATGATGTTGCTGAAAATAAATTGATGGTGTGGCCATAATGAAGTTGTGTTGTGATTGATCCACCTGCAAGACAGAGAACGTGAGGTGGTTGGCACCTACAGCAGTCACTCCAACGCTCAAGTCAGTAAGTTGAAGAGAAGGGCGAGTATAATATTTAGAACTCAAGAGTAGTGTGAGAAAATAGCGTACCTTTACCTCTGTGATCCTTATCCTTTTATATTGTAAAAAGATGAAGATAAATATAGCATTTCTTGATAATCTGGTGATAATGTGGTCGACTTCCTGATAAAGGATATCGCCAGCGGATAGATCGGTGATCATGCGTTTATAGGCATAATGAGGATTTATTGAACTGTGCTTGATAACAATAACTTGGCATCGAGACTCGACCGGGGAGGGCGAGTCTTGGTGAAGAATCGGGTGTTATGTGTTGATGAGTTGCAAAACTCATCACTTTTTCCTTATTAAATTCTATGATTTTGATATAAATAATTAATTTTTACTTAGAATTTGATTTTGAACAGGTTTTTTAGCAGAAATTAAGAAAATGAACGAAAAAAAGCTGAATTAGAAGATTTTCTGATTGGGGGGTTACAGCCTTAGGTAAGGCTGTAACCCAAGGCGATGGACAGCTCCAGAATTCAAAATTTCATCAACTCTTCACAATTTTTTCAGCTGTACAAAGATAAGATCAGCTTCAGATTGAAGCAAACACAATCAAATTAGGATAGGGATAAGATAGAAGTAGTAGAATTTATTTTAAATTGAGAATTTTTATCTTTTTATTGGGAAAAAGCCTATATAAAGGCTATCCAAGAATTAATCTAGCATCATATATTTTCTCTTCCTCTTCTTCTCTCTATATTCAGCCGCCGCTCCCCCTTCTTGCCGCCCCTTCTTCTTCTTTTTCTTTAGTTTTTTGCAATTTTATTATGGCTTTTAAAAGCTAAATAATTTTTTTCGGTTGAAAGTTAATCCAAATTGAGATTTTATTCAAGTTCTAAGGTTATATGCTTAAATTCTCTTCATTTTATTTCTATTCTCTATTAATTTCTGATTCCGGGGAACACTATCTCCATTGTTGTTCTCTTAACTATTTAAGAGGCATATTAAATCTCTTGGAAAGATAATATATTGCTAATTAATCCAATTAAATTCGTAATTATTTAATTTGATTAATAATAAGTAACGATTAGTATATTTATTTATGTTAAAAAATTAGTAGATTTGATTTAAATAATTTACGTGTTATTATTGATTAAGTTTAGATTCTTTTATCGAAAAGCAGTTAATTAATTAAATCTACACGCGTGTTGGTGTTGGTAGTTAATTAGGAATTAATTTAAGTGCGACGCAGATTAATTTAATCATAAGGAATAAACGGTGAAATTTACATTTTGATTACTATAACCAAATAATAAAAAATAAAATGAATTATTTTTCTAATCAATTATGAACGGATAAATCCATTAATTTGATTATTTTCAGCTGAATTTAATTTAATTATTTATTTTATCATCTCAATTATATTATTTATTTTTCTTTTAAGTTTTTTTTATTTACTCAAAGCAAAATTAATTTTTTTAAATAAAAATTTCTTTCTTTTTCTTTCTGTTTTAAACTATTTTTTTTATTCAACTAATTATCTAAATTAAATAGAATTAAGATCTATATGAGATCGATACTCACTTACTCTATTTACAAATTTATATTAAATTAAGAAAAATAAGATAAATTTTAATTGATGGATTCGACACTCGTCATGTATTCGGGTCTTCGTTTCCTCGTGTAGGACCGTGTTACTCTCTTATTAGTTTATGCTACTCTCTTATTAGTTTATGCTACATAAACTTATCCTATAATAATAACTCATTGCCTATTTTAAACAAGTCTGATGTAACATCACTAACTTTTCTGTGTTTTTTATTATACATTTAAATGTATTTTTTAAAAATAAATATTACTATATGTTGCAATAATTATATATATTCACTTAAAAACTTATATATAAATTTTAATCTATTTTTTAAAAAAATTTCTTGTAAATTTTATTAATGATATTTAAAAAATTGTCACATGGTACATTTATTTTTTTTCTAATTTATTTATCTATTTATTAATATATATCAAATACTTTCAAAAATCATCAAAATAAATAATATATATTTTTAAACTATACAATTATGTCAAGTATTTAAAAATTCATTTAATAATATTTAAAAATAAAATTATAAATAATCTGCATGCGAGTGATTCAACTAGTTGATTTTTTATTTCCAATTCCGTGCATCACTTATTTTTCATGTGTTAATTTGAGTAAGCATATTAGGTAATTGCTTATGAGACAACTTTGATATTTCAACTAATTTTGTTGACTTAATATTTAGAGTAATTTTTTAAGAAATTCCCATTGAAATTTACGAATAAAAATTATTCTTTTTACAATTATTTCTAAATTCTTCTTTTCTGTTCTGCTTAGCAATGCTTTGGTGGCCTTTCAATTCGACATATTAGAATTCTTTAGAGAATTAAACTTTTACTCGGAGTTTATCTCCTCACGTTTTTTGTTTTCTTTTCTTTCTGCTTCAATAGGATGAATTTCCTAGAAAATTAAAATGCCAATAATTCATTCTTTCAAGTTTTCATTCTAAAATATTTGTTAAATATATATAGAGAGAGAGCGTCAAGTGTGGTCTTAAATAATTTCCTTTTCTATAATATAGGATGAGCTGTACTTTGAATAAATTATTATTAATTATTTCATTTTATTTTTTAAATAAAAATTAAAAATTAAATGAGTGGAATATAAGAACTCTCAGATTTACTCAGATTTTCTTACTACTCAATTAAGAGATTTATATAATTTGTTAAATTTAATTTTTTGGTTATCTTGCTAAAACAATGTTAAATAATTTATTTAATCTATAATATTTAGATTATTTAATTTTTATAATATAATACTAAATAAATATATTATTTAGTTAATGTAATTTTAATTATTTTAATTATTACTTTCGTTAACTTTAAAACAAATTAATTGGCTAATATTTATTTAATAAATAATTAAATTAAAAACTTAATTTTATAAATATACAAATATTATTAAAAATAAAATAAAATATTAAAAATCTGATATCATATTTTTATTTTATGTGTTAGCCTCACACAATTATAATTAATTAAAAAGATGAAAATGTTGGGCATGCACGATGCCAATTGAAAATTTGGCGTTGATCGGCGAACAGAAAGTGGAACATTGAATGTGATTGCTCAAAATTAATTTGGTATTTTTAAATGGCGGCTTCTGGTTTTTTTTGTGTGGATGAAGTCGACCATCCAAAATGAGAAAACTAGTAAACTTTCAAGATACCAGAACAAAGATAACAAATATAAATAAGGCAAAATTGATATTTAATTTTTATAATATAAAAAAAATTTTTAATTAATTTTTTAATTTTAAAAAATATATTAAAATATTTTTTATATTTTATAAAGTTTATTAATTAATTTATTAATTTTAATTATTAAATATTTTATTATTTAATTTTTTATAATTTTAACACCTTCTATGAAGAAAGTTTATTCATCATATATATATATATATATATATATAAAATAGTGGATATGCAGTCAATTTAATTTAAAATTAAATTAAACTAAATAAAAGAATTAAAATTTTAATTTTTATAAAAATTTAATCGAAAATAGAAATTAATTTAAATTAAATCAATTTAATTTAATTTAATTAAGTTTGATCATATAGATTTTTTAATATACTTTTTAATTTTTATATTTTAATATTAATTATTGTCTAATTTTTATATTATTAAAAATAAATACTATTATCACTCATCAATTAGGTTTAATTTTATTTTTTTATTAAAATTAAAAATAATTAATTTTTTTTAAAATAAAAATTAACTAAAGAAATTAAAATCTTAAATTAATTTAATTGAATCAATATTTTTAATTTAAATCCAATAGTAATCCATTGCATATGCATAAATAAAATAAGTTTCACACTTTTTTTTTGAGCAAATAAATAAATTTTATACTTAAGGTAGATTCCACAATTTAGCTGTGTGGCTATAGTTTGTTTGACCACAGGAAATCTTGGGTTCTTGTCTTGCCTAGAAACTTCAAAGGTCACATTCTTGCTTCGTTGGCATCATAAAGAAAAATCAGTTTGATTGGCCAAACGATTAAAATGCAAAATTTAGTTTGATTATAATTTTATCGTTATTATTATTATTAGTTATAGTTTGTCAATGTGAATGGAATATTAATTGCTGACATTTCGCTTTAATTTCACCGTGACTATTGATGGTTCCACCAGAAATATTATTCTCCCTATTTTATCATTTTTATTTATTTTACATACATATTAAAAAATATAATTTTTAAAATAAAATAAAATAAAATTATAATAATAAATTTATAAAAATTATAGGTCGGGAGTTGTAATTTATTTTTTAAAAAAAATATAAGAAGTTGTGAATTAATTTTTTTTTTTTTTATGAAAGAAGAAATTGTATGATTGATTAGTCATTGTATGTATTAAAGAATGGGGGACAAATTAGGATTCAATGTTGGGGACCAAATTACTATGAAGAAAAGTATAAAATGCTGACAAATACCCTTCCTTCTTATGTTGATTCCTTATTTAATATGGTAGGGAAACAAAGGAGGAACCTTCTTAATTGAGTTTGTATATGCCCACAATTGAACCCATATGAAAATTATTATTTTTAATTTCTAGATATTAATTTTTAAGAATATATTTTTTTAGTAATTTATAATATATCTCTAAAATTTAACAAAATTTACAATTTAGTCCCTATTATTTTAATAAAAATAATTTAATTTTTTAAAGCTTCATTTTGAAATCAAAATAGTCTTTTTGCTTTTAAATTTCACTTTTTATGATAATTTATAATAATTTAATTCTTATAATTAAATTATAAATTTTAGTAAATTCAGGGTAAATTATCTTTTTCTTCTATATGAGTTGAAATGGAGAGTAGCAAAGCAATTTTACATTTTGAATAGTTTATTTTACTACATTAATTGAATATTTCATGAGTCTTAGACATACAAAATTTGCTCAAAATAGTTTCTAAATTTATTTTTGTACACTTTCTTTTTAAATTATTTTCAAACTTTCAAATGGTGGATCACACGATTATAATAATGAATATAATCCTGAAATTTTAGGCTATATTTATTTCATGAATTTTTTTTAATATTAAAAAACTTAATAAATATTTTTTTTAAAATAAATTAGTAAGAAATTATACACTTAAAATAAAAAAAAAAACATAATAAATTTTTATATTTTATTTATAATAACTTAATTTTAAAATTTTTCAACATTAATATTAGAGTGGATATGCTTTTTTTTTATGTTTATCTTATTTTAAGTAAACATCTTTCGTTGTTTATATCATATTATATATATATATTTTAAATATAAAATTAATATTATTGAAAAATTGTTGAAATAAAATTTTCAACTATAAATTATATGAATCTTGTGGTAAAAAGAAATATTGAGAAAAAGTTCTCTCACGCTAAAACTTTTTTTATACACAAAAAAATTTATATTTAAAAATATTTTTTATGAATAAAAAATATTTTATATTACCAATTTTCTTAAATACTCAAAATGTCAGAAACTAAGAAAAATATTTATATGGACTTTCACTTTTTTTTTTTTTTTCCTCTTTAAGTTAGTCAATATTTCTATCTATCTGTTTGACTCCTTTACCCTTTCGGAGTAGGAAAAGTCATTTTCCAATTTAAAATGTGATCCTTCTCAACTGTAGGTCCAACTGTAAATATTATTTTTATTTTTTGTTAGCAGATCTACGGAGACTTTACCATTTCCTTTATTTTTCTTTGTGGATGTGCAGCTGAGTTTGACCTCGACCAAAGCTAGTAGTTAGTCATATCTAAGACATTCATAGTATATAAAATCGGAGTTAGAGCTCTAAGGTAATGTTGTAATATTGTTCCCTTGTCCCTTTGAGTCTGGCTGGACAGGCGTTAGCTCTGTCCTTTTGTGATTATGGGCCTTTGGCCTATGGCTTCTGAGCGTTGAGTTTTATGTTTCAATGGGCTTTATTTGCTAATGAAATATTTATCTTTAACAAAAAAGGTATGCAATGAAAATTCAATAAATTATTATTATTTAATTACAAAGTAAAATAAATAAATTTATTTTAAATGTAATAGTACATTTGATATAATATTTAAATTTACTTTTATATTTTATAAAAGTTAAAGTTTATAAAAATTGAATTAATAACAATAAATTAGTAAAAAAATTATAATTGAATAACAATATATTAGTAAACAAAATTATAACTGAATAAATAATTAGTTAGTAAATAAGAACTTTATTAAAATAAAATATTTTTATCAATAAATACCCATCAAATTAATTTAATGAGAGGAGAAAGAAAAAAATAATTTATTTTAATAAAATAAAAATTTATACTTTTTTCAATCATATTAAACAGTTTGTTTAATATATGTTAAAAAATGAATAATACTTTTTATATATTGATATGATTTCAGTTTTGTACAAGAGGATCTCTTTATACTTTATTTATAAGCTTAATTCACGTCTAATATACGGTTTAAAAAAATTTGTAAAAAAAATAATACAAAAATTTTTAAAGAAACCAAGTTAAACTAATATGGCCTAATAAAATCTTTTAAAGAATAATATAATTTTAAAGTAATATAACTCGGTTAATCAAGTTGTTATGTCGATCATCCGACTTTGACATCAGGACATCAGATCAGTCACCAGATTAGTCATTAGGATATCAGGCCAGTCGTCAGGTCGCTGGATCATCTCTGCTCATTCATTAGATAATCAGGTTGTTTTGTCTAATCGTCTGGTCCGTCAAATCACCAAGTCATCTTCTTTTATATTGTTTAATCGTCTCGTTCACCGGGTCGTAAGATCCTCTCCTTCTACACGGTCTCATCTCATTATATCTTTCTACAATATAAATTAAAATTAAAAAATAAAAATAAAATAAACCCTTAAATTATGGATTTATAAGTAAAATTAACTCTCGTTAGCTCTTGGCAATCTAATAACTAAAGGGGAAAAAAGAGAGAAAGATAAAGAGATGCAGATAAATGGTTGTCAGAGAGAAGTAGGAAATGACTTGTTGAAATGAAAATATGAGGAGTTGGAAATCTCTTCTCCCCAAATAATTGTTGAAATGAAAATATGATTAGTTGGAAATCTATGATAAGGATAAGTTATTGATAAGGATAAATTATATTTTCAATTTATTTTGTTATACAGCTTGTAATTTATTTGTAGGCTAATCTCTTGTAACAAACTATACGAAACTCTTGGGTATATATACATATAGCAACAGTAATACAAAGTGTGTTAAAAATTCCCAAAATTGTGTGTTTCTTTATGGTATCAGAGCACTAAAGGACTCTCTGCCATTGTGATTTTCTTTTTCTCATCTCTACTGTTTCTTCAATCTCAGAATGGGTTCTACAGAACAATCCCTTTCGTCTACCACATCCTCATCTCTTTCTCCAGCAATTGTTGCTGTCTCTACTTCTCAATCCGTTTTTGTTCCGAATGTCACACCTTTCCTATTCCTCAAATTAAACTTGTCCAACTTTTTGATCTGGGAGGCACAAATTATGCCGCTGTTACATGGTTATAAACTTGCATCTCATGTTGATGGATCATCTCAAACTCCTTCTCAAACTCTTGCAACTGGTGAACCGAATCCTGCTTATTCTGACTGGTTTAGTCCGGATCACATTGTACGAAGTTGGAGCAATAGTTCTGTGTCTGAGTTTATTATGCACCAAATCCTCCGGTGTAAGACTGCCAAGGAGGCCTGAGATAAGATTGTAACTGTCTATTCCAAAGGCGCAAGAACACAAATTCAGCAACTTCGCAAGCAACTTAAGCACTTGTCTCGAGGATCTGATTCAATCAATGCTTATATGAAATGAGCCAGATCCTTTGCTGATCAGTTAGAGTCTCTCGGCAGTTCTGTGGATGAGGATTCACTTGTTGCTGATGTATTGGAGGGCCTAGGCACTAAGTATCGACCCTTTGCTCGTGCTATGGAAGCCCGAAATTCTGCGATGTCTTTTGATGAGCTGTATGCGTTGTTATTGAGTGAAGAAACTCAATTGAAAATGGATACCTTGGCTATTTCGTCTGCTGTTCCGCCGACTGCTAATTACAGTAATGCTAATCGTGGCGGTGGGCAATCGCGTGGAAGGGGTGGACGAGGACATGGTGTCCCGAATTCAAGTTATGGTGGCCGAATTAATGGTACTAGACATTTTAATAATTACACCCATGGACGTGGTTCTGGTTCTTTCTCTGGGTAGAATACAACTATTTTGTGCTACAATTGCAATGGCAGTGGTCATATGAGTCGACAGTGTCCATCACCTAAACCTCCTCCTCAAGCTTATGCTGTTCACACCGATTCTCCTCCAATGCCGGCCTGGACAGTTGATTCTGGGGTAAATTATTATTTGGCTGCGAATCAAGAGAGCATCTCTCATGTTGTTCCTGTGCTAGACAACACCTCTCTCACTATTGCAGATGGTAAAACTCTCCCAATCTCATCTTGTGGGTCTTCTGTTTCTCATGTTAATGGTCGTTCTTTTATTCTTGACAATATATTATATTCTTCTAATGTTCAACAAAATTTATTATCTGTTTCTGCGTTTACCACTGATAATAATGCTTCCATTGAATTTTTTCCTGACAAATATTTTGTGAAGGATATCCCCACGAGGCAGGTGTTGTACAAAGGCCAAAGTAAGAATGGGTTATATTTGTTTCCGATGTAGTCTCAAATTCGTTCTTTTTCACCGAAAGCATTTCCAGCAAGCATTTCTCTTTGGCATGAACGTCTCGGTCATGCTAATCTTAGAGTTGTTAAGAATGTTCTCAATAATAATAATATTTCTTTTGTTGCAAATAAGGGTTGTGATTTTTGTCATGGTTGTAGTGTAGGAAAATCACACAAATTGCCTTTTTCTGATTCATTGTTTACTGCCAAACAACCTTTAGAATTATTGTGTTCTAATGTGTGGGGTCCTTCCCCTGTGGTTTCAAATGATGGCTATTGATATTATGTCTTGTTCTTTGATCATTTTAGTAAATATTGCTGGATATATTACCTCAAAAATAAATCAGATGTCTTCCAGATGTTTATTCAATTTCGTAAATTGGTTGAGTCTTATTTTGGGGTATCTATTAAATAATTTCAGTCCGATTGGGGAGGAGAATATCAATCTTTGTCGACATATTTAAAAGAGAATGGCATAGTTCATCGTGTTTCTTGTCCACACACGCCTGAACAAAATAGGTGCACTGAGCGCAAGCATAGACATATTGTGGAAACTGGGAGAGCATTGTTACATAGTGCATCTATTCCTTATAAAATACTGGACATTTGCGTTTGATAATGCTGTCTATACAATTAATCGATTGCCTTCAACTCATCATAATAATCAGTCTCCATTCGAACTATTGTTTCACTCCAAACCAAATTATGATGAGTTACGAGTCTTCGGGTCTTTGTGTTATCCATGGTTAAAGCCTAATGCTCCACATAAATTGGCACCTAGGTCTGCTCAATGCGTCTTCCTTGGGTATAGTAAATTGCATAAGGGTTATATTTGTCTTGCACTATCTTCTGGTCGACGTTTTATCTCACGCCATGTTTTGTTTTATGAACAGATGTTTCCCTTCAAGCAGCCGTTTGATAATTGCTCTCTGGTCACTAAACAGCAGCCAACGTCAATATCTTTACCTCCAGTTCCAAATTTTACAACACAGAAAGATGGTCTTCTTGGTGCTTCACCAGCTGTTCCTGCAGTCCCACATTATGCACGTTTAGATATAAATCAGCCTCTGCCTTTGGCAACTTTTGAGTCTCCACCTACTGACTCTACGCCGCGCACCGTTTCAGTAAATGACGTGGAACCCAGCTCAAACCACCTGGTTTCAATTGACTCGACGCCATCAACCCCTCAGCCAACGAGTCAACCCGAGTTGGTTACACCACTACACACCGTTTCATTAAGTGCACCTGGTATTAATCCTTCTTCTTCGAATGAAAATACAGACCAGCAGCTTCCTCTTGCTTCTGTTGATCTCGTTTTGCCAAAGACACACTCTATGATAACTCGGCAACAAACAGGCAACTTAAAACCCAAATTGCCTTGGTCACCAAGTGCTCATACAGTGGTTGTTTCTACATCTGTTCCTAGCTGTTATACACAGGCGATTCAACAAACCCAATGGCGTGAAGCCATGGTCACTGAACTTAATGCTTTAATTCAGACTGGGACTTGGGAGCTTGTTCCTCGACAACAGGCTCAAAATGTCATCGGATACAAGTGGGTTTTTCGCGTTAAACATAAATCAGATGGTAGTCTTGATAGATACAAAGCTCGACTTGTGGCTAAGGGCTTTCATCAGAGACCAGGTGTTGATTTTTCAGAGACTTTTTCTCCGGTGGTTAAACCGACAACCATTAGAATTATTTTGTCACTTGTTGTTTCTTTTGGTTGGCACATTAAACAATTAGACGTCTCTAATGCGTTTTTGCACGGAGACTTGGACGATCTTGTGTTTATGGAGCAGCCACCGGGATTTGTGGATACTACACATCCTGATTATGTGTGTCGTTTAAGGCGGTCCTTATATGGCTTACGTCAAGCACCTCGCCAATAGTATAAACGTCTGTTTAATGTTCTTTTACAACAAGGCTTTCGTTTATCACCTGCAGATTCATCCTTATTTGTTTATACAGAAGACAAAAATATTGTGTTCCTCTTAGTCTATGTTGATGATATCATCATTACTGGTGATAATATTAATGTTGTGCAGAATATTATCAAGGCTCTTCAGTTGCAATTCATGCTTAAAGATCTTGGGCAGCTTGACTATTTCTTGGGTATGGAGGTTAAGTGGACAGTAGATGGTCTTTTTCTTACACAACAAAAGTATATCCAATATCTTTTAGCCAAAGCTCAAATGGCCTATTGTAAGGGTCTTTCTACTCTCGCAACTACGAAAGATCGTGTATCTTCTCATCAAGGTGATACTTTTTCAAATTTCACATTATTTCGTAGTATAGTTAGTGGTTTACAGTATTTAAGCTTGACACAGCCAAAAGTTTATTTTTCGGTGCATAAAGTTTCTCAATTTATGCACTTTCCGACTGTTGAGCATTGGGTTTATGTCAAACGCATTTTGAGATATTTAAAAGCTACTGTGCATTATGGTCTCTTTATTTCAAAGTCTAGCAACACAACATTAAGTGTGTATACAGATGCTGATTAGGCTTGTGACTTGGATGATCGAAAATCAACGTCGGGTTTTGCTATTTTTATGGGTCGCAATTTGATTTCTTGGAATTCCAAGAAACAACAAACAGTAGCGAAATCCTCAACTGAAGCTGAGTATAGAGCTCTTGGTTTGACAACTATAGAACTTGTTTGGATTCAGTCTTTGTTGCATGATATTGGCTATACTTTGACACACAGTCCAATCATTTGGTGTGACAACATTGGTGCCACATATTTGTCTGCAAATCCGATCTTTCATGCGCGTTCAAAACATCTCGAGGTCGATTTCCATTTTGTTCATGACAAGGTTCAAAAGAAGGAGATCCAGGTTCGATTTATATGCTCGAAGGATCAGCTTGCTGATATTTTGATGAAACCATTAGCCAAGGCCCGGCATTATCAACTTATGCATCATTTGTCAATTCGACCAGCACCAATAGCTGCTCGAATTGCAGGGGCATGATAAGGATAAATTATTGATAAGGATAAGTTATATTTTCAATTTATTTTGTTATACAGCTTGTAATCTATCTGTAGGCTAATATCTTGTAACAAACTATACGAAACTCTTGGATATATATACATACAACAACAGTAATACAAAGTGTGTTAAAAATTCCCAAAACTGTGTGTTTCTTTAATCTATTCTCCCCAGAGAAAGAGTGATTTTACAGCACAATGATTAAAATGACTTATACATATTTTAACACGTGGAATAAAAAATTAGTAAAATAAAATAAATTTTTTTCACCTTTAAGATATATGAAGTTGGGTAAAATAAATTTTTTTACCCAATGCTAACCATTTAAACCAATTAACCAAAAAAAAAAAAGAAGAAGAAGAAAACCCATATTCCTCTTCCCAAAAGTGTTGTCCACGTCTTCAACTTTCTCCAAAATTTTCCTTTTCAATTCTACTTCATTTTCTTTAAATTTTCCACCCCCAAATTGTTATCCCATTTTATTCAAGTCATTTTCTTAGATAAATATTTAAGATAGAGGAAGAATCAAAGAGAAATAACAAGTTTAAAGTCTGTGTGAAAGAGATTTCTTGTCATTTTTCAAATATTTTTATGGAGGAATTTGAGATTATTTTGATTTATTATTTTATGTATTGAAGAACCTCTCGGAAGAGAGGAGAAAATTCAAAAGGAAAAAGAGATGAAATTAAAAAGAATTTTGAAGATTTAAAATTTGTGCTCCATTTGTCTTAAATAATCTTCAATTTCACAATTATTTTTAATTTAAATTTTTATTATATTGCAGAAATTGAATAAGTAAAAAATATTTGAATTATAGTGAATATTTAAAATTAGAATAAATGAAGAAAATAATAGATGAAAATTTTAGTATCAGTATGTAATTTGGCCCAAAGTGAAGTCAAGGACTAAACGAAATTTTATCATTTCTTTACGATAAATTTTAAATTTTAAATAAGATTTAATTATGAAAATTATGGAAATTACTTGAATTTAAAACTTTGCATGTTAAAATTGTAATCTAGACTAAAATAAAGATCTTAGAATTTTTTTGGACTAAAATGAAAATTTTGAATGAAAGAAGTGGAGGTGGCTGAAATTAAAAAAATTAAAACAAAATTTTAATTTATGTATTGAAATTGTGAGATTTATAAGAGATTTGGACAATGAAAAATATAGATGGATTAAATTGAAATTTTAAGGATTAAAATAAAATTTATTAGAATAAAAATGAAGTATTAAGGAATCATTATATAATACATAGTGAATTTTAAATAGGGAATAAAGTAATTTGATGATTATTAATTAATTGGTAAATATAATTATTGAATCAAATAAAAATTTGATTCAATAATTAAAATTATAAATTTATAAAGTTAACCATAATAGTTTACCACTATAAAGTATGAATTGTTATATGAAGTTTTTTTTTTTTTAAATGGAGATTGGGAGAGTAAAAACTGAGATCTCTCATATTTATTTAGATACACTTACCACCGGATTAAAGTTATAAGTGAAATTGTTATATGGAGTTTTAAAGAGTTTATAGAGTGAGAAAAATATTAAGTAAAATTTTTTTGATATCGCTAAATATAAAAGTTAAATTGATTTGTTAAATGGTTTGATATATGAAAATTATACATGAGATAATTTTTAAAATTATAAAAAATTATTTGAGAAAATTAACTATCTGTATGACTATTTATATGAAGCGGATAAAATATCTAAATAATATAGTAGTAGAGTGATAATAATTTTTACTCCTAATTTATTTGATGAAAATTGTGAGTTAGTAAGAGGGTATGTCATGCTGTGTATAGATTTTGCAATAGTGTATTACAGTTACATTGATTTTGAAAATAAGAGAGATATGACTGATATATTCTACCGTTATAATTATTAACTTGGCTTTTGAACCATATATTTATTTGACACTTTGTATCCTATAAATATAATTCTCTTATTTGACTCAATAGTTTCAATTAAATTTAAAGAGTTCGAAATAATTTTAAATAAAGAAATAAAAATAAAGAAAAAATTAATGAAAATAATAATAATAAAATTATATCCATATGGATAAGTACTAATAAAATTATATAATATACATGATTAAAGTACTTTCATTGTTAAAAATTATTTTAATTTATTTATTTATATAAATTATTTATATTTTATTTAAATTATTTATTTCGCTTAAATTTTATTTAAATAATTCAATTGAGAAAAATAGAGCAATACTAAAGTGTTTGATTTGAAATAAAAATTATGTTAATTATTGAAAGAAATTTGGGATTAAAGTTGGAAGAGCTATAGAGGTGTGATTTTATTATTCACATTTTAAATTAGGTCTATATTATAGAAATTCTGCTGAATTTTTTATAAAAAAATATCATAATAACAATAATTTATAATAAATTTAGACTAAAATATAAAATTTAATATTTTTAACTCTATTATATAATTTAAAAATAACTTTAATCCTTAAAAAAACTATTATTAGGTTCTTGAGTTTTTAAGAAATTCATTACATAACTCTTATAATTCTTAAACTTAATTAAAATATCTTCTATTATTTACAAAATATCACAATATAGTTTTTTTTTGTTATATTTTATGTTAATTAAAAGAAATTTTTTAACAAACAATTAAGAGAGAAAATTTTATACTTAAAATACTCTTACCTCTTTTCTCTCATCTCAAAATTTTAAATTCTCTAGTCCAGTTAGAGTTATCCTCAACCAAACATGGCCGCGTCCCTCCTCCCCCATATCTCAATCTTCCTCTGCTCAATCCCCATAGTTGCCTTCGGTATGTGGCTCGTTTCCAAACCCGATGCTTTTGCTAGCCCATCATTCTGCTTGGAATCCTTGTTCTCATTCTCCCCCTTGCTGGCTTCATCAACACCTACTGGTATAAGAAAAGTCTTCTCACATTCAACCTCTTTTGATCGGACTTCTCTAAATTTTACTGGTATTTGCTTTATTGTCACCACATGATTAGAAACCATATGGTAAATTCCAAGAATTAGATCAAGATTAGGAATCATATGGTATTCTTCTAAGTTGAGTTAGAATTATCTTACTGCTTATCAATTCTTCATGTCCCATATCTCCTCTAACTCACTTCTTTCTTCAATTTCTTGGTCGATTTCAGATTGAATATTTATAGGAAAGGGGCATCCTTTCAAAACCACTTAAATGAACTTTAAAATGTGCATAATTTTCATGAGAATTGAATCTAAAAGTTTGAGTTTCAGTAACTTTCACCATCAGATAGATTGCATATTAGAGAAACTTGTTGCTGCATGTTATAACTTTGCTAACCTAAAGAGTTTTTTTTTTTTTTTTTTTTATCACTGTTTAAAGAGTTTTTTTTATATATATAAAAATTTAAAAATAATTTTTTATTATTTAAAATAAAATAAATTATAATGGTAAATAAACATAAAGTATTTTTTTTTTCCTTTTATAAATAATAAGATGTTAAAAGACTGAGCTTCTGCAGCTATTTCATGAGTGTCTGCATCACTGATCACTGCTTTTTTTTTTTTTTATAAACTCTAAAAGGAAAAAGATTTTATATATATGGGAAAATCAATTAGTACGCCAAATTCTGGCTCTTTGATTCAAATTAAAGGGGCCAAAAAAAGGTCAAAAAAGAAGAAAAATCAAATCAACTTAAAAAATATCAAGGATTTCAAGAATCGAACGGTTGCAGATAGGACAAGACCCTCGATTGGCCCACATTTCTCTTGAACAAACCCTGCATAAGGTATGGCCACAAGGAATAAAAGCTGCACCTTTATTCCTCTCCATGCACACGCAGCACATCCAATCATTCTCATTACCTCCTCCTCTTACTCCATTCTGATTTTCCCTCCTCTTCTTTTTCCTCCAATCTACACCGTCGGTTTCTTCAATTAGCGTCATCAATGTCTTGACAGGCCCATCATTTTTCAAAGGACCCACATTTTCTCTCCGTAAATTGCGCTCAGCAGCTAATGCCATTCCGAGGTTCATCCCAGCAGACTCTACGTCGTTGTTACTGTTTCTTGCCGGAAGCTGATCACTTGCATTGACGACGGTGACCGCCGGTTGATCGCTGACTGAGTTTCGTGTTATAATGGGTTCTTCTTCTTCTTCTTCTTCTTCTTCTTCTTCTTCTTCTATAATGGTTCTGATCGTGGCTCTAGGAGTCCAAGTGGACCCACAGCAACCCAGGCCCTTGAATGATAGCCGTTGCTTTAGGTTCTTCCATAGCATGAATCCATCTACGCCGTTCATTTTTGCTCTTTCTTCTCTTCTCTAAATAACCAAGTCTTGTAAGCTGCAACTTTAGTGTTATATGTTGCGCTGTAGTTGATCAATGAAGCAAAGAACTAAAAGAAACTGCATTTTTTAGAATACCATTTACATAAGTAGGCTCAGAAGAAGAGGTGGTGGTGGTGGCGGCGGAGGAGGAAGAGGAGGGAGGTGATTCACTTACTTGGATGGAGACGATTGAGATATATAATGGTGGTTAAAAATTAGATGGTTGTAGGAGGTTGCAGGTAGCAAGTGTTGAGCAGTGAAATAAGCAAAAAATTGGTAAAAGAAAAAGGAGCAATGAGTGAATCTGAAGTAGGCAAAGGAATATAACTGCAGATGCATGTGTATGTGTATATGGGCTGAAGAAAAAAAAGTTATAGAAATGAAGGCTTGTGGGACCCTCCAGACTTTGAAATCAATTTGTTCTATAACCAAGTCTAATGGTGCTACTTATTTACTTATGTCACAATTAACATTTACGAATTTGGGAAAAAAAATTAACATGTGGCAATGCTGTGCATATAAAGAAGGAAAGCAATAATTGGGTGGGTGGATGCAAGTCAAAGGAAAAGGAAAAAAAGCCATGAAATCCGCCAAATTTGCGTCTAAGGCCGAGGTTCTCAATTTTGTTAAGAATATTTCAGCTGCGTCAATTTAAGTTAACGTTGTAAGCTTCTCCTTAGAGTCCACAAAGATAAAAATGGAACACATCCTCTCGTAGCCAGAGCCAACAGAGCATTCATTAATTAATATATATCGAGTCACAAATATTTTTTTTTTTTAACTTTTTCCTTTTCTTTTAAATTTTGTAAATAAAAGGAAGCAAAGCACAGAGAAAAAACCACATCATGCATCAAGGATAATAGGAAATTCTAAGAGACGGCCAATCAATGACTGGGAGCTTGCTCAAGAAGAAGCTCCATGTACTAAAAACCATGGCATACTTTTAGAAAAATCTCGATCTTTCATTACCTATAGCCGAAATCAAGAAAAGCTCACAACAACCTTTTGTTATTTATACTCAAAACCGACATAGATAGATAGTAAAGGCTTAAAAGCACGAGACAATTCTGAGAAACTCGACAAAATAGGCCCATCAATTCAAAAGAAAGGGTGCCTCCTCACAAAGGAGGTCACAGTAACCAATCTGCACAGAAATTTGCCTCTTCGTATACATGAAATTTTGAATATTATTATTATTATTTTTTGATGTGGGTCTTGCACAAATTGAACACACAGCAATTGCTCAACGGTATCAACCCTTTTAAAATTTTGCTTTTAGGTGCACAATATGATTAATTAAACACGCAATAATTACTAATAACATGGATTAATAGACTTTGGATCCTCAAAGGAACAATGCCAGGTGTCTCTGCTCAAAAGTCATGACCCTGGCCCTATTCAATCTTAACCATTAGTTGCTTGATTTAGACAATTACATAACGTGAAATTCTTGATCCTCGAAATAAATTCTCATCACACATTATATACCCAAAACGAAAATTTTCTTTTCAACTCATTGCACCAAGTCTTGAATTTCAAACCCAGTTCAGAATTTTCACTATGCACACATCTCATCAAATATGTGCTAAACAGCAAAAGAATAAATAGAAAATGTACATCTTCCAAAAATAATTGCCTTTTTATCTGATGCTTTCAACTGAAAGTTGAGCTTCATCTGCATAAATGTACACGGGTTTACCATCTTATCGGCCATTCAATTGCTGAATGATACAAGCAAATGAGGGAGAATACTAGTGACTCCTTACTGTCTTAACAATAACAAGTGACAACTTGAACTTTATTATCTCACTTGCCATAAAAATTGATCTAAACAATTAGATCCTTGATCAATTCATGAGTGTAGATGAGTATATTAACCTCATTATGTACTATGATCATCTCCAAGTTTTCCAGAAGAAAATGACAATTCTTCAAGTCTTCTGACTTTAAAACTAGTGAATTGCACTAGAGCAACCTAAGCATAAGAAATTCATTGATTAAAAATAGCTTTATTTTCAGAGAGAAATGGTACATAGTTAGCATGGTGTTCATCGATCGTGTTTTTGAATGCAGTAAGCATAGACAAAAGCAATGCATCAATAATAGTATTATGTTGCTCTTTCAGTTTGATAATGTCAATCAATTCCAAGTCAAAAGAGTTTTCCTTTTTAATCAAATTTATCTAATGGGACAAGCCAACTAAGTTATATTTCACTACATCAGGTTGTGTTGACTCACACATCATGCTGGTAAGGAGGAATTGGGTTGGTTGGTCACACAAATAAAACTTGAAGGGCTTAATGGATAAAATAAAGCAGTCAGAGATCCAATAAATTTTTCCTAGAAATATTCAGAGGCATTGCGCTTTGGCCATAATGATGAATGATATTCAGGGGGCATATTTATTCATTTGGCTATAATGATGAATGATCCTAAACCCTAATAAAATAAATACAACAATGTACAAATCTGAGAGAGGAAAGGAAAATCTTATAGTAATCAAATTTCTGCACCCTGTAACAACTAACAAAAAAAGTGGAGATAGTAAATTACCTATATTCATTTCAGCAAAACAATGTTGAAGTGAACTTTTGTGGCCCTGGAAAAAAGTAGTGAATTGAGCTGAAAGTTGCACGAGATTAGAAATTTTCTTATGAGAATATATAAAGTTTAAAATGGAATACAGGCTCCAGCACACTCAAGAGATTTAACAGTTAAATCACATTTGTTGATATGGTCTTAATGACTGCAAAATTGTCTATGACCAAAAGTAAATTTGCAACAAATGAAAGTATTCAGAAATGAACTTACTCTTTGATGCTTGCCTAAATAAAAACTGCCACGATGGATATGCCTTTGCAAAAAGTATTATCCTGAAAGTTCAAATGAATAATAGGCTTATGCTATGATTCAGTATGAAAACTCACAAAACTATCTATGAAAATCAACTAACCCATACTTTCATATGATTTTCCTAAAACTCTGACCATGTGTCGTTGCACCAGAGAAGAACTTTAACACAACATTTTAAGCAATTTTTCATTTTGAAATTTGAACCTGAGCATCTGAGGTGCAGTGGATGACCACCACCTTCAAGAGTAATTAGTTTAACAATCTCTAGCACCTCATTTTAGCACCAAGTGTTGCAAACCAGTGCCCCCTGTTAACCAAAAGTTTGAAACCAATCATTTGATTTGAGGTTCCATACATTGTCAAAATTGAAGCTTATATACCCTTGAGAGGTCAGATGTTGAGAACATGCATTGGCTCCCAAATGAACTTAGGATAAATTTTGATTTTAGGTGTAATACATACTCTATTTGTTATAGCCCACTTCTTGCATCAAATGACGATAACTACGTCCCCGTATCATACGCTGCCACAGATACAGGAACGAATTCTGGAAACTCATACACATCCGTTCCTGGACAAGCCTGTAAACCGGCATCAATCAACAAATACAAATATTCAACACTTTCATGAGCATTTTTAATTTGGTAATTTCAAAAGGACAAGATGGCTTACCATCTCACAAGGCATCTCTGAATGCCTCTAGATACAGGGCGAATGAAAGATGGATCACGTTGAGCATAAAGCAAACCAACCTACATGGAATAAAGTTTATCAGGAAAACAAAGATCTTCCATGGAACTGAAATTGAACCAAAGATCACCTGAAAGATACCACTATTGTCTCATTTATGCATTGTTTAAGATCTGTGTGGAATAAATACATGGCACAGCTACACTTTTTAAGTATGAGCAGTACTGACACAAAAATGTGGAAATGGTGGAACCAAAAAAATTATCTTGCAGGCTAATTCAGCTTATGCCAGTGATTAGCAAAATATTTACAGAAGCACCTCAACTCAAATTCAAAACTGTCTATTGTTGGGGAATCATGTAAAACAAACATAAAAGAGAAAGTACCTCTAACAATGCAAGAGTACAAGGATCATCCAAGATCTCAAGGCTATAGTCTGCTAGATAATTAACCTGCACCAGGTAGAAAAAACTGAAGATTACACAAGGATGAACAACAATTAAGAACAACATAGATAGGCACTGTAGCAGCTTTCAAATACAATGACACATTTTCCAACTCTAAGCTGAGTGAACCTTTTACTTTTAACACTCATTTGAAGACATTAAGAACCATTAACTAGAATATATATAGATCATTAGACATGCATACGGAGATCTCCTGTAATGTTTACATTCTTCAGTGACCCAAATTTGATTTTCTGACGCCTACCAAATATCTACCACACAGCAGTTACTTTAACTCCTTACATTGCTCTAAGGCACCCAAGTCAGGTTGGGACATTTGGACATGGTTATGTCAATTTACACTTCGAAAAAGTGTAAGAATCCATTAGAAAAACTTCAGAATTTAGTCCAATTCCTGGGCAAATTTTCCTATTAAATACTTATCCATGAGATCAAGTAACACAGACCATAGTCATACACAAAAAGAAGTTTTTCTTTTCTTTTATACAAAGAACCATAAATAAATAAAAGAAAAAGAAAACCCACAAAACAAGTATCACATAATTTGAGTTTTAACTTGTCTGGAAAGAATTGTTACCCCAAATTCTGTTTTTACTAGACATTGAACAAAGTCCATCAGTTGAAGCTTAGCCCAATCCTTATCAAGAGCAGGATCATTCTTCTTTGGAGGATGCCTCCAAGGCGCACCAAAACATAGCATATCTTTTGGCAATTTTCCACTTCGTGCATCATCAGCAAACTTTTGTAGCATTGCTAGTGCATTATCCATGGCAGGATTTACCACAGTGGCCTAAGATGAAGAAATAAATTAACAGGAGATGCTATGGTATAATTGATATCAACTCACGAGTAAACTGACTTGACAAATTGGTCACACTGAACGGAGAATGTAAACTGATCATCACAAACTTGTTATAGACAACAGGGAGTTCCCACTACATTTAAAGCTAAGGTCATATACCATCTAAGCTATGACCAAATGAATTTTCCATACTAACAGCGAATGTAAATTCATTAAAAACAAACTTGAAATAGATAACAAATTCGCATTGTATTTTGAAGGTTAAAGTTGTAGCCAACTCAAACTGAGGCCCCAAAACTTCCGGCGGAAGTTCGTTCTAATTTGCCCCTCAATTTTTCCTTTAAAAAAGGCAATTGACACATGAAGAAAACAATTCCAATGATAAAATACTATTTCTTTAATTTTTAAATATTAAAATTATTATTATCACGTTCCTTCCACCAGCATCAAGTATTCCAGATGCAAGGATTCCAACCATCTGCTCCTGGTGTTTTCATGCTTATCAAGAGTTACCTTTTCCAATTGACATAATCACTGGCTTCATTTATCTGCACCATGGCCATAGCCATTGCAACAAACCTTGATGAACAAAATCGACATTTGACATCAAAGGTTCCAGCAATGATATAGCCTCACTCAAGTCAGTGCCTAAAGAATGCCTACTGAAAAAGCTGCACCTATTGCACGTCTTGTAGGACTCCGACAGCAAGGAGATGATTTTGAGGAGTGTGCTATATATAGTTGGTAATTCAGAACTTTGGATCTTAGGGAGCAAAGTCCAGATAGAAAAGTATCATTTTCTATTATGGAATTCTGTATCGTTGGTTCTACATTTATAGCGTATGAAATGAAAAAATAGAGCCCAATCATACATCTTAATTCTTTGTACATTAAAACTTTCAAAAGATAGAAGAAACATTAGTAATTATCACTACATTGTCAAATAGCTAAGTTAGCGTGCCTTGGTGTTGGGGAACACTTCACAACTTAGGATACTGAAGAATATAGCACATGATAAAAATAAAAAATAAAAGTAAAAAATGTCAAAAAAAATCATGAACTGGTAAATGTGCCTTAAAGAATAGAGTTTACTTTCCTCCATAAATTAGCCAAAAAGAAACAAAATGAGCAATCACAGCAGAAGGGTTTAAAAGAAAAACAAAATGCTAAGTTGATAGACATGGTGAAACTTACCTGCAAATATGCTAAATATGCATCTACGATGTCCTCAAATGTACTAGTCTTGTCATCCAGCACACTGCAATTAACATTGGTAACAAATAAATAGCAAATGCAGTGTTGTTTCTATATTGATATAGTTCAGCTTCACAGCTAAAGTAGTTAGTAAATCCTGGTATTTCATAGCTTTCTCTCCAATCTACAACAAATCTATGTTCCTAATTTAACACCACATGGATATTTTCAGGTGATGTCAGAGATATTCCATGGAATGTATTGTAATTTGTAATATTATGAGCAAATGACTGACCCATTAACACAATTTGATGTCCCAATGCACATACACGTGTGTGTGTGTGACTGTGCGTGTGTGCATGTTCACATATAGGAGAGAATAATAAGTGTTGCTTGATATAAATTAGAAATTAGAATTCTATAATTGCATGCAGTTGGATAAACTTGCCATCTATATGTATAAAATAAATAAGTTTAGTTTCTAATTATAAAATATATGAAAGCATCATCAATCAATATACTTTAGGGACTACCGGGGCAAGAACAACAAGTAAATATTCTTACATCTGGTAATAGTTGCTTTGTTTGAGTGCATAAAGCTCAAATAGATGTCGAGGATTTGGCCCAAGCACCTCAACAAGCACAGCCCACTACAGTTTAACAAAAACAATGTTTAGATCACATAAAGATTGCAAATAATTAAAGACATACTATTGGGCAAGAAGGAAACGCAATAAGAGGAGCAAGGTTCAACCAATTTTGAACACGAAGAAATTCCTAGTCTCCTAGTTTCATGTCTTAAAGGACAAAATTACCACAAATTTCTCACCTCTGAATGACTGAAGTAGTCAGGAACCATATGCATTTTAGCTTCTTGTGCAGTCCATCCAAAGGTCTGTACATGAAAAAAAAATGTAATGAGCAATATACAGGAAAACAATAATATGTAAATAATGCCTGTACATATTTGTTTTGTATTACCAAAATACATAAATCTAATTAGATGGCACAGTCTAATCAAGTGAAACAAAAGTATAATGACAACACAAATCGGTTAACATCATTGTTGGGAACAAAAGACAAAATGAAGGGAGAGAAAGCAATAGAAGTGAACATTCATTTTTCACCTATTTTGTTTGGATGGAAAGAATGGAGGGAGCTCAAGGTTAGTTTTTTTATCATAAAATTAGATTTACCTCCTTTGCATTTTAATGACATGTTAATAAGGATAAATGTCATCTCATGCAGTTTGGCTCCATGCTCTGCTCCATCAATGCAATAGTTTGGTTAGACGCATTCACCCCATTTTTACTTCAATTTATTCTCCACCCAAAAAAGTTATAAACTTTTCATATTTTCCCATCCCTTCTTAAATCCTCTATGTTTTCACCCGAAATGTACATTAAGAAATAGGCACGCAGTTTGCTGAGCACAGATAATCAATTTATTAGCCTTTCTATACTGTTTGAGTGCTCAAAAGTTATATTTACAATGAAATCAAGTATTCACTGAAAACTAATTCAAGCCTTGCATCTTAAATGTAGCCTCTCACCCTACCTGTGAGAGGATATCAAGAAAAAACATGACAGTAAGAAGTAAATGCAACAGTTAAGATAAGCAATTAAACTTTGGCCACAAAGAAACAAATCCCACAGCATTCATAACAAAAGAGCAGCAAAGAACAATTACTACATTCCTCAAAACTTTAACCAAGAAAGCACGCATACAAGCACACTCAATAGACTGATAGACAATAAGGATTATTATCAGCTACAGCAGTTTAAGTCTGATTACCTCACGGGAGATGAATATGTCTGGAAATCCAAAATCCATGTAGGCTTGGTATGAATAATAGCTGCAGCAATAGCATTAAATAGAATTCTAAATCAGACAAGTGGAGGGAACCTTAGAAACAGATATCACCATATGAAATATTTGATAATTGTAGAAAAGCATTAAACAAGAACGGCCAACATAAATTGTGCAGGACATCTCAATGCTTGTATAGGAAAACCAATTACGATTAGGCAGGACAGCAGAAGGTCAAGTTGGGAGTCACCATCTAGGCAACCAATTTCAGCTTAGCTCATAAAAATTCATTCCGGTTTAGCATTCAAACAAGGATAATGATCACACAATGTTGTCATGAACAGAAGTAAACCAAGGGCACTGGTGCTGCATGCCTAAAAATATAGAAAGAATTTCTGACTATGACTGTGCCATTACCTGTCTAGAATATTAACAAGGTGTGAAATCAACTAATGTACAACCTAAGCAAACCTTTTTGAATTATGATCATAAGTAGATTATAAGCAATTTTCCATTATTACGTTATTGTTGGTGGCTTCCAAACTTCTAAAGAGTTCTAAACCAAAACAAATGAAAATATAATATAAATTTTTGCTCTTGTGAGACAGTTTTCTTGTCTATGGAAAACGAATAAATTTCATAGGAAAACAACAATAAACCAATTGAGTTCAGATAAAGAGTCAGGCTGTTAATGAATGTGCATAATATAATAATAAGGGTTTAACATTAAACCATACTATGACTTGACAAGTTTATCAGAAGGAACCAACGACATAGGATTTGCAAAAGTTAACTAGGTTGGTGCATGGGCTGTGAAAATGAAAAGGATGGCTGAGTAATGGACCTAACCTATCAGACGTGATGAGCATAACAGGCAGGCATCTCTCGTTCGCACCCAAAGCAATAATTCTCCATATGAAACTGTCATGATACAAAGGTGCAGAGACCATTGAATCATCTGTTAAAATGGCATTTTTAAGAACTTCAATATTGTTTATAACCAGCTTGGGCTGTCAAAATCACATGGAAAAATCATTCATCAATAAATTCATGACCTGATAGGCAAAGCACTGGCTGAACGAAACCCACCAATTAAATACGCGCAAATAATTGACAAAATACAAAACAATGCGCTAATGCTTTTGTTCTTCATTACCTGGAAGTAATCGATCTCAGCAGCTTGTGACAGTAACTCGAGCAACAAACAAGGCCAATCAGTACATGAATTCGCTAAGGACCTAGAAAACCCACCAGTCCTATTCAAATGAGCAATGGCATTAGCTCTCCACCCTTGCTGCACTTTAATTACCTCCTTAGCCAATCTCAACGCTACAATCGCCTCTCTAAAATATGAAGTTTCCTCTAATGACAAACTCTTTCCTCTATCCACCAATCCCAGAAGCTCATCAATCTCTTTGGCATTTGATCGAGCAGATAGTGTGAAAACTGCCCGCTCCCAAAGAACCGAACCAGAAACCTTATCAGAAATGGCATTTCTTGATCTTGATGGACTATTGGAATTATTCAGGATTATTATGCGGCGAAGGGCAGTGTCGAGGCGGTGCCATTTGTTTAGAGTGGAGAAGATTTGATTGGAGGTAATGGTGCCGAGCTGGATTCCCTTATAAGCCATTGATTCAAGGCAAGTTTCGAGCTGGGTTTTGCAACTGGAAAGATTCGAGGAATCACAGGTAGACCAAGACGCCCATGGGAAAGAGCTGTTATGCTGCGGATGATGGTCCTTAATCGATTGAGCGAAGTCCACATAACCAGTGATATGAGGACCTTTGTTCCAGTCGTTAAGGAGACCTGTATCAAAAGCAAAATAAGGGTATCAGAGATTGCATTGTAGAAAGAGAAGGAAGCCATAGGTAGAATAATAAAGAGAATAAATTTGTACGTTCGAGGATAAGGGTGGTTTTGCCTGTGCCGCGGGGGCCATGGAGTATGAGAGGCTGAGGAACGCGGTGGTGCTGAGCATGGTTGTTCAAGATTGTTTCAAGTAATGGTCTTGGTATTATCTTCCACGTCTTGGTCGCCATCGCTTTCTGTCTGCGGTGCCGGAGGCGGAGGATGTGGGAAGGAACAGAGTACAGAATTAAGCTTGTGAGCGTGGGGGCTGGTAGCCGCTAAAGTAGGGGTGCTTGGTTACTGTACACATTGAGCGAGTTGAAAGACAAGTCTGGAGGCCCAGCCCAATTAGAAACATTCCTATGCAGATTCAGTGCAACCCAAAATTGATCTATCATCTGATTCCTCGCCAAATAATTTGGAGTTGGAGATGAGGAAGTTATATTCTATTCATTGTGAATTTCAAGTAATTGATTGTGATGGCTCAAGGTTCCTTCTTTTCTAAAAGTTCTTTTAGATATGGCCTTTTTTCTAAGTACTTGACTTTCAGGGATCAAAATGTAATTTTCCAAAAGAAGTGATTTTGAAATTATTTTTCATCAAAATGAAAGTTCTAAAAATATAGGTTATAAAAATTCAAACGGATTGAAAAATGGATTTTTGTAGCCTAAGTTATGATTTTTCAAAGTTTTAAAGAAGAATTTTTGTGCCCCCTAAACACAACCTTCGGCTTCCGAAAGTCAGGGACAGAAACGAAAGTGGGTTTTTCAACCAGCCCCCAAAGTGTAACCTTCGGCTTCCGAAAGTGAGGGACAGAGACGAAAGTCCCACACTTTCGGCCGCCGAACATTTAACCTTCGGCCGCCGAAAGTGTGTTTTGGGTCTGCCTCCGAAGCCTAAAGTTCGGCTTCCGAAAGAGAGGAACAGAGACGAAAGTCACCCAAGTTCGGCCGCCGAACTCTAACTTTAGGCCGCCGAAAGTTCTTTTTTAAAGGAATAGTTTCTTCACCTCAAATGGTTCGGCCGCCGAACTCTAAGCTTAGGCCGCCGAACCTGAGTTTTTCTGGGCACGGTATAACGGTTATTTCTGAACATAAACGGCTCTATTTGCATTTAATGCATCCCCAACGGCCATATTTATGATAGAACTATAAATACAACTTGCTTTTGATGTGAAGAGGTTACAACAACCATCTAAGCAAATATTTATTGAGATTACAGCATTTTTTATTCTCTCTCTCTCTCAAAACCTTGAGCCAAAGCATTAATTTCTTGAAAGCTTGTTTTGAGTTGTAATTGGTTGGCTCTTCTGAGTGAGTAAAGGTTGTTGAGAGATTCTGTTGTTGTGAGTGTGGCATTGAGCAAAGAATTGCTCTAGAGTGGAAAAAGAGATTTGTAAAGAGCAAAGGCTTGCTCTAAGATTGTAAGGGTTTTGATCTTCACCCAAAGAAGATTTGATAGTGGAGTTGAACTCTCAAGGTGGACTTGAGGAGAGGACGTAGGCTTGGATAGCTGAACCTCTATAAATCATTGTGTTGATTTTTCTTTTCCCTATTCTCTTCTAATTTCTTGTCTTTGCCTTTAAATTTTTTATAAACCCAATTCACCCCCCTCTTGGGTTGCCTCAAGGGACAACAAGTGGTATCAGAGCAAAGTCTCCCTTTATTGAAGATATAATTATCTTGGAGTAAAGATCAAATGGCAGCCCTCAATTCTCAAGAAGGTCAATCGGTTGTGAGACCACCTTTCTTTGATGGAAATGACTTTCTATATTGGAAAAATAGAATGTATTATTTCCTTAAATCGGAAGGAGTTGATTTGTGGGACATTGTAGAGAATGGTCCTTTCTTTCCCACAAGATTCATTGATGGAAATCAAGAGCAAAAACCTAAGAGTGAATGGAGTGAGCTAGAGAAGAGAAGGGTAGCCCTCAATGACAAAGCCATTCACATTTTGTTTTGTGCCCTTAGTAGAAGTGAGTACAACAAAGTATGCATGAAGTCCACCGCCAAGGAAATTTGGGATGCTTTGGTTGTCACTCATGAAGGTACCAATCAAGTCAAGGAAAACAAGATGGAATCCCTCATCTATCAATATGAGTTGTTCAAGATGAAATTCGATGAAACTATTAGTCAAATGTATGATAGGTTCATTGAGATCATTGGAGGGATGAAATCTCTTGGGAAGACATTCACAAATGAAGAGTTGGTGAAGAAAATCCTTAGATGTCTACCTAAAGAATGGCTACCAAAGGTAACTTCCTTAAAGGATGCCAAAGACTTGACCAAAGTGTAATTGGATGAACTCTTGGGGAATCTCATTGACTATGAGATGACTCTAAAGAGAGAGCAAGTGGAGGAACCTAGCAAGATGAAAAAGAACATTGCTCTAAGGGTAGCCTCCGAAGATACTAGTGAGGAAGAAGAAGAGTTAAGTGAGGAAGAATTAGCCTTGGTAACTAGGAGAATAAGGAAGTTGCTTCTCCAAAACAAAAGGTTCATCCCAAGGAAGAATTTTAGAAAGGAAAAGGGTGAATCAAGCAAAAAGGAAGTAGTCATTTGCTATGAGTGTAATAAGCCGGGTCACTACAAAGTGGATTGTCCCAAGTTGAAGAAGCCTATCAAGAAATTCAAGAAGAAGGCCTTCAAAGCAACATGGGATGAGTCAAGTGATACCGAAGAGGAGGAGGTTGGTGATGAAATTGCCAACATGTGCTTCATGGCTTTAGAGGAAAGCTCCGATGAGGTAACTACTCTTGATGACTTTACTTTAAATGATGATGATGTTGAGTTTTCATATGATGAACTTGTAGGTGCTTTAAAATTGATGAATGATGAGCTTGAAAAGAGTCATAGGAAAAATAAAATTTTGAAATGTGAGTTAGCTAGCTTTAAAAAGGAAAGTGAGAACTCACCTAAGGAACCTTTACCCTCAAATGATTCTTTACAAAATTCCTTAGATGAGCTCTCACTAGAAAATAAAAATTTGAAAAATGAAATTCTTGAGTTGAAAAATTCTCTTTCAAAATTTTTAAAAGGCAAGGACAAACTTGATGAAATTTTAGACTCTCAAAGGTCTCCTAGCATCAAGTATGGCCTTGGCTATGATAAATCAACTCAAGCAAACTTTTCTAAAACCGTTTTTGTTAAAGCTACCAACTCACATGAACCTAAGGTTTCTAGCTCAAATGGAAATGTGCCTAAAGTTTCTAGTAGCAATGTGTCTATGAGGAATGCACCTACAAGGAATGCACATGTACACCAATCCACTAGTTACAACACTCATATAAGACACACACCTAGGCAATTTGCATATAAGAGAAATGATCATTATAGAACACACACCTCTAGTTCACAAAATCACCACTCTAATCATATCTCTTGTTCACATGCTTTCAATAAACAAAGGAGAAATGGCCACATGAGAACTCAAACACACTCACTCACCTATGGACCTAGAGTAAGAAGGTTCAATGGTCATTGTCACTATTGTGGCAAGTTTGGTCATACCAATTATAAGTGTACTATTAGAAAATTGCATCTTGGATATGGTAGCATATGGAAATTGGATAGTGAAATGACTAACCCCCAAGGACCCAAGTACATTTGGGTACCTAAAAGTGTTTGAATTCTTTTTTTAGGTGTGCTTGAAATCCTCAAAAATTGAAAGCAAATGGTATCTAGATAGTGGATGTTCAAGGCACATGACCGGAAATTCAAGTCACTTCATCTCTCTTGAAAAGAAAGACGGAAGTGGACAAGTAACCTTTGGAGACAATGGAAAAGGTAAAATTGTTGGTATAGGTAAAGTCGGTAAGGAAAACTCTCCTATTCTTGATAAAGTTCTCTTAGTTGATGGTTTGAAGCATAATTTGTTAAGTGTAAGTCAATTATGTGATAAAGGTTGTAGAGTTATCTTTGAACCAAAATCTTGTTTTGTTTCTAGAATGTCGGATAACAAAATATTGTTTGTTGGTGAAAGAGTTGAAAATATTTATCTTATTGACTTACAAACTATGACTAACCAAGATATGAAGTGCTTTGTGTCTATTAGTGATAACTCTTGGATTTGGCATAGAAGGCTTTCTCATGCTAGCATGGATCTCCACAAAAATTTGAGCAAAGATGAGCTAGTTGATGGTCTTCCAAAGATCAAATATGAAAAGGACAAAGTATGTGATGCATGTCAAATGGGTAAGCAAGTTAAGAGTTCCTTTAAAGCTATTAATAAGGTAATCTCTTCTAGACCTTTGCAACTCTTGCATATGGATTTATTTGGTCCAACTAGAGTAGCTAGTCTTGGTGGCATGCATTATGGGTTTGTTATAGTTGATGACTACTCTAGGTATACTTGGGTTGTGTTCCTTGCTCATAAGGATGATTGTTTTGATGCTTTTAAAAGTTTTACAAAGAAAGTTCAAAATGAAAAGGGTTTTCAAATTTCTTCTATAAGGAGTGATCATGGTAGAGAATTTGAAAATGAAAAATTTGAAACTTTTTGCAATAAGTTAGGGATCACTCATAATTTTTCATCTCCTAGGACTCCCCAACAAAATGGTGTTGTTGAAAGAAAAAATAAAACTCTTTTAGATATGGGGAGGACTATGTTAAGAGAGTATAATTTACCTACTTATTTTTGGGCGGAAGCCATAAATACGGCTTGTTATGTTTCAAATAGAGTTTTAATTAGACCTCTCTTAAATAAAACTCCTTATGAGCTTTGGAATGGAAGGAAACCTAGAGTTAGTTATTTTAGAGTTTTTGGTTGTAAATGCTTCATATTAAACAATAAGGATAATCTAGGCAAATTTGACTCCAAAACCGATGAAGACATCTTCTTAGGATACTCTATATCTAGTAAATCATATAGAGTATTCAATAAAAGAACCTTGATAGTTGAAGAGTCAATGCATGTTGTTTTTGATGAATCTAATCCCTTTGCTCCTAGAAAGGAGGTATCTTGTGATGATGATCTTGTAGGTAACCTTGATGAATTGACCTTTGAAGATCCTCAACCTCATGGAGATCAAAGTCAACCCAAGGAGGATTCAATAGAGGCAAAGGAAGATGAAGTTGGACTTCAAGAGCAACAAATGCAAATTACACAAAGTCAAGGAGTCCAACATGACTTGCCAAGGGATTGGGCCTACAAGAAAGATCATCCCAAGGATCAAATAATTGGTGATACATCACAAGGGGTAACTACTAGATCTTCTATTAGACATGTATGTAATAATATTGCATTCATATCTCATATAGAACCTAAGTCTATAGATGAGGCTATTAGTGATGAGAGTTGGATTCTTGCTATGCAAGAAGAACTCAACCAATTTGAAAGAAACAAGGTTTGGACCTTAGTTTCAAGACCAAAACATCACCCCACTATAGGCACCAAATGGGTGTTTAGAAATAAGCTTGATGAAGATGGCAATATCATTAGAAACAAAGCTAGGTTGGTAGCTAAAGGCTATAACCAAGAGGAGGGCATAGACTATGATGAAACTTTTGTCCCCGTAGCTAGATTAGAAGCCATTAGAATCTTGCTTGCATATGCATCATACATGAATTTTAATCTCTTTCAAATGGATGTGAAAAGTGCCTTTTTAAATGGTTTTATTGAGGAGGAGGTTTATGTTGAGCAACCTCCGGGGTTTGAAAATCATGCCTTTCCAAATCATGTTTTTAAATTGTCTAAAGCTTTATATGGTTTAAAACAAGCTCCTAGAGCTTGGTATGAAAGACTAAGTAATTTTCTTTTGCAAAATGGTTTTTCAAAAGGCAAAGTGGATACAACTCTTTTTGTCAAAAATCATGGAAATGGCATCCTTGTAGTGCAAATATATGTTGATGATATTATATTTGGTGCTACTAATGTGTGTTTGTGTGAAGAGTTTTCAAAAGTTATGAAAAGTGAGTTTGAGATTAGCATGATGGGAGAACTCAAATTCTTCCTTGGGCTTCAAATCAAACAAGCTAAGGATGGCATCTTCATCAACCAAGCCAAATACACAAAGGAGCTAATCAAAAGGTTTGGAATGGAGAGTAGCAAGCCAAGTAGAACTCCAATGAGCACAAGCACCAAGCTTGACAAGGATGAAAAGGGTAAGCCTATTGATGAAAAGCTCTATAGAGGTATGATCGGAAGCCTTTTATATCTCACCGCATCTAGACCGGATATCATGTTTTCCGTATGTTTATGTGCACGTTTTCAATCATGTCCTAAAGAGTCTCATTTACATGCCGTTAAACGCATTCTTAGATATTTACATGGCACATTGCATTTGGGGTTATGGTATCCTAGAAGTTCATCCTTTACTTTATGTTCCTACTCGGATGCCGACTTTGCCGGAAGCATTCTTGATAGGAAGAGTACCTCGGGTACTTGTCAACTTCTAGGACAATCTCTTGTTTCTTGGTGTAGCAAGAAACAAAATTCGGTTGCACTATCAACCGCCGAAGCCGAATATGTGGCGGCGGGTCTTTGTTGTAGTCAAATCCTTTGGATTAAACAACAATTAAGAGATTTTGAAGTATCTCTTGATCACATTCCTATTAAATGTGATAATACAAGTGCAATCAATCTAACCAAGAACCCCATTCAACATTCTAGAACTAAGCACATTGACATTAGACATCATTTCATTCGTGATCATGTGTTAAATGGTGATGTTGTTCTTGAGTTTGTGGATACAAACAACCAACTAGCTGATATTTTCACTAAACCTTTAAATGAAGAAAGATTTAACTTCATTAAAAGGGAATTGGGAATGCTAGATGGTGGTTGTTGAGTGTATATTTTTTTTGTGTGTATCTTTTTGAAAGCATGTCAAAATTGTTTGTTATAGTTTCATTTTTTTTTTAAACAAAAAGGGGGAGGGGAAGCCCAAAAATTCCAGGTTCGGAGGCACTTTCGGCCCCCTAACCTTCAATTTCAAGGGCAATATGAAAAGCGGGAAATTTTATGTCTTTCTGTCTTTTATCCTTTTCGGCCGCCTAACATTCTATTCGGCCGCCGAACATTGTGAAGTTCGGCCGCCGAAGTTTAAGTTCGGCCTCCTAAACTTGCCCAGTTTCGGCCGCCGAAGATTAGTTCGGCCGCCGAAACTGCGCGTTCCTTAAAAACCCCGCGACAGCTCATCGTCTTCCTCGCGCGACTCTCTCTCTCTCCCCCGAAGCTTTCTCCCTCTCCCGAAGCTCTCTTCGTCTCCCTCTCCCAAATCGCCCGTGTTGAGCCTCTTCTTCCTCAAAAACCTCCATTTTTCATCTTTCCTTTCACTCAAGCGCCTCAAAACACATTTTTTCTCTTCTCACGGAACCCATTTCGAGTTTTTTCATTTGGGTAAGTTTTGTTCTCTCTCTCTTTTTTTTTTTCCTTATTTTTTGTTTATTATTTTCTGTTGTTTTGATCTTTAGGATTGACATTATTATGTTTTGTTGATATGGGTATTAAGAATCTGCTGAGTATATTTATTTTTATATATATATTTGGTTTACAATTTTTTTAGTTCTGCAAATTATGAAGCATCAGAATTTTTTTTTGGTTTTGAATGTAGGCATTCTTTTGCAGTAACTGATTAGCTGGGTTATTGATAGCTATATTTTTTAAACTGCCTATTCTTTCTCTGTTTTGTTGCTCTCTGTTAGCTGAACAACAATTAGCTGGTTATATACATATACTCTGCCTATTTTTTGTGTGCTGCTCTCTGTTAGCTGGGTTATGTTATTTGGGTTGTTTTGGGTTACTATTTTTGTATGGCTCTGCAAACTTTGAATCGATTAGAATTTTTTTTAATATGGATATGGTGCAATAACTGATTAGCTGGGTTAATACATGTTGATTAAGCTGGGTTACTTTATTTTGGTTGTGTTTTTTGATGAGTTTTGTTGATATGGGTACATAAAATCTGCTGGATTTTTTTTTGCTCTCTGTTAGCTGGGTATATATATATATATAATTTTTTTTGTTTATTTTATTAGCTCTCTTTTTGCTATGATTAGCTGGGTTATCTTGTTAGCTTGGACTTTATATATCAATGCATGCCTGTGATGCTTACTGGTTGAGATTTTGTGTTGATTATGGGCTGAATTTTGTGGTATTGCTGCTTATGGTTAGTTCTTTTATTTTTTTTCATTTGCCTCTGTAGCTGTTGTTTGGGTAACATGGGTAGAAAAACCACAGCCCGTAGACACCCATACTTTAGAGGTCAGTCTAGTAGGCAGCCTCCTAGGTCTCCCTCCCCAGACCCTCTTGATTCTCCACCCTTTGAGTTCCCTGTTGTTAGAGAGCATGATCCTGCTTTTCAGCCTTTTTCTCTCAGGTTTGTTCATCCTGGGAGAACCATTCATGCTAACAGTGTTCAGCTCTTTCGTTCTCATGGTTTTTTACAGCCATTCATTGTTCAAGGTTGGGAGCACCTTCTTATCACTCCATCCGACACCCATCCTAGGATTGTTAGGGAGTTCTATGCAAACCTACACACCTTCACCCGTCACACTCCCCCTCACCTAGTCAGTTTTGTAAATGGTCAGAGGGTTTACCTCACTCCTGACATCATTGCTCGTCACCTAGGTATCCCCAACTCTGGGGCTGTCGTCTCCACTTCTCATAAGTGGATCACTGGTGAGGTCTCTTCTCTTCACCAGACTAGGATTGTTTCTGGAGACGCAGACTGTGAGGCGCCCTCCAGGCTCATGGCCTGTGACCTCACCACTCTCCCTAAAGTTGTTCACCACATTGTCACATATAAGGTTCTCCCTAGAGCGGGTCATAGGACTGCTCTCACCTACTCTGACATGTTTGTAGTGTCCTGCTTGCTAGAGGGTCGAGCCCTTAACCTACCCCATATCATGATTCACACTATAGCTGACTCCCTTAGGCTGAGTAGGGGCTGTCTCCCCTTTGGTCGTCATCTTACTCTCCTTCTCCGAGCTCTAGGGGTTGATCCAGGCACAGAGTCTGCCTTACCATTGTCTAGTGAGTACATCCCCTACACTGAGGCTACCCTCCACCATATGGGTCTGGTTAGAAGAGGCAATGAATTTTATAATTCTAGGAGAGATTTTGCAGCCCGCAGGGCAGCCCACGAGGCAGCACAGCCACATGATAGTTCTGATGAGGAGTCAGATGATGTTTCTCCTGCTGACCTTGAGACAGAGCGAGCTCCTAGAGGCGATACTAGTACCGGGCGGTCCACCGAGCAGGGTACATCTTCTCGGACTGCATCTGATATGTATGATGCCATGGGTCGTCTGGAGTTGCAGGTTGCTCAGATGTTTGATCGCCAGACTCAGATGTCTGATCGCCAGACTCAGATGTCTGATCGCCAGACTCAGATGGAGCAGCAGTTAGCACGCCTTACAGACCAGCAGCAGACCTTGATCGAGCAGCAGAGACAAATTTTGCACTTCATTCAGCAGTCATCTGGAGTGCCACCTCCTCAGCCGCCTCAGTGATTTTTTTTTTTTTTTGTTTATGTAGTTGCTGTTGTTCTTTCCCTTCTGATATTGTGGTATTTTTTTGATGATGTCAAAAGGGGGAGAGATGGTATTACTTATGTATACATTTGATAACTTTTATGGATATTGACTATATTTGGTTATTATCTTGATTTTTGTTTGACTCTTTTGGATTAAATTTTTTTTCTCTCTCTTGGATTGTGAATATTGTGTGTATTTACAGCTCCTTCATTTGAGATGCATTTTTATTGGGACTCATTCATTCATATAGGATCCATCACATCTCATAGCATTGCATTGAGTCAAAACCTCCCTTATGTGCCTTCTCACTTTTTAAATATGGCATAAAGTATTTTTGACAGGGGGAGCACATTAAGGGGGAGAAATTTTTCAAATACACACACTACACTTATGATTATTATCCTACTGTTTACCAATTGTTTGTCATCATCAAAAAAGGGGAGATTGTTGGACCTAAATGTCCTAATCCTTGTTTTGATGATTAATAAACAATTGGTGTGCTACTAATTATCTTTAAAGGTGTTTGTATTGAGCTTGCAGGTCCCCTATTGAAATAAATGAAATTGCTTCTGTCACAAAAGTGAAAAGTGCCTAATATGGAAGCATACCACAAGAAAGGGATAAGAAATTATATTTGTTTATGCTCTGTTATATTCTATTCATTGTGAATTTCAAGTAATTGATTGTGATGGCTCAAGGTTCCTTCTTTTCTAAAAGTTCTTTTAGATATGGCCTTTTTTCTAAGTACTTGACTTTCAGGGATCAAAATGTAATTTTCCAAAAGAAGTGATTTTGAAATTATTTTTCATCAAAATGAAAGTTCTAAAAATATAGGTTATAAAAATTCAAACGGATTGAAAAATGGATTTTTGTAGCCTAAGTTATGATTTTTCAAAGTTTTAAAGAAGAATTTTTGTGCCCCCTAAACACAACCTTCGGCTTCCGAAAGTCAGGGACAGAAACGAAAGTCCCCTATGTTCGGCCGCCGAACATTGACTTTCGGCCGCCGAAAGTGGGTTTTTCAACCAGCCCCCAAAGTGTAACCTTCGGCTTCCGAAAGTGAGGGACAGAGACGAAAGTCCCACACTTTCGGCCGCCGAACATTTAACCTTCGGCCGCCGAAAGTGTGTTTTGGGTCTGCCTCCGAAGCCTAAAGTTCGGCTTCCGAAAGAGAGGAACAGAGACGAAAGTCACCCAAGTTCGGCCGCCGAACTCTGACTTTAGGCCGCCGAAAGTTCTTTTTTAAAGGAATAGTTTCTTCACCTCAAATGGTTCGGCCGCCGAACTCTAAGCTTAGGCCGCCGAACCTGAGTTTTTCTGGGCACGGTATAACGGTTATTTCTGAACATAAACGGCTCTATTTGCATTTAATGCATCCCCAACGGCCATATTTATGATAGAACTATAAATACAACTTGCTTTTGATGTGAAGAGGTTACAACAACCATCTAAGCAAATATTTATTGAGATTACAGCATTTTTCATTCTCTCTCTCTCTCAAAACCTTGAGCCAAAGCATTAATTTCTTGAAAGTTTGTTTTGAGTTGTAATTGGTTGGCTCTTCTGAGTGAGTAAAGGTTGTTGAGAGATTCTGTTGTTGTGAGTGTGGCATTGAGCAAAGAATTGCTCTAGAGTGGACATAGAGATTTGTAAAGAGCAAAGGCTTGCTCTAAGATTGTAAGGGTTTTGATCTTCACCCAAAGAAGATTTGATAGTGGAGTTGAACTCTCAAAGTGGACTTGAGGAGAGGACGTAGGCTTGGATAGCTGAACCTCTATAAATCATTGTGTTGATTTTTCTTTTCCCTATTCTCTTCTAATTTCTTGTCTTTGCCTTTAAATTTTTTATAAACCCAATTCACCCCCCTCTTGGGTTGCCTCAAGGGACAACACTATTAAAGTTAAAAAAAGTTATCTGAATTTTTAACGAGTTAAAATAAAAATAAGAATAAATTAAAAAATTTATAGCAAAAAATAATAAGTTAAAAAAATTAAATAAAATGCATTATCTTAATTTAATAATATACAACTTTCCTTTTACATTAAATTATTTTAATTTAATAAAAATAATTATCAAATAAATAAATCAACAAACAATCAAATATATTAATATCACAAACAAATTAAAATACCTTTCCACAAAATATAAAATGGCAAAATAAAAATAACCCTTTAATAATAATTTAAATGTTAATATAAATAAAATAATTTTAATTCAGTTATGTTGTGGTACAAATTAAAAATCATATAATGGCTAATAATTAAAAAGAATTAGAATCCTGATTTTCACTTGAACAATATGAAAATTTTTAATATAATAATATAAAATTATGTTATAAATTTCTTTTAAATTACTATTAATATACGTGCACCTTAATTTATTTAAATTATAACAAATATAATAATTAAATTAAATTTTGAGCATATATGACTATATTATTTATATTAAGAATAATTTTTTAGAGTAAGTGGTATTCAATTTAAATTAAAAAAATTATCGAATTAAATTAATTTAAAATTTTAGTTTGTTTTTTTATTTTTTTAGTTTGATTTGATTTTTAATTTCAAAATTTTAAATTATTTTATTTTTGTTCAATTTTAATTAAAAAAAATTAAAAAAATCGAACCGAATCGATCGGTAATAATAGTATATTATTTTTAATAATATAAAGATATTATATTATAATTAAGGTTAAAATATTTTAATTAAATTTTAAAATATTAAAAATAAGGTGTAAAAAATAAAAAATTTATTAAAAATTCAAACTGATCAAATCAAACTGAATCGAATTGAATTAGACTGATACGATTCAAATTAATTTCTAACTAAAATCGATTCAGTTTAATTTTCATAAATATCAAAATTTTGATTTTTAATTTATTCAATTTGATTCGATTTTAAATCAAATTAAGCTCATCTTAATAATTCTTACGAAGTTTAAAGAAAAAAATTAACTTTAATAATTAATGAAATCGATTAAGTGTATGTGCATGGTTATATATAAATTTTAAAAATTTTATTACTATGATTATTAGTTTTGAAATTTTAAATCAATTGATTATTTTATATTAAAATTAATTATTTGATATGGTTATTTTTTATGTTTGTAATTAATATAACTATTATAGCCTATAAAAATAAATTTCTATTGAAATTACTTTTACAATAAAAAAAATTGAATTGTCATTATATTTGCATTTATTAAAAATAAAATTATAAATTGTAACCACTTTCATATAAATACTCAAGATATAAGTTGATATTATTATTTATTTATTTTAATAACTATTAAAATAAATATTTAAAATTAAAATATTTATTTCAAATTTATTATAATTAACATTTTACTAAGAAATCATTATAATAAATTAAATTTTTTAAAAATTAAAATTTTAGCATCATTTGTTAATGTTTAAAGAAAATATGATCAAGTTTAATTTAAATAATGATGAATATGTGATCTAAAAGCATAATAGTTTAAATCAGATAATGGATTTGCTATTTTATTTGCTTATTTTTGTTAAATTTATTACTTTAATTTTTATTTGTTTTATTAAATTTGAATATGATGATAATTTAAAATTTAATATATTGAAATTAGTAAAGAATGAAAGAGAAATGAAAATATCAAAAAGGAATAGAAGTAAAGAAGAGGGTTAAAGCATAACAAATTAATATAGGGAGTAGATAGTATTTATTTTTTTTTATAGGGATAATATTTTCGATAAAAAATACACTATATTAATAATATTTTTATAATTATATGCTTTGTTCATATTTCGATTAAAAATTAATAGAAAATTTTATTTTTAGTATAAAAAATTCTTAATTAACAAAAAAAATTAATTAGAGTAATATTTAAATCTAAAAATAGATATAAAAAAATATTTTTAAATCTTGTGTTTAAATCATCCGTAGCAATAAATAAAAATATAGAGATGGTATAATTCTATTTAGAGTTTTTATTTGTTAATTTTAAATTTTATTATACTCAACTGATTTTTTTTGTTAATTTTTAAGGAGAATATAAATAAAAGGTGATGATCAGATATCCAGAAAAATAGGGTTTTATAATGGGTTTGTGAACTTAGGAAAAATTTAGTCCTAGAGGAAGATATTTCCTCCCTTTTATACTCTTTCCTTTCCTCATGCGATATGGCCATCCCGCCATAGGATCACCTACCCCTTGTTGCAGGTTCGTATATATAGATGTCCTCAAGATCATTTCTGTGTCAGACTAGCATTTAATTTCCTTCGGCGCGTGAGTGGACAGGACTGCGAAATGACTGGATCCGCAATCATTTCTTTCCGTGCCCGGATTTGAGGAAAAAGGACCGGAACCCAGAAAGGTCTGGCTTTAAGGCTGAACTGGACTGGGCCGGTCTGATCAAATGACTTAAATAGAGGTCTAGTTTGGAGGATGAACGGGTTGGGTCCGACTTATTTGAGGGCTTAGGAGCTTTCGGGTTGTGGACTGCTACTATGGACTCGGCCTCGTGATGGAATGGAGAAGTCCAACGGTCATCAAAAGGTATAATTGTAAAAATATTATTAGTATAGGATATATTTATAATAAAAAATTAAGGATATAATCTTTAAAAATATTAAATTTAAATATTTTATTGATTTTTTAATTAGTTATTTTTAATTTATTAATTTCCAAAAAATGGAAGTATCTATGCTATTTTAAAAAAAAGTTTGATAAGAATTTTATTATAATTAATATATCTATATTATATATAAAAGTGGAAAGAGGGAAAATAATAGAATTGCCAAATTTACTCTTATGTTATTTAATTATTTATAATTGACTTTAAATTTAAAAAAAAATAATTATTTTATTATTTAAATAATTTTATAAAATATTTATCATCTATTAATGCATATTTAAATTTTTTATTTATGAGTTTAATTAATTTTATTTGATAATTGTGTAAGATAATTATTAAAATTAATAATTTTAATAATATCTAAATTAATTTTTTAGATAAATTTATTAAAATAATAAATTTAAGTATTAATTAAAAATATTAAAATAATTATTATATATCGTATTATTAGAATTACATTTAAATATTAAATAATTTTAAAAAAATAATATAAAATAAAAATCTTATTAATATTAAATTATTCGATAATATCTGATTCTTTTAATTATTAATAATTATATCAAAAATTGAAATTAAATATTAATTAATTATAAAAAAATATAAAAATAATAATTTTGATAATATAAAATTATTAGATATTGTGTTGATCTTTTAATTATAACAATTATATTTTATTTTTAAAGTAAAAATAGTTATTATTATCAAAATTAATTTAAAATTAATAAACAAGTGTGTAAATTTTAAAATATACATAAATAGTAAAAAATTCAAATTTTGATATTAGAATTTAAAGAATAATAAATGATAATATAACTTGGATAATGATAAATTAATTTTTAATTAAGAGTATTAAAATATTAAAATAATTATAATAATATTAAATTATTATTAAAGTGAGGAAGAAAGGTACATGATGTAAAATTCAAGTACAGTCCTCCTACTACTGTAAACCCAAACTCATGACCCAGAACGAAACGACAACTCAAACAATTAAAAACCACCAAGTCTAAATTCCAAATTATAAAAAAAGATAATTAATTGTGAACTCCAAGTTCATGACAAACTAAACTATGCCCAGCTTCTGATTCCATCTCGCCATATCTCTGCTTGCATTCATACCAGAAAACACTGAAAACCACAAAGGTGAAAAACATATCTAAGCAAAGAATCACAGTTGCAAAGAACCCAAAACCAAACTGAGTTAAGGGACCGAGTTCATCATCATCATCTGTTATTACAACATAGAACACAACACAGATCGGAATGCTTATTACTGCCAGAATCCCCATCAGAAACCACCCTTGTATTTCTCTTCCGGCGATCTGTTTCCTGGCTCTGATCACCGCCTTTCTTCCGCCACAGTCTTCTTCCACGACAGAAACTACAAGAGCTAGAGCCCACTGTGCAGACAAATAATGATAAAGAACGACAGCCAGAATTCCCACGACCCAACCCCAAATGGAACTAGAGATTATTACAGACAACAATTTGACGATAATTATGATCAAAACAATGTAAATTGCAGTGAGGAAAGAAATATACAGCCATGTGATCAATGGGTTTTTCCAGGAAACCCTAATCCATGAGAAGAGATCACTGAACTCTACATGTTTACCAGTATAAATCGTCGACGATGCATAAATGGTTAACGTGATTCCACAAAGGGAAAGAATCGAAAAGACTCCGGCGAGGAGGAGTTCAATACCCAGAAGAGATCTTACGTCGTTTTGATCTACAGAAGATTGCTCGTAATCATCTTCTACCTTGTGCAGTAAAGGCCCTGCTAGAAGATTGTGAATCAAGACAAGGAGATATAAGGGGGTAAGTAAAAGGATCATGAGTTGAAGCATCAACTTCTCATTTCTTGCCGGTAGCTTGACGGCCTCCCTCAAAATTTCGACGGTATTCAATGGAAAAGCCACCCGAGATCTATCAGTTGCTCCTCGTGTAGCCATTTGCAATGAATTCTCTTGTTTCTGGTTTGAACTCTTCATGTTCTATTTCAATAAGAGATCAAGACACCGACAAGATCAGTTTTGGCAATCTTAAAATTTAGCTACTGATTAACAAATGTTATTATATTGGTAAAATATATATTTATAATCTTAAAATTAATTTAAAAAAAAACTTTAGAAAGGTCTCCGTTCGGATGAGTCAGAGACAAGACAATCATATCAAAAAAATATTTAAAAATAAAATAAAGATTCTTCCTAATTTTATTATAAAAGGTTTATGATATAATTTTACCGTACAGTAATAGGAAAGAGACACGTTTCTTTCTTTGATGACATCAATGACTTGGGCTGGAGTCATGAAACTCGTCAACAGGTAATAATATTAATATTAATATAAATAAAAAAATGAAAAGAAATAAATAAATAGATAATAAAATATAATATTAAAGAGAGAACAAAGCAAAGGAGTATGCAGGGAAATGGTGAACTAAGGAAGGTGCATCTAAGGGTAAAAACAACTGTGTGAATATTTTTTTTTATAATTTTCTGTATGTCAGAGAATCGGTGCTCCACAGTCCATACGCTAAACAATTACAGGGAAATGCTCTGATCATGGATCCGTACAACAAATATATAATTGTTTTTTTTAAGGATAATACAACAATCATACAAGTAATAATTTTAAACTAATTTGTATACAGGTTTTTTTAAAGTTAGGGATTGAGAAATTGAGATGGTTGAATTCATAATCTTTTTGATTTAATTTGATGCTTGTACGACTGCAATTTATATAAAATTTTAAATATTTATATTATTTCGATTTTTATTTATCATGTATTAATCAAAATTTTAATTTATTAGAGATTTGAATTACTTAATACTTAGATTTTACTATTGATGTGGTTATGACCTTAATAATTTCGTAAACAGCTATCAATTCTCTTAACTTTGCTTCCTTTCCCTTTTAATCATAGACTCTTGTTTGAAATAAAAAATTTATAAAGATTTTATTAAATTTAATTTTTTTTCAATTATTTTTTTGTTTAGAATGAAATAATTTATTTTTTTTAATTTATAAAATTTTTATTTTCAAAACAAATAAAATTATACATAATATTAAAAGAATATTTAATTTTTTTTAATAAAATAAATCATAAGGGAGAAAGAATACACAACTATGAACAGTGATGCTTTGTCAAAACCTAACCCTCACTCCGACTTTACAAGATCAAGCGCTTTCACCGGGTTGAGCTCTAGCAACCTCAGCTTCCCTTCATTGCTCCTTACCCTCCTTTTATTGCTTCCATGGAGAGCTTTTCTAACAAAGAGATAAATAAAAGAGGAACAATACCCGCAATGATCAGATTCGGTGGAAGCTATAAATATAATGACATAGAGAAAACATTATGCAACACAAAATCAACAAACTACTCAGAAGCTAAACATCTTTAACTCGCTCATTGGACCATCACCAATGTCAATTAGGTGTAAGCATTCAGTCGATTCAGTTCAAAACCGATCGAATTAATCAAAAATCAAAATTTTAGTATTTATAAAAATCGAACCGATTTGAATCAAATTGGTTTAATTCAGTTCAATTCGATTTGATTTATTTAGTTGGACTTTTTATTTTTTATACATTACTTTTAATATTTAAAATTTAATTGAAATATTTCAACATGATCATGGTCTACTCTCTACATTATAAAAAATAATATAATATTATCACTAATCAATTCGGTTGGATTTTATTTTGTTTAAACAAAATTGAACCGGACTGAAATAACTGAACACACAAAAAAAATTGAATTATATTTTTAAATTAATTCAATTCGATCGATTTTTTAATTTGAACCGAATATTATTCACTCCTAAAATTAATTTTTATTTTTTTATAAAAAAGAAATTTCATTAAAAAGAATAGGGACAGAAAAAATTATTCCCTTCTACTTTTCCTTAGTTAATTAGTTTAAGCATTTCAATTTTTATTATTTTCAAATAATCCTAATATGCTAATTTTTACTATAAATTTTATAAGAATTAAAATAAAATAGTATCAAATTTTTTTTTTAATAATAGTGGAGTTTCATAATATAATTTTTTTCATTATACTAAAATAAAATTATTAACAACAAAAAGTAAATATGCTGAAAAATTAGTTATATTTTTCAAGTTATAATTGGCTTAAAGATAATTATTGCTGAAAATCTATAATTTTAAGTAAAACAAAAACATAAAATCATTAATTTTGAAATTCTTATTGCATTAAGATAGAAATTTCTTTTACTTCTTGATTCGTGAGAAAAAAATATTTCTTATTATTTAGTGTAAAGATCATATACAAATTATATAATTTATCTTACAATACATCCTATACATAGGGAAGAAAATATTAATTGGAATTTGCTAGAAACAAGCTAGAAATATATGGCTTTATACATACTATACATGCTAACATCCCCTCAAATTGGAGATGGGAGACAAATCCATCATATGCAACTTGGATAAGTAAGTACTGTGCAGAGAAGATGATAAAGACTTAATAAAAACATCGGTAAACTGATAACCTGAAGACACATGAATAGGAGAAATAAAGCCTTTTTGTAGCTATTCATGGACCAAATAGTAATTAATGTCAAGGTGTTTGGTATGTTCATGGAAAACGAGATTATTTGCAATATGTATAACAGCTTGATTATCACACTGCAGAGAAACAGAAAGATGCAAGTCAATATAAAAATCTTTAAAGATGTAAGAAATCTAAAGGAGCCCACAAATTACAGCTCTCATGCTACGATACTCTACTTTAGCAGAAGACTTAGAAGCAATTGGTTATTTCTTTATTTTTCCACTAATGAGAGAATCTCCTTAAAAAAATAAATAAGCCAATAACAGATTTTCTGAAAAAGGAACAAATAGTCTAATCTGCATTATAGTAAGCTCTTATATGAGAAATAGAAGAATGAGCAGGAAAGAACAAGCCTTGTGAGGGACAATACTTAAGATATTCCAACAAATGGCAAGCAACATCCTAATAAGGGTGTCTAGGAGTAGACATAAACTGACTAAGATAATGAACAATAAAACTAATATCAGATCGAGTTATATATATATATATATATATATATATATAATAACCTGCCAAACAATCTCTTGTATTTGTCTGGTTCATAAAGGAGGTCACCAGAGAAAGGGTAATGATGTAAGCCTAGAGAAAAGGGAGTAGAAGCTCCCTTTACTGTATTGATGCTAATATCATACAAGATATCTAAAATGAACTTCTTTTAGCTTATAACAGTGCCAGAATATGATTTGGATATTTCCAAATAAAAAAAAAATATTTCAAAGAAGCAAGATATTTAATAGTGAGTTAACTTATGGTGCAAGGCTACCTTAACTTGCTTCATAGTAGGCATTGAGGTGCCAGTAAAAATAACATCATCAACATAAATTAAGATAGCAAAAAAATAATTATTCATATTTCTATTGAAGAGGCAATGATCATAAATAGATTGAACAAAGCCTAAGAACTGAAGAAAGTAGGTAAATTCTAGGTTCCATTGTCTAGAAGCCTGCTTTAGGCCATAAACAGATCTTTTTAAAAGGCAAATATGTCTCGGAGCAGCCTTAGAATAGCCTGCATATAGACTTCTTACTCTAAAAAATTATGTAAAAAGGCATTATTAATATCAAGTTGAAAAATAGGCCAATACTTGGAAGTGGCCAAAGAAATGAAAATTCCGCCACAAGAGAACTTCCTTTAGCTTATAACAGAGCCAGAATATGATTTGGATATTTCCAAAAAAAAAAAAATATTCCAAAGAAGCAAGATCTTTAATAGTGAGTTAACTTATGGTGCAAGGCTACCTTAACTTGCTTTATAGTAAGCATTGAGGTGCCGGTAAAAATAACATCATCAACATATATTAAGATAGCAAAAAAATAATTATTCATATTTCTGTTAAAGAGGCAATGATCATAAATAGATTGAACAAAGCCTAAGGACTGAAGAAAGTAGGTAAATTCTAGGTTCCATTGTCTAGAAGCCTGCTTTAGGCCATAAACAGATCTTTTTAAAAGACAAATATGTCTTGGAGCAGCCTTAGAATAGCCTGCAGGAGGCTGCATATAGACATCTTACTTCAAGAAATTATGTAAAAAGGCATTATTAATATCAAGTTGAAAAATAGGCCAATACTTGGAAGTGGCCAAAGAAATGAAAATTCCGCCACAAGAGAGAACCTCTCTTTAAAGTCTAAACCTTCCACTTGGCTGTAGCCCTTGGCTACTAATCTAGCCTTGTATCTATCAACCTCTCCATTAGGTTTGACTTGACTTTATAAACCTTTGGACCCAATTGCCTTTTTTTCCTTTAGATAAGGATGTAAAAATCCAAGTACTATTTTGTTCAAGAGCCAAAAGCTCTTTATTCATGGCCTCAATCTAATTTGGATTAGCAGAGGCACAAAGGAAAGTGTGAGGTTCATGAATATGTAAAACTGAGTTAAAGTAAGTATGATAGGACTGAGTAAAGTTGATGGAGTAATCATGAGATATGGTGGAGGCAAGGTGGTTAACAACAAATTCTTGCATCCATTGAGGTTTATTATGAATTCTAGTACTTCTTCTAGGAGGTGGAGAGGAAGCACAAGTCTCAATAATAGGTAAGTATGGGTTAAGAAAATTACTAGGTGATTATGTGGTAGAGCTACTGTCAGAATTGGGAGTAGCAGAGTGAATACTAATAGTATCATATGTAGGGATTACAAGAATGACAAGATTAAGGGCAAAAGACTGACTTAAGATTTTGGAATCAAAAAGGAAAATAGACTCATGAAATAAGACATCTCTACTTATGATGATCTATTAGGAAGATAAGTCTTGTAACTATACCCCTTTTGAGTAGCAGAATAACCCAATAGAACACATTTCACAACTCTAGAATCAAATTTGTCCCTTCTTGGATCATGATTAACAGCAAAGTAAATACAACCTATAGTTCTCAAATGATTATACATTGGTGGTTTATGAAATAAAGCCTCAATTGGAGTTAACTATCCAAGCTTCTTAATAGGTATTCTATTAAGAAGATATGTAGCAACCAAAATGCATTCTGACCAATATATTTTAGAAAAATTAGCTTGGATTGCTATGTTTAAAATATATTTATGTTTAATCTCAACCACCCCATTCGTTGAGGAGTGTAAGGGCATGTAGTGTGGTGAATAATACCCTTGGAAGCAAATAACTGATAACATTTGTTATTAGCAAATTCACTTCCATTATCACTTCTTATGATCTTAATCTTACTGTGTTTCAACGTATTGAATAAAAGAACATAAGGAAGAGTAGGTTTGATCTTTGAATTTAATCATGTAAGTCCAAGTGACTTTAGTGTTATTATCTACGATGGTAACAAAGAACTTTGCACCAATTATAGAAGGGACAACAAAGGGTCCCAATAGGTCTACATGAAAAAACTTAAAAGGCTGGGATGTAATACTAGTGCTAGCATGAATGGATAATCTAGCCAGCATAGCTAGGGGACAAACAAAATAGTTATAACCTTTATCAACAGACTTTGCAATTTTCAGAAATGTAAGCTATTTTATGATAGGAGGAGTGACCTAGTCTAGCATGTAAAACAGAGAAAGAAATCTTTGTGATAGAATTAGTAAAGGAGTTGATCTCTTTATTGCATTCATTAGAGACATTGGTATTTATAATGAGCTTTGAGGACAAAGCATTATATGTAGAAGCAACAAATTTTTGAATACTAGAAACAAAAGAACTTGTGTTATCAAGAATGTAGAGGCCATTAACTAGTCTTCCAATAGCTATCATAGAGTTAGTCCTCTGGTCCTGGAAGAAACAATAGTTGAATAAAATTACAACTTTAGAGTAGTATCCTTAAGAAGTTTTGGCACAAATAATAGGTTCAAGGTAAAGTCAAGAATTAATAAGACATCCAGTAACTGCAATTCTTGGTGCAATCAATAGTGCCAGTGTGAAAGACTCTTGTATTAGAGTCATTTGTTAAATGCACAGTAATGGGCAATTTGACAAATGAAATGCAAGACATAAGATGTGCGTATGGTGTAATATGGTCGCACCAATGTCAATAATCTACACCTCATTTCTTTTCATCACAGTACAACAGATTGGAGAGAGAATACTAGAATTATTATCAACTAAAAATTGAGATTGGGAGACATTATCAAAGTAACTGAATGGACAATATGTCAGGGATGAGTTGAGTGTGAACTCACCGTGTTCACAGTAGTAACGGCATTACCTTTGATGAGTTTGTTCATTTCTTATTGTAGCGACTTGAGTTTAGCATTAACTTTGTCGTATTTGCTCAGTTCATTGGTGAATGAAGAGTCTCATCCACTAACAGTGTCTCTTTGCATTGTGTCCTTGCAATTGCGAGGCATAAGCAATATATTTTTGTTGAGATGGTCCTTGATTAACAATGCTCTTGTTTTGAGCTTTGAACCATTCTGGATACCCTATGAGCTTGAAACATCTCACTCTATTGTGTCCATCTTGATTACAATAGATGCAGCGGCCTCTATTTGGATCATATCTCCTACTCTCCTTGTGACCTCCCTGCGTCCTAATGGTCAGGATTGTCGCCTCCGTATGTTTAGAGAAATTCATCTCGACTTCCTTCTATGACTCAACACACAACACCATTGAAAAAGCTTTATTCACTGTCGGCAATGAATCTTGAAGCAAGATCTAGCTTCGAACTTGATCATAAACGTCGTTGAGTCTCATGAGAAACTGTATCAATTGGTTCGTGTTGTGTATTTCAATCACCAATTTCTCAAATCCAAAACTGCATGTCGGTATAGTCTCAATATTAGCCAATTCGTCTCAAAGTTGCTTTAGTTTGTTTAGTATGCAGTTACTAACAAGTTTTCTTACGAGATTGATGCGATCTTATGCTTGATCTGATAAATCATTGGGTCGTTGCTCTTGTTGTACCGCTCCGCTAACTCATTCCAAAGTTCTCAAGCATTTGTAGTATAAAGAAAGCTTCCTACCCGTTCCTTTGATATGGAATTTAAGATCCAGGAAGTTGCTATGTAGTCGCTCCTTCTCCATTTTTCATAATCCTCATATCCTTACTCAGGCATAGTCATTTTTCCTTCTACAAATCCAAGTTTGTTCTTGGCGCCGAGAACTATATATCTTCATTGATCAGTTCCATCCTCTGTAGTTAGTTACTATTAATTGAATGCAGATGAGGAGCTTTACCGAATTATCTGAGTTCCGCAAGACCAGAACATCGTTGAGTGGAGCTTTCATCGAATCTTTTATTTGAGCCATCAGATTGCGTGCCCTAACCAAGCTGATTTCCTCCATATCACAGATCTTGAGATATCGAGGAGCACTCTTTTGAGAGTAGCGCTTTTCTAGGGAGTCTGCCCGGATATCATCTTGATTTATAAGAGACAAATATTTCTAATTATTTTGTGCAAAATCATACACAAATTATATAATTTATCTTACAATACATTCTATTTATAGGGAAGAAAATATTAATTGGAACCTACAAGAAACAAGCTAGATATATATGGCTTTATACATACTATACATGCTAACATTATTTACTATCTATATTATAACTGAAATATTGATAATTTTTTTTAAAAAATGTATATATCAATAATAATTTTATTAAATAATGAATATTAGTGAATAAAATTAAAATAACATGCAAAGCATATTAACAAATAGAAGGTTGGTTCAGAAGTACGTAATTGAATTAGTTTCTTAGTTTCAACATACATCTTCTTATTTTTATTCCAATTTTTAGAGTCAAAGCAAGGTACAAGGGAATTTTGAATTTTGAATTTTTTTGATATTTAATTGATTGCTTAGTTTCTATAACAGGATCACCCAACAAATAATAAAAGAAAATAAAAAATAATTGATGAATCCATTAGGAATAAGGAGAAAAAGTTATGGTCGTTTAATCCACCATAGACCCAAAAAGTAAATAAATAAGTTCCTTAATAAAAAAAATTAAGAATTAATGATAAAAAAAAATCATCATTTTCCTATTTTCCTATTTTTATAGTTGGATTCTATTTTTTATAGGTAGTCAATTAAATTCTATACTTTTATATATATTCCACTTACACCCTCATATTAAATTTTTCATTAAAAATTAACTAAATTGCTACGTCATGTGACGAAGTTTAGAACACAATTGATTACAATTAAAGAGTCAAGATTTAATTGATAAATTTTTAAAATTTAAAATGAAATTATAAATTTTTTTAAAAATAGAATTTTTTTTTATCATTTCTTCTAAAATTAAAATTGATAATATTAAAAAATAATTTATAATATTATTAAAATTTTTTAGTTTTATTAAATAATTTAGTACATCAATTTTATTTTAATTTAATTTTGAATTAAGCCATATTAATGATTATTGTAATTTAAAAAAATATAAAAAATATAATTTTAAAAATACATTAAAATATTTTATTATATTATATTATAAAAGTAAATTATGTGAAATATAATCAATTTTATATTTCACATTATGAAATACAATTAATATATGCTTTGAACATACATTTTTTTTAACTACAATGATAATTAATATGGATTAAAAAATTAAAATGTGGATTAAATTAAAATAAATTAATATATTAAATTATTGATAAAATTAAGAAATTTATAATAATAGTAATAATAATATAAATTCTTTTTTTAATATTATAAATTTTAATTTTAAGAGAAATGATCGAAAAAACTCTAACCTTTAAAAAAAATTTACAATTACACTCTAAACTTTAAAAATTTACTAATTAAACTCTAATCTTTTAAATTATAATCAATTATACCTGAATTTTGCTGATATGAGAGAGTGACGTACGAATGATATGTGAGATGACGTGACAATTCCGTTAGTTTTTAACGAAAAATTTAACATTAAAGTGTAATTGAAACAAGGATAAAAGTGTGGAGTTTAATCGGTGAACTATAAAAGAATAGAATGCAATTGTAAAAATAGAAAAATGATGAATTTATTTTGGTCTTTTTAACTCAAAAATTAAATAAAACTACTTACTTTATTTTGGATTCCTATTAAAACGGGTTTATAAAAGAATTTCCCGTTTTAACTTTGGCTTCTTTTTATGATCAACATATTCATGTTGCCATTCTCAAGCCAAGAAAACCGAAAACAAGTCAGAGAATCCACCTTATAGTTAAGGACAAAGGAAACAGAATTAATTGTGACTTTATTAATTTTGCCCCTTAATTAATAAGCCACACATCTCTTATAAATATCCAGTTTTCAAATTATGTACATTTTACTTTTGCTCGTTACGAAGAAAACAGAGTTTCCTTTAACTAAATCATAACTAGATAATGATGTAATGTACAGATTCTGATGCTTTAAATTTGATTTCAAAAAAAAAAAAAATAAGAAAAGTAAACTTAAGCCATGTTCCTGGCTATGATCTTGTCCTGGTGCTGAAGCCACAGTTGCTGCTCATGCAACAGCATCTGCTGATCCATGCAACCTTTAGATTCATGTGTATCAGCCATTGTCGTAGGGTAAGGCCCAAATGGGTCATCTTCGTTGGCAAATGGCAGTGCCCCATCAGGATTTGTTGCACTAAACGTTGGATTTGCCGTAAATGTTGGAGAAGCTGCCGGAAACACATCGTCGATTGGGAACACTAGTTGGTCTTTATTAGGGGTTGTCGGAATTGCTGGAAACTCAATAATATCTTGTAGAAATGGATTGTAATGGTTCTCTGGCACTGAAGCTAGATCGAAGAAATTATTGAGAATTGCAGATTCTGGCTGTGAAGTTTGACCTGATAAATTATTCCCAAATAGACTCTCAAATCCATTAGCTAAATCTGTCGAATCTTGATCGAAGAACAACTGTGCAGGGCTTGAATTTGCTTTTGGTTGGCTTGCTGTCTCTGCTAAAACAATTTCCCAACAAGTTTGTTGTTCTTGTTCTTGCTTTTGATCTTCTGAAGCTGGCCAGTCCCCCAACGAAACCAAATCTAAGCAGCTATTATCAGCGCTTCCTGTGGGCAGTGATTGAATTGATTCAGAATCAGTCCCACTGTTGAGATCTTCAGTCTGATCCATGGAGGGGCATGGGCTAGTTCCCGTAAGATCCTCCATTGAGTTGCACTGCGACCCAAAATCAAAATCTCTCTCAGAATAATATTGATCACAAGCTTCAGATCTCTCAGAGCTTGAAGATGGTTCCTTGGCTGGTGGTGCAGGAAGAAGCAAATTAGGAGAAGTTGATCGAATATGTGTAGGGAATGAAGCTTGATCTTTCAGAAACTCTTGCAATGTTTCTATAAGCTCTTCTGATATCTTCTGAACACTTGGATACTCAGAAGTTCTGCCAACTCCAATACTTTTACACAAATCATAGAAAGAGCAAAGCTCATCGAATTGTTTTGAAGCCTTGACACAAGATTCAAAAGCACTGACACAAGATTGATATTGTAAATGAAAGAAACTATCCAAAAGAAGAGCAAGCCCATCAGAAATATCTCTATAGAGATCGAAACTCTCTTGTACGACAGCGTACAAAGAACTTTGCACCAACTTGTTTGTCTTGGCTGCACCTGTTGGCCTAGTGGCCATAGCTCTATCAAGCAATTTTTGCCAAAAAGAGATCTTATCAAGCAAAAACGCAGGCTTCATTTCACAAATGGGATCAGTTCCACTTCGGTTTCCATGGTGGCCATTTCTCTTCTCTCTGTTGGTGAATCTTCTCTGAAGCTTCCCAGTTACAAAACAATCTAAACGCTCGTCAAGATAAAGAGCAAAAGTCCTGACAAATGCTGTATAATCCCAAGGGCTTGAATTGGAGTCATCTCGAAAAGTAGAAAGGTTTAAAATCCTAGCACCCCGTTTCATTGCATGGAGGACTTCTCTAGGAAAATAAGGATCACCATCCTGGAAAATTCGCAAAACAAGCATAAGGGATTTAAGGGCAACGATCCAATTCCTAGTTTTGCCAATCCTTTTGCCAATGGCTTGTGCACAAGAAGCTGCATACACTTTGCTTGAAGATATAAGATTGAGAAGTTCTTTAACGTAACGATCATCAATGGGAGCTTCATCATGTCTTGTAGCTTTAAGAATCACAACTTCAAGATTGGATCTTGATGTGTTATTGGTGTAAACTTTGGCAAGGCTAATGCTGGTTTGATCTTTCACAGCTCCAATTGCTTTCCTCAACTTGCTTGGCATGTTCAATATCTGAATTCTTCACAATGAGTTCTGTCCTTGACCCTTTGTAAGTTGGAAGTTTAATAAATTCTATCTTCTTTTCTTGGGCACTTTTTATTTTTTTTACGTTTTGGGCTTGGAGAATTCTAAAAATAAAAGGAGTGGATGGGAAGAATTAGTTTGGAATTGGTGATGAAGCTTAAACAGGGGAGGCCTTGAGCTTCTCTCTGCCTAGAATACACGAAAGCCTCGCCATTCTAACTGACTTGGTCATTATGTAAGATTTGGCTTATTTTGAAAATCACTTGCTTGTTTGCTGCGTAATTTGTGACTGAAAACCCTAAAATTAGCCACCAGATCTTGAACTTGTTCAAGTCCTCCAACCACCCATTTAAGATGCATTGAATAATGTTAAATTATTTTTTTTATTAATTTATGGTTTTCCTGCAACTTAAAAGATCATATATTTATTTTTTTTTTGAAATTATCATATTTATATTTTAATACTGCCAATCGAGAATAGTCTAGTTAACTTTTTTTAGTCAAATTGGATAGATTTTCTCTCTCTCTCTCTCCACTGACTCTATGAAATAAAATTATAAAAAAAATAATTAATGTCATAAAGTTGGATTGCCAATGGTGATTATCAATGAAATATAAAGTTTAGGATTTGATTATCAAAAAGTGGATGAACATGTTAATAAGCTCTGAAAATTTGACTAATTGTTATAAGATTTAAAATTTTAAATTAAATTATCAAAGCATAAAAAGTTTTTAACTTATTTTCATAATTAGGCCCATATATATATATATATATATATATATATATATAAAATAACTAATTCAATAACTATTTAACTATTTTAAATTAAGTAGAAAAATAGATTCAAAACTTATTTAGATTCAATTTAAACTATTATTATAATTTTGAAAATTTATTGTAAATTAATAAAATAAGAAAAATCATTTTGTTGATAATATGGTGCCAAATTATTTTTTTTTTATAAAAAAATGAAAATTATTTTCGACTGAAAATATAAGTTTTATTATTATATTGCATATTAAGGTTGAAATTTAAAATTATTTTATTATTTTAAATATTTTAATTTTTTAGCAATTAATAATTAAAAGATTAAATAAATAAAAATCAATGAAAATAAATAAATATTATTAGCAGAAAGAATATAGATAATAATGAGAAAATTGTGTATTTCTATTGTATATATTTTACTGAGATATTACATCTATATATATATAGAGAATAGTATGAGCTAATTATGATAAGAATAATAATGGCTATAATTATACTAAACAAATCTCTTATAATCATGCAAAGATTGATTTCCTATAATCATGCTAATACCCCTCTCAAACTCAAAGGTGGTAGCGCAGGTGCCAACTTGAGTTTGCATAAGAGATTTTGGAAGCGAGCTGGAAGATGCGGTTTGGTGAAAATATCCTTAGTTTGGCTAGCAGATGAGACAAGAATCAAACATATGGTGCCGTGAGCAACATGATGACGTACCAAATGACAATCAATTTCGATGTGTTTGGCACGCTCATGAAAGACATCATTATGAGAAATTTGCATGACACTTCTATTGTCACAATGAAGCATGGTGGCAAAAGAGTGAGTGACCCCATATCAATTAATAGCCACCGTAACCAAAGTAGTTCAGATGTAGCAAAATAAAAGAAAATCAGATCTACTCATTTAAAAATGCACGATCTCACGTGATTCAGTCTAAAATGTGTGGCGAGATCTCTTTCAAAGATCAATAATCTCCACCCCTCTTAAGAAACAAATCAAAAGAGTTATTTCATTAAAAATATTCAAATTAAGGCTCTTTAGGAAAGATGAATGAGGATTCTGCTAGGGTTCAACCAATACCACACTTTTTGACAGCAGCAGAACATCTTCTCTTCTGCCGAATTCTTTTCTTTCTTCTTGTATTTTCTTTCAATCATGTATGGCTAATTTCTTTAGTTTTAGTTGGAGATAAGTTGAAATTTTAGCTTCTTCATGGATTATGTGATCTAAACATTATTGTTCATTTTTATTCTTTTAATATTTATGCAATTTGAGTTCTTCTTATTATTATTATTACTTTGTTGATTGATTAATATGACCCGTTGTTCATATTTTCAAGATAATGTATTGTTAGTTTGGATGCTTGAAGTCCGTAATTGCTTGAGTTATTCAATAATAGGTAATTGTAACCCACTAAGGAATTGCATGATTTAGCTTAAACTCACCATGCAATTTGATTTGTTGATTAGAATATAGTCTCTCTAATTCTTAAGACGGTTGATAAATTAAATCCAATAGATGTTCTTTGGGTTATTTATTGACTAGGGTTAACTAGCGACGTTTTCTAATTAATTTACACGTATATTGTGTAATACCCGGCTAGACTCCGGTATCGGAATTCCTACCGTCCGGTGGAATCTCGGATGTCGGAAACCTCTAGAAGGGTAAAATCATATTTTTATAAAATGTTTTAATGTATTTCATGGGTTTAAACAAGAAAGAAATTAAGTTTTGAATGAAAATAGTCTTGAGAGGAAGACTCAGGTTCGGCCGCCGAACCTCAAGTTCGGCTCCGAACATGCTTGCACTTCGGGAGTGCTTTAGGCCCCCGAAGGCATAAGTGAGGAAAGTCCAGGTTCGACCGCCGAACCTTATGTTCGGCCGCCGAACATGGCATGCATGCGGAGGCACGTTAGGCCCCCGAAAGTGGCCTGGCCAGCCACCTATAAAAGGGTCCCCTTGTCCGAATGGGCGAGCTTTTCTACCCATTTTCGGCCAAGGTGAGTTCTCCGCCGTCCCTCGCCGATTTTGAGTCCTTTTCTTCAAATCTTTCATGATTTTCATGAGTTTTTACTTTGTTTTGAAGATTTTTGAGCAAAGAGCAAGTTTTAAGGCTTGGAAGACTCAGGAGCTCTTTTCCCTTGGTTTCCAAGTTTAGGTCGTCTCTCTCTCTCGATCTTCAAGAGGTAAAAGCCGATCTTGAGCTCATTGTATGTTTTAAACAAGTTTTAAGTTGATCTATGGGGTAGAAATACATGTTTAGGTTAGTTGAACTTTGTTAGGTTTTATGTGATTATATGGACAATGTGTGTTGGTTATGCATGTTTGATGTGTTTGAGTTGGGGTTTAGGATAGTTTGAGACCCCTCTGTGTTGATGCAAGTGTCTATGCATGATTTGTGAGAGTTGGATGCTTGATTGGAGGTTTTAGGAGGCAAATGTGCATAAGAGCCGAGTTTCTGCCCTTTTGGGAGAAACTAGGTTCGGCAGCCGAAAGGATTTTCGGCCGCCGAACCTGTCTATGAGGCAAGCCTTTCGGCTGCCGAAGTCTGCCCCCGAAAATGGATTTTCGTCTCTGGAGGGCACTTTCGGCCGCCGAAGGTGCCGCCGAACCTGCATGACTTTCGGCTCTGGAGGGACTTTCGGCCGCCGAACCTGCCGTCGAAAGTGCCCTATGCAGCCCTCCTTTGCATGATTTTTATGATTGTTTTAAGGTGCTTTAGGGGGTTTTTGGGGAGTATTTTAGAGTCATGTTCATGAATGTTTGGTCCCTCATTTGAGTCCACCTGTGTAGGTTCGGACCCGAGGAACCGGGGACCCCAGCAGTGAGTCAGTCGCTTCAGAGTCAGTAGAGCTTCAGCCAGAGATGAGTGAAATAAACACTTATGTTTTAAAGCAAATAAATATAGATTTGAGCATGTTCATGCATCACGAATGCCATGTGATATTCTAGGTTGTTTGCATTAGAATTCACGAATATGTTGCATTGCATAACTTGATGATGATGTGGATGGATGTTGGATAATCCTTAGTCCTCAATATGATACGATGTAATATGATACGGTATGATATGGTATGGAAGTCCGGTTGACCCATTCTACGTCCCGGCACGTTGGAATGTTATGATATGATATGTTTAAGAGAAAGACCGGTTGACCCATTCTACGTCCCGACACCTTGGAATGTAGAGGACTATTGGTGACAATACCATCCTTGATGTGATTTGTTTGTGACGTGTTGCATCTCATGAAAGCATGAAATTTAGATTGAATGTTTATCTATTCTACTCACTAGACTTTATAGCTCACCCCTCTCCCTTAACCCCCAGATTTGCAGGTACAGGGTAGACCAGGAGGTCAGCAGGAGTAGAATCAGGTTGTTTGTAATAGTTAGATGTGGACATGAATATGAATATGATGTAATGTATAAGTAAAGTATTGTAATGTGATGTAATGTTGCTTATGGGAGTTTAGAGTTGTGCTTGACCATAGTATTATGTCAATCCCTTTCTAGTATATGATCTTAATGTTTAATGATGCTTATGTAACCAAATTCAATGCACGTTATGTCACCCATTGGGGCATTGATGAGACTCCAAAGAGGGGTTAATGTTTATGATTTTGTTTATGTATAGTGCATGCACAGGTTGAGTTGGTGAATGAATGAAAGGATGAATGAATGCAAGGAAAAGTTCAAAATTTTATGTATGTTGTTGATCATGTATGGGATTAAACAGGTTTACAGGATGAATGTTAGGCTTGCTACAGGTCCCGGCGGCCTTATGCCGATCTGGATCCTAGCGCCGGTAGCGGTCCGATTTTCGGGTCGTTACAGATTGGTATCAGAGCCCTAGGTTCATATGGTCGGACCTAGAGTGTCGGGCTCATAGATGTTCTAGAAGGTCAAGCACAATAGGAAAATCATGTCCACTAGGATAGGATGAAGAGTCCTATCTTGAATGATAATGTGAAATGCCATGATTTTATGCATGTGCATTAATGATATGCTTTGATATGTGATGTATGTGATGCGGGTTCATATGTTAGCACATGAACCATTTGATGCTAATGTTCTATGTGATGTATGCTGTTTTTCAGAAAACAGGATGAGAGGAACTCGTCGATCGGCACAATTGACTGGAGTACCACCCCAGGACGAGGGGACTGATGCCCGTCCTCCTGCATTGCCTAGGGCAATGTCAAGTAGGTCCAGCAGAGAAAGAGCAGCAAGAGACCCTAGAAGGTCTTTGGATCTGGGTAAAAGCAGATCAGTGAGGGGAACAGTACAGGGGGATATGTTAGAGGATGTGGGGGATCAGATGGATGTGGATCAGAGGAGGGATGGCAGTCTAGGAGTAAGTATGTCGGAAGAGGGAATGAGAGAGTCCCAAGGAGGCACTCAGGCCTCGGGATTTATTCAGCCACCTTACTACCCACCCTTTTCACATAATCCCGGGTATTCGATGGGAGGTACATCGGATTACCCCAGTTTTAACCCTTATCACTCTCAGATGCCATACCCACCTTTTTATCCACAGTACCCACAGTACCCTATGTATCCACCCCCACCCTACCATCTAGGTATAGCAAACCCTACCCCGGGGGATGCTGCACCTCCTCCACTACCAGCAGCCCCTACTGTCCCAGAAACCCAAATGCCTAAACCTAGCTCATCTGGGGGGAGCAAGGTCAAGATGACCGATTACATGAAGCTGGGTGCTCCCCAGTTTGAAACCGGTGATGACCCGTTTGTATACCTTGAGAGAGTCAAGACAATTACAGATGAGATAGGAGCTGATGACAGTAGAGCCATTCAGATGGTTGGGTTCATACTAAAATGCAAGAAGGCCCGAGAGTGGTTTAAGAACTATGTGAACCCGAGGTTGGACAGCCTATCATGGGAGGAGTTTGCAAATGAGTTTGCAGGATGGGCTTTCCCTGATAGTTCAAGAGAATTGAAGATGATTGAGTTCGAGCAGCTGAGGCAGACGAATGAGATGAGTGTGGATGAGTATACAGACAGATTCTTGGAGCTGTTGCCATTTGCTGGGCAGAATCTAGACACAGATCAGAAGAAGTCAAGGAGGTATATCATGAAGCTCCATTCCAGGTATTCCTCCTTGATTCAGTCAGCAGAGAGGGAGAGTTTCCATGCCATAGTGGATATGGCTCGGAGGATGGAGGCTAGTGCTATAATCGAAGGGAAAGTCAAGCAGTCAGTGGCATAACCTTCTGGTTCCAAGACTCCAGGTGGGGGAAAGTTAGACCCTTCTTCTCTGAGTTCAGGCAATAAGAGGTGGGGCAACACCACCAGGAAGCCAAAGAAGAACAAGTTCTAGAGCAAGATCAAGTCAGGTCTGGGATTAAGAGGTGGCTCGAGCTCAGGTGCAGATAATGCAGTATGCAAGAAGTGTGGGAAGCCACACAAGGGTGTATGTCTAGTTGCGACGGCAGCCTGCTTCAGGTGTGGGCAGGAGGGACACATGGCTCGGGAGTGTCCTAGAGCAGCTTTTATAGCACAGTCTCAGCAGACAGCTTCTGGTAGTGTGGCTCAGCCAGCAGCTCCAGCCGCAACTCAGGCTAGTGGCAGAGGTCGAAGGAGAGGGGCAACCTCTTCTTCAGCGGGTTTCAGGGGTGAGGGTCCGTCAGCTCCAGCACGGATCTTCACCATGACTTAGCAGGAGGCAAATGCATTGAACACAGTGGTGTCAGGTAATCTCATCATTGGTTGTTCTGATGTGTATGCGTTATTGGACCCTGGTGCATCTCATTCTTTCATTGCTCCGAGGGCCGTCGAGAGGTTGGGATTGATGGTCTCTGGGTTAGAGTGTCCCCTATGGGTCAGTGGACCCAAGTGTGACCCGTCAGTGGTAGAGTCAGTCTGCCAGTGTAGTCCAGTTTTTGTGGAGGGAAGATGCCTGTCTGCCGACCTTGTGGTTCTAGATTTGACAGATTTTGACGTCATTCTAGGGATGGATTGGCTATCTACCCATGGTGCTACCTTGGACTGCAGAGACAAGGTAGTCAAGTTCAGATGTCAGGATGGGTCAGAGGTCGTCTTCAGAGGAGACAGGGGGAGTACACCTCGAGGTTTGATATCAGCCCTACAGGCTCGTAGGCTGCTCAGGAGAGGTTGTCAGGGTTTTTTAGCTCATATGAGAGAGCTGGATAGTCATGTCAGAGAGCCCGTCTCAGTGCCAGCGGTCAGAGAGTTCTTAGACGTTTTCCTAGACGAGCTGCCAGGTTTACCACCTGCTAGGGAGATAGAGTTTGAAATTGAATTGATGCCTGAAACCAGACCGATCTCTATTCCTCCCTACAGGATGGCACCAGCAGAATTGAAGGAGCTTAAGGAGCAGTTGCAAGAGTTGGTAGATAGAGGATTCATTCGACCGAGTACCTCACCTTGGGGTGCTCCAGTGCTATTTGTGAAAAAAAGGATGGATCCCTCAGACTTTGTATCGACTACAGGCAGTTGAACAAGGTCACTACCAAGAATAAGTACGCGTTGCCAAGGATCGACAATCTATTTGACCAGCTAACCGGAGCAGGTTGTTTCTCCAAAATAGATCTGAGATCGGGGTACCATCAGCTAAGGATAAGAGAAGAGGATGTGCCGAAAACAGCATTCAGGACCAGATATGGGCACTATGAGTTCTTTGTGATGCCGTTCGGGTTAACCAACGCCCCTGCAGCATTCATGGATCTCATGAACAGAGTGTTTAGCCAGTATCTGGATCACTTTGTTATTGTCTTCATAGATAATATCTTAGTGTACTCCAGGAATGCAGAGGAGCATGCCCATCATCTGAGGTTAGTTCTGCAAACCTTGAGGGAACATGGCTTGTATGCCAAGTTCTCCAAGTGTGAGTTCTGGCTGAGGAGCATCTCCTTCTTGGGGCATGTGGTGTCAAAAAATGGAATCGAGGTAGACCCCAAGAAAGTGGAAGCTGTAGCTAACTGGCCTAGACCCACTACGGTGGCAGAGATCAAGAGTTTCTTGGGTTTAGCAGGTTACTACAGGAGGTTCGTTCAGGACTTCTCTAAGATTGCAGCTCCCATGACCAGATTGACTAAGAAGAACCAGAGGTTCGTGTGGACCGACCAGTGTGAAGAGAGCTTTGAGGAGCTAAAGAAGAGATTGACTTCAGCACCAGTGTTAGCTCTGCCATCTTGTAATGAGGACTTCACAGTCTTTTACGATGCGTCCCGTGTGGGACTGGGTTGTGTGCTAATGCAGAATGAAAGGGTAATTGCTTATGCTTCTAGGCAGCTGAAGAAGCACGAGTTGAATTACCCTACACACGACCTGGAGATGGCAGCGGTAATCTTTGCACTCAAGATGTGGAGGCGTTACCTTTATGGGGTAAAATGTGAGATCTTCACAGATCATAAAAGCCTGCAGCATTCGGGTAAGGCAAATGTTGTGGCAGACGCCTTAAGCCGGAAATCACTTGGCAGTTTGTCCTATATTTCAGCAGAGAGGAGGCCAGTAGTGAGGGAGTTCTTCGAGCTCATGAATGAAGGTCTACAGTTGGAGTTGTCTGGTACAGGTGCTTTAGTTGCCCAGATGAGAGTGGCACCCGTGTTTCTGGAGCAGGTGGCTCAGAAACAGCATGAGGACCCATAGTTAGTGAAGATTGCCAGGACTGTTCAGTCGGGCAAGGATAGTGAGTTCAGATTTGACAGTAAGGGGATCCTCCGCTATGGAAACAGATTGTGTGTACCAAATGACGTAGGGCTGAAGGGAGACATTATGAGAGAGGCTCATAATGCCAGATACAGTGTTCACCCTGGAGCCACCAAGATGTATCAAGATCTGAAGAAGGTTTATTGGTGGCCAGCTATGAAAAGAGAAGTGGCACAGTTTGTGTCAGCCTGTGAAGTATGTCAGAGGGTGAAGCTAGAACATCAGAAGCCGGCTGGAATGCTTAACCCACTACCTATACCAGAGTGAAAATGGGAGAATATAGCTATGGACTTCGTGGTGGGGTTACCGGCGGCGTCCAACAGATTGGACTCCATATGGGTGATTGTGGACAGACTCACCAAATATGCTCACTTCATCCCTGTCAGGAGTGGCTATTCTGTGGACAAGTTAGCGTAGGTGTATGTTGATGAGGTTGTCAGGTTGCATGGAGTTCCTGTTTCAATAGTGTCTGATCGAAGGCCCCAGTTCACCTCCAGGCTTTGGCGGAGTTTGCAGAACGCTATGGGTACCAGGTTGGATTTTAGCACTGCTTTCCATCCACAGACGGACGGACAATCAGAGAGGACCATCCAGACAATAGAGGATATGCTCAGAATGTGTGTGCTGGATTTTAGCGATTCTTGGAGGCAGCATCTACCTTTAGTAGAGTTTGCCTACAATAACAGCCATCATGCTAGCATAGGGATGGCCCCATATGAAGCTTTGTATGGAAGGAAGTGTAGGTCACCTGTCTGTTGGGAAGAAGTGGGAGAAAAGGTCTTGGCAGGGCCTGAGCTAGTAGAGATCACCAGCAGAGTGGTGCCCATAATCAGAGAAAGGATCAAGACTGCTGCAAGCAGACAGAAGAGTTATGCAGACATCCGTAGAAGGCAAGTTGAGTTCCAGGAGGGGGATTTGGTATTGCTCAAAGTGTCTCCAATGAAAGGGGTGATTCGGTTCAGGAAGAAAGGTAAGCTAGCTCCACGGTACATTGGACCCTTTGAAGTCTTACAAAAGGTTGGGAATGTATCGTACAAACTAGACTTACCTGCTTCAATGGAAAGAATCCATCCGGTTTTCCATGTTTCTATATTGAGGAAATTCGTGTCAGATCCGGGCAAGGTTCTTAGTGAGCCTGATGTGAAGATCCAAGAGGATCTCACCTATGTTGAACAGCCAGTACGGATCCTAGACACCCATATCAGAAAGCTAAGGAACAAGGAAATCCCGATGGTGAAAGTCCTTTGGAATCACCACAACATCGAAGAGTGTACCTGGGAGACACGGGAGTCTATGTTCCGGCAATATCCTCATCTCTTCTAAGGTGAGTTTTTATGTGCTTTGTATGAATGTTTATATTTTATGCCATGCTATGTTTGTTTGGTGAACATTTGGGGACGAATGTTCTTAAGGGGGGGAGAATGTAATACCCGGCTAGACTCCGGTATCGGAATTCCTACCGTTCAGTGGAATCTCGGATGTCGAATGTAATACCCGGCTAGAATCCGGCATCGGAATTCCTGCCCTCCGGCGGACTCTAGGGTGTTGGATCTCTCTAGAAGGGGTAAAATGTATTTTCTAAATGTTTTTATAAGGATTTCAATGGTTTTAATTGAAAGAGAATTGAGTTTTGAAAGGAAAAAGACCAAGGAGGCAATTGCCAGGTTCGGCCGCCGAAAGTGAAGTTCGGCCGCCGAACATGGGAAGGCTTCGGGAGCGCCTTTGGCCTCCGAAAGTCTTGTTTGAACGAGCCAAGGTTCGGCCGCCGAAAGTCAAGTTCGGCCGCCGAACATGCATGAGTTTAGGGGGCACGTTAGGCTGCCGAAGGTCTTCGACCAGGCCACCTATAAAGGGCCCTCAGATCGGAAATGGGTGAGTTTTCTCCCCATTCTCGAGCTCAGGTGAGTTTATGCCTTCCTTTGGTCGTTTTCGTGTTTTCTCTACCCATCTCTCAAGTTTTTCATGATTTCTACCCTTGTGTTTGAAGATTTAAAGCTTAAAAGGAGTTTTGGGAGCTTGGAGCTTTTGGAGCTTGGATTCTCCATACCTCCGAGTTAGAGATCACGCAACCCTCGATCTTCAAGAGGTAAGTGTAGATCTATGCTTCCTTTTATGTTTTAATGAGTTTTAAGTAAGTTTATTGGAGTTTTGAATGGGTAGAATGGCATGTTTAGGTTTATGTGGGTTTTATACCCAATGTATGTTATGTGATGTTTGTGTTGAGGAGTTTATGTTAGTTTATGCTCCTTTATGCATGTGGGAGTGAGTATGCATGATTGGGAGAGAGTATGAGAGGATTTTGGTATATTTGAGTTTGGTTTTTGGCTTGGCAGAATCGGACCTGTCGTCCAGAGGGGACCAGGTTCGGCCGCCGAAAGGAGTTTCGGCCGCCGAACCTGCATGGGAGGCAGTCTTTAGGCTGCCGAATGTGCCCCCGAAGGAGGGACTTTCGTTTCTGTCCTAGGGTTTCGGCCGCCGAACCTGCCGCCGAACCTACCCGAGTTTCGTCTCTGGAAGGGACTTTCGGCCGCCGAAGGTGCCGCCGAAAGTGCCCTGTCCAGCCGTTTCTTGGGTGTTTTCCATGCATGTTTAAGTGATGTTTTAGAAGGGTTTTTGGGCAGTTGTTTATGAGTTGTTAGAGTATGTTTGGCACCTCATTCGAGTCCACCTGTGTAGGATCGGACCCGAGAGACCGAGGAGGCCAGTAGTGCTAGCTGTTGCCGAGTCAGTCAGCGTCGGCCAGAGGTGAGTAGAACTAAACTTAATCTTTTATGCACAAAATCTAATGCCTAAAGCATGAGCATGCATCATGATTATGTATAGTAGGTTGATTGCACTAGTTCACGAATATGTTGCATTGCATTATTTCATGTTGATGTTGAGGTAGGGTGGACCGAGGAGACTTCAATAGCCCATATCTGTCACGAGTCTTGTCTTAGTCCTTTGAGAGCCGGACAAGTACCTGTAGGAAAGTCCATGTGAGCTCTCTGTGGACCAGACACCATGTCATGTATGTTACAGGCCTTTGTGAGCTCCTATGGGGGAGCCGGGCACCGACAGAGGGATTTTTGATGTCATGTCCATCCTCTGAGAGGAAAGATGCATGCAAAAAGTCAGACTCTCAGAAACCAGGGTCCGTGGGGAATACATCTTGCATAAGCCCCGAGACGGACAAGATTATGTGATTTCTCTGTGTTATGACGCATTTCATGAAAGCATGAATAAGAAAAAGAAAGAAGAAGTTAAATGAATAATAATATACCTAAAAATGGAGGAATTAAAGCAAATGTTTTTAGTAAGATAAAATCATAATTAATGAACTGTTTTCTCTGTTTCTACTCACTGGGCTTTTTAGCTCACCCCTTTCCCCTAACCCCAGTTTTGCAGGTCTGAAGTTGAGTTCAGAAGTTTTCAGGGTAAAGTCAAGGCTAAGTGAAGTATGCATGTAATAGCTTAGTTTATGTTTATGTTTAGTACGTTAGAGTGGACATGTATTATAAGTTAATGAGATGTAATGTAATGTTAAGTAAAGTTTATGTTTATGGATTAGTTGTGCTTGGCCCTATAGTCTGGTTAATCCCTGCTATCGCATGGTTATGTTTATGTTTTTTTTATGTTAAGTTGAGAACCAGGCTTGATGTATGTAATGTTGACCCAGCTAGAGCATTTGATGAGGGCTCTAGCATGGGGAAGTTTATGTTTTCAGTTATGAGGTAGCATGCAGGTCAAGCTTGGTGTATGTTCAGTTTCACGTTTTATGTTTAAGTTTTAATCATGTATGGGATTTGACCAGGTAATAGTATGTATGTTTGGCTTGCTACGGGTCCCGGCGGCCTTAAGCCGATCTGGATCCTAGTGCCGGTGGCGGTTCGGGCCGTTACAGAGGGGTATCGGTTTCCGGGTCGTTACAGAATGGTATCAGAGCTTAGGGCCTCAAGAGTACGATGTGTTGAGCGATGTGCTCAGGGATTTGAGATATCTCACATCGGAAAGAGGTTGTCATAGAGGTTGTGTTAGTAGGGCAAGCACATTAAGAAAGATTAAGAGTAAGAGCATGTCCACTAGGATAGGATGTCGAGTCCTGTCTTGCTATGATGATGTGATATGCCATGATTTATGCATGTGCATTAATGTTATGTATGATATGCTATGTATGTGTGGGTTCATGTGTTTTCATATGAACCGTATGATGCTAATGATGGATTGTATGCTTGTGTGTTGTTCTTCAGAGGAGCCAGAATGCGAGGTGCTCGTCGATCTGTGGAATCGACTGGAGTTCCATCTGAGAGGGAAGGTATGGACACCTTTCCCCCTGCTCTGCCAAGAGCGCAGTCTTGGGGAGTTAGCAGATGGGAAACATCAAGGGACCCTGGAAGGTCTTTTGATGCAAGCAGAGAAGCGATGGCTCCAAGAAGGATGTCAGCTAGTATGAGGGAAGTAGAGTCAGATGTTCAGAGAAGGGATGTCAGTATGGGAGTCAGAGTACCTGAAGAAGGTATGGGAGATTCTCAGGAGGATGCTCAGACTCAGGATTCTAGGATTTCAGGTTCAGGAGGGATTGATCCCTCCACTCTGAGTACAGCTGCCACGAGAGGTAAGAAATGGAAGAGAGGTCTCAGGAAGTCGCAGAAGAAGTTTTGGCAGAATTTGAAGGCTAGTTTGGGTTTTGGTGGCTCAAGCTCTGGCTCAGGCAGTTCAAGATGCTTGAGGTGCGGAAGGCCGCACAAGGGAGTCTGTCTGGCGGGGACTACAGCTTGTTTCAGGTGCAGACAGGAGGGGCACATAGCGCGTGAGTGTCCTACTGCGCCCAGGTTGGCTCTGTCCCAGCAAGCAGTTTCAGGTAGATCAGCTCAGCCAGTAGCTCCAGCCATAGTTCAGGTTAGTGGTCGAGGCAGAGGAAGAGGGTCAGTCCCTCATTCTTCAGGTTCCCATGGAGAAGGTCCGTCAGCTTCAGCTCGGATCTTCACCCAAGCTCAGCAAGAGGCAGACACATCGAACATGGTGGTGCCAGGTATGCTCACTTTTGAATGTTCTGATGTGTATGTTTTGTGAACCCTAGTGTTTTTCTCTTTCTTTAGTTGCTCTAGGAACCGTCGAGAGGTTGAGTTGATAGCTTCTGGGCTAGAGTGTTCTCTTTGGTCAGTAGACTCTCGTGTGATTCATCTGTGGCAGAGTCAGTCTGCCGGTCCAGTTCTGTGTCAGTTGGGAGTAGATGCCTTCCACTCGACTTTGAGGTCCTAGACTTGATTGTCTGGACGTCAATCGAGGGATGGATTTGGTTTTTCTACTCGTGGTGCTATCTTGGCCTGCAAAGACAAGGTAGTCTGGTTCAGAGGACAGGATGGGTCAAAGATTTTCTTCTGTGGGGACACAGTAAGGATGCCTAGAGGTTTGATGCCAGCCTGTAAGGTTCGTAGGGTGCGTAGGAGGGGTTGTCAGAGGGTCCTAGCTCTTGTTTGAGAGTTCAACAGTCAGGTCGGGGAACCAGCCTCAGTGCCAGTTGTTCGAGAGAAGTCGTGGATGTATTCCCAGGCGAGCTGTCAGGTTTATCATCTGTTAAGGAGTTAGAGCTTGGAATAGGAGTGGTGTCTGGACCCAGAACCATTTCTATCCTTCCCTACAGGTTGGCACCTGCAGAGTTTTGAGTTGGAGGAGCAACTGCAGGAGTTAGTAGATGAGAGTTTCATCCGACCTAGTCACTCTCCTTGGGGTGTTCTAGTGCCGGTTTTTGTGGAAAAGAAGGATGGATCCTTGCGGATCAGAAGAGAAGACCAGAGTAGCGCAGTGGAAGTAGGAGGAGTTTCAGAAGGAGGTTGAGGTATTGCTTGAGGTGTCTCCTTTGCGAAGGGCGATTCATAAGGGAGAGAATCCATTCAGATTTCCACGTTCCACTTTATGAAAGTTCGTGTCAGATCCAAGTTGGGTTCTTGAGGAACTAGAGGTGGAGGTCCCAAGGGATCTCACCTGAGTTGAGCAGCTATTGTGGATCATGGACACATCAGTTAGTTAGTTTTGGAACAAGGAGATTCAGATGGAGAGGTCCTGTAGAATCACCCCAGTTTGAGGAGTGTTCTTAGGAGAACCGGGAGTTTTGACTCCGGCAATGCCGTGTCTCTTTTAGGAGAAAGTTAGAGGTCTTGCTTGCTTGATTGCTTGCTTGATGTGTATGTACGATGATATGTTCTTATGTTATGTTTTTATGCATGAGTAGTTGAGGAACATTCGGGGACGAATGTTCTTAAAGGGGGGAAGAATGTAATACCCGGCTAGAATCCGGCATCGGAATTCCTGCCCTCCGGCGGACTCTAGGGTGTTGGATCTCTCTAGAAGGGGTAAAATGTATTTTCTAAATGTTTTTATAAGGATTTCAATGGTTTTAATTGAAAGAGAATTGAGTTTTGAAAGGAAAAAGACCAAGGAGGCAATTGCCAGGTTCGGCCGCCGAAAGTGAAGTTCGGCCGCCGAACATGGGAAGGCTTCGGGAGCGCCTTTGGCCTCCGAAAGTCTTGTTTGAACGAGCCAAGGTTCGGCCGCCGAAAGTCAAGTTCGGCCGCCGAACATGCATGAGTTTAGGGGGCACGTTAGGCTGCCGAAGGTCTTCGACCAGGCCACCTATAAAGGGCCCTCAGATCGGAAATGGGTGAGTTTTCTCCCCATTCTCGAGCTCAGGTGAGTTTATGCCTTCCTTTGGTCGTTTTCGTGTTTTCTCTACCCATCTCTCAAGTTTTTCATGATTTCTACCCTTGTGTTTGAAGATTTAAAGCTTAAAAGGAGTTTTGGGAGCTTGGAGCTTTTGGAGCTTGGATTCTCCATACCTCCGAGTTAGAGATCACGCAACCCTCGATCTTCAAGAGGTAAGTGTAGATCTATGCTTCCTTTTATGTTTTAATGAGTTTTAAGTAAGTTTATTGGAGTTTTGAATGGGTAGAATGGCATGTTTAGGTTTATGTGGGTTTTATACCCAATGTATGTTATGTGATGTTTGTGTTGAGGAGTTTATGTTAGTTTATGCTCCTTTATGCATGTGGGAGTGAGTATGCATGATTGGGAGAGAGTATGAGAGGATTTTGGTATATTTGAGTTTGGTTTTTGGCTTGGCAGAATCGGACCTGTCGTCCAGAGGGGACCAGGTTCGGCCGCCGAAAGGAGTTTCGGCCGCCGAACCTGCATGGGAGGCAGTCTTTAGGCTGCCGAATGTGCCCCCGAAGGAGGGACTTTCGTTTCTGTCCTAGGGTTTCGGCCGCCGAACCTGCCGCCGAACCTACCCGAGTTTCGTCTCTGGAAGGGACTTTCGGCCGCCGAAGGTGCCGCCGAAAGTGCCCTGTCCAGCCGTTTCTTGGGTGTTTTCCATGCATGTTTAAGTGATGTTTTAGAAGGGTTTTTGGGCAGTTGTTTATGAGTTGTTAGAGTATGTTTGGCACCTCATTCGAGTCCACCTGTGTAGGATCGGACCCGAGAGACCGAGGAGGCCAGTAGTGCTAGCTGTTGCCGAGTCAGTCAGCGTCGGCCAGAGGTGAGTAGAACTAAACTTAATCTTTTATGCACAAAATCTAATGCCTAAAGCATGAGCATGCATCATGATTATGTATAGTAGGTTGATTGCACTAGTTCACGAATATGTTGCATTGCATTATTTCATGTTGATGTTGAGGTAGGGTGGACCGAGGAGACTTCAATAGCCCATATCTGTCACGAGTCTTGTCTTAGTCCTTTGAGAGCCGGACAAGTACCTGTAGGAAAGTCCATGTGAGCTCTCTGTGGACCAGACACCATGTCATGTATGTTACAGGCCTTTGTGAGCTCCTATGGGGGAGCCGGGCACCGACAGAGGGATTTTTGATGTCATGTCCATCCTCTGAGAGGAAAGATGCATGCAAAAAGTCAGACTCTCAGAAACCAGGGTCCGTGGGGAATACATCTTGCATAAGCCCCGAGACGGACAAGATTATGTGATTTCTCTGTGTTATGACGCATTTCATGAAAGCATGAATAAGAAAAAGAAAGAAGAAGTTAAATGAATAATAATATACCTAAAAATGGAGGAATTAAAGCAAATGTTTTTAGTAAGATAAAATCATAATTAATGAACTGTTTTCTCTGTTTCTACTCACTGGGCTTTTTAGCTCACCCCTTTCCCCTAACCCCAGTTTTGCAGGTCTGAAGTTGAGTTCAGAAGTTTTCAGGGTAAAGTCAAGGCTAAGTGAAGTATGCATGTAATAGCTTAGTTTATGTTTATGTTTAGTACGTTAGAGTGGACATGTATTATAAGTTAATGAGATGTAATGTAATGTTAAGTAAAGTTTATGTTTATGGATTAGTTGTGCTTGGCCCTATAGTCTGGTTAATCCCTGCTATCGCATGGTTATGTTTATGTTTTTTTTATGTTAAGTTGAGAACCAGGCTTGATGTATGTAATGTTGACCCAGCTAGAGCATTTGATGAGGGCTCTAGCATGGGGAAGTTTATGTTTTCAGTTATGAGGTAGCATGCAGGTCAAGCTTGGTGTATGTTCAGTTTCACGTTTTATGTTTAAGTTTTAATCATGTATGGGATTTGACCAGGTAATAGTATGTATGTTTGGCTTGCTACGGGTCCCGGCGGCCTTAAGCCGATCTGGATCCTAGTGCCGGTGGCGGTTCGGGCCGTTACAGAGGGGTATCGGTTTCCGGGTCGTTACATCGAAAACCTCTAGAAGAGAAAAATCATGTTTTTATAAAATGTTTTAATGTATTTCATGGGTTTAAACGAGAAAGAAATTAAGTTTTGAATGAAAATAGTCAGTGTAACAGCCCGGAAATCGAACTGCTACCGGCACTAGGATCCAGATTGGCTTAAGGCCGCCGGGACCCGTAGTAAGCCTACTGTGCACTCTGTGTACCTGTGATATCCCATACATGATCATACATTTTCTGTAAACATTAAAACTTTTATCTGTTCCAAGGCTTAACCTGTGCATGCACTAACTCTGTACTATAAAACCCCTGTTAGAGCTCTCATCTTTGCTCTAGGCGGGTCCTCTCCTATACTGTTAAGCCTGGTTTTTCATACATACATAGAAACTAAAATCATTTTCATAACAGACCATGTATATACAAAAGGGATTACAACTCATAAGGTCAAGCATCATCTATACAACATACACTTCTAATACAATTACATGTCCACACTAGCTATTATATAACTCTGCTCTTTCTCTGTACCCTGCTGACCTTTCTGGACTCTGTACCTGCAAGACTGGGGTTGAGGGAGAGGGTGAGCTATACTAGCCCAGTGAGTAGTACATATAAAACATGTAATAAAACATGATCTCATGGAATGCATCATAACACAAGTAAATCACATAATCTCAGACGGACTAATTCAAAATTCCCCCACATTGCCCGGCCCGCGAAGGAGCTCCTCAGGTCTTCATTCAGCACCCTATGGTACCGTGTGCCCGGCCCTTTCAGGGCTCCTCAGGTCTTCATTTAGGGGGCTAATGAATCCAAGCTACGCCCGATCTGTACATGCACTGATTAATGCAATATCTTCGTGCTCACTAATGCAATACTATAAACATGGCATAAATGATGCATGAAACATGCTAAAAATGTTTGAGTGCTCATTGAAAGATTTAGTTCAGTTCCACTCACCTCTGGCTGACTCTGTACTGACTCTGCAGGTTCTGAAGCAGTGCTCACTGCTGACTTCCTTGGTTCCTCTGGTCCGTTCCTCTTCCAAACAAGAGATTCAACGATCCCAACGTGGAGATATGGAGAAATCCTCTCTCAAAGTCTCTAAGCTTCCAAACTTCACTCTTTTGCTCAAAAACTTCAAAACCACATGCAAATCCATCAAAACAATGAAAACTTTGAGAAAACACATAAATCACTCAAGGAAGATCAAGTCTCACCTTAGCTCGTGCAAATGGACAGAAAATCTTATCCATTTGACCGACCTAGGGCCTTTTATAGTTGGCTGGCCAGACCAACTACGGCAGCCGAAGGAGAACCCGAATGCCATGCACGTTCGGCGGCCGAAAGTGACCTTCGACGGCCGAACCTTGGCTTTTCTCCCTTGTTGCTTTTCTTACAAAACGTTACTTCTTGAACCACTTTAAAACATAAAAATGCTTTCAAAACATAGAAAACTAGCATCCATACCCTTCCAGAGAATTCCGACATCAGAAATACCACCGGACTACCGGACTTCCGACGCCGGACTCTAGCCGGGTATTACACTCAGGTTCGGCCGCCGAACATGCTTGCACTTCGAGAGTGCTTTAGGCCCCCGAAGGCATAAATGAGGGAAGTCCAAGTTCGGCCGCCAAACCTTATGTTCGGCCGCCGAACATGGCATGCATGCGGAGGCACGTTAGGCCCCCAAAAGTGGCCTGGCCAGCCACCTATAAAAGGGTCCCCTTGTCCGAATGGGCGAGCTTTTCTCCCCATTTTCGGCCAAGGTGAGTTCTCCACCGTCCCTCGCCGATTTTGAGTCCTTTTCTTCAAATCTTTCAAGATTTTCATGAGTTTTTACTGTAACGACCCGAAAATCGGACTGCTACCGGCGCTAGGATCCAGATCGGCTTAAGGCCGCCGGGACCCGTAGCAAGCCCAACATTCATCCTGTGAACCTGTTTAATCCCATACATGATCAACAACATACATAAAAATTTTGAACTTTTCTTTCCATTCAATCACCAAACTCAACCTGTGCATGCACTATTCATAAACATAAACATTAACCCCACCTTGGAGTCCTCATCAATGCTCCAATGGGGTGACATAACATAAATTAAGTTTGGTTTACAATAATCATCATTAGACATTAAGATCATGTACTAGAAAGGGATTAACATAATACTATGGTCAAGCACAACTCTAAACTTCCATAAGCATTATTACATAACATTTCTATATCATACTTTTACATTACATCATATCCATGTCCACATCTAGCTATTACATAACACATGACTCTACTCCTGCTGACCTCCTGGTCTACCCTGTACCTGCAAACCTGGGGGTTAAGGGAGAGGGGTGAGCTATAAAGCCGAGTGAGCAGAATAATTAAACATTCAAATTAAATTTCATGCTTTCATGAAATGCAACATATCACAAACAATTCACATCAAGGATGAACTTGTCACCAATAGTGTAACGACCCGGAAATCGGACCGCTACCGGCGCTAGGATCCAGATCGGCTTAAGGCCGCCGTGACCCGTAGCAAGCCAAACATTCATCCTGTATACCTGTTTAATCCCATACATGATCAACACATACATAAAAAAATGTGAACTTTTTCCTTTTTCATTCATAAACCAAACTCAACCTGTGCATGCAATATACATAGACATTAACATTAAACCCGCCTTGGAGTCCTCATCAATGCTCCAATGGGGTGACATAATCATGCATTAAGTTTGGTTAACATAAACATCCATAACATCTGAGATCATGTAATAGAAAGGGATTACTAACATACTATGGTCAAGCACACTTCTAAACCTCAATATCATCATATCGTTAAATGAGGGAAGTCCAGGTTCGGCCGCCGAACCTTATGTTCGGCCGCCGAACATGGCATGCATGCGGAGGCACGTTAGGCCCCCAAAAGTGGCCTGGCCAACCACCTATAAAAGGGTCCCCTTGTCCGAATGGGCGAGCTTTTCTCCCCATTTTCGGCCAAGGTGAGTTCTCCACCGTCCCTCGCCGATTTTGAGTCCTTTTCTTCAAATCTTTCATGATTTTCATGAGTTTTTACTGTAACGACCCGAAAATCGGACCGCTACCGGCGCTAGGATCTAGATCGGCTTAAGGCCGCCGGGACCCGTAGCAAGCCCAACATTCATCCTGTGAACCTGTTTAATCTCATACATGATCAACAACATACATAAAAATTTTGAACTTTTCTTTCCATTCAATCACCAAACTCAACCTGTGCATGCACTATTCATAAACATAAACATTAACCCCACCTTGGAGTCCTCATCAATGCTCCAATGGGGTGACATAACATAAATTAAGTTTGGTTTACAATAATCATCATTAGACATTAAGATCATGTACTAGAAAGGGATTAACATAATACTATGGTCAAGCACAACTCTAAACTTCCATAAGCATTATTACATAACATTTCTATATCATACTTTTACATTACATCATATCCATGTCCACATCTAGCTATTACATAACACATGACTCTACTCCTGCTGACCTCCTGGTCTACCCTGTACCTGCAAACCTGGGGGTTAAGGGAGAGGGGTGAGTTAAAAAGCCCAGTGAGCAGAATAATTAAACATTCAAATTAAATTTCATGCTTTCATGAAATGCAACATATCACAAACAATTCACATCAAGGATGAACTTGTCACCAATAGTGTAACGACCCGGAAACCGGACCGCTACCGGCGCTAGGATCCAGATCGGCTTAAGGCCGCCGGGACCCGTAGCAAGCCAAACATTCATCCTGTATACCTGTTTAATCCCATACATGATCAACACATACATAAAAAATGTGAACTTTTTCCTTTTTCATTCATAAACCAAACTCAACCTGTGCATGCAATATACATAGACATTAACATTAAACCCGCCTTGGAGTCCTCATCAATGCTCCAATAGGGTGACATAATCATGCATTAAGTTTGGTTAACATAAACATCCATAACATCTGAGATCATGTAATAGAAAGGGATTACTAACATACTATAGTCAAGCACACTTCTAAACCTCAATATCATCATATCGTTACATAACTCGACATATCATTACAATATCCATCATGTCCACTACTAGCTATTACATGCACGAGACTTTACTCTACTCCTGCTGACCTCCTGGTCTACCCTGTACCTGCAAGCCTGGGGGTTAAGGGAGAGGGGTGAGCTACAAGAGCCCAGTGAGCAGAATAATAAAAACATCATATTAAAATTTCATGCTTTCATGGAATGCGTCACATCACAAACATATCATATCAAGGATGAACTTGTCACCAATAGTCCTCCACATATCCAATAGTGCCAGAACGTAGAATGGGTCCTGGTCTTTCCCTTACATAGCATAACATAACATTCCAATGTGCCAGAACGTAGAATGGGTCCTGGTCTTTCCCTTACATAGCATAACATAACATTCCAATGTGCCAGAACGTAGAATGGGTCCTGGTCTTTCTCTTACATAGTGCCAGCGAACGTAGAATGGGTCCCACTGGTCTTACATTCCATACCGTACATATCATATCATCATATCATAGGTCGAGGACTATGGATCATTCAACATTCATCCACATCAACAACATAAGAATACAATGCAACATCTTCGTGAATACTAATGCAAGCACCCTAACATAACACATGGTATCCATGATGCGTGAATCATGCTGAAATATTCATTATTTACTTTAAAACATAAAGAGTTATTCCACTCACCTCTGGCTAGCTTTGACCAGACACTGAAGTAGCTGACTCACTGTTGGGGTCCTCGGTTCCTCGGGTCCGAACCTACGCAGGTGGACTCAAATGAGGGACCAAACATACATGAACATACTCTAAACTACTCCCCAAAAACCCCCTTAAAACACCTTAAAACAAACATAGAAATCATGCAAAAGAGGGCTGGACAGGGCACTTTCGGCGGCAGGTTCGGCGGCCGAAAGTCCCTCCAGAGCCGAAAGTCCCTCCAGAGCCGAAAGTCAGGCAGGTTCGGCGGCACCTTCGACGGCCGAAACTCCCAGACAGAGACGAAACTCCTCTTTCGGAGGCAGGCTTGGGCAGCCGAAGGCTGCCTCCACAAGCGGGTTCAGCGGCCGAAAGTTCCTTCGGCGGCCGAACCTGAGTTTCTCCAAAGTGGAAGAAACTTAGCTCCAACATGCACCAACGCCTCCCAAACCTTTCAAACATGCATAAACCTATTCTAAATGTAATACCCGGATCGAGTCCGGCCTCGGAATTCCTGTTGTCTGGTGGAATCTCAGGTGTCGGAACCCTCGAGAAGGGTAAGACATATGTTTTCAGGTGTGTTTTACAGAGGTTTTGAATGTTTTTACGTGTGAAAGGAAATGAATTTTGAAAGAAAAGCAATAAGGGAAAATGCAAAGGTTCGGCCGCCGAAGGTCACTTTCGGCCGCCGAACATTGCATGGTTTTGGATCCACGTTCGGCTGCTGAAGGTGGTCTGGCCAGCCACCTATTTAAGGGCCAAAGGTCGGTGGAAGGAGGATATTTCTCCTCCACTTGCAGCCAGAGGTGCTTGTATGTTGGGATCTACAGCCTGCTATAGATGTGGGCAGGAGGGACATTATGCACGGGAATGTCCTCAGGCGACTTTGGTTGCACCATCCCAGCAGATGACCTCAGGCAGTGTTGTACAGTCAGCAGCTTCAGTCCGTCCACCAAGCAGTGGCAGAGGTAGAGGAAGAGGGGCAGCCTCTTCATCAGGGATGGGTAAGACCTGGCCGGGCCAGGCAGACGGAGGTTGTAAGACCTGGCTAGGTCAGGCATCCTTGAGTGGGATTGTTGGTGGTCATGTCTGATCCCTGAGATGATGTGATGTAGTGCATTCCATGAGATCATGTTTTCACCTCATGTTTTATAGTTCTGCTCATTGGGCTTGTATAGCTCATTCCTCTCCCCTATCCCCCAGATTTGCAGGTTCAGAGTCCAGAGGGAGTCCAGCAGGGTTTGGAAGAAGAAAAGTGATGTAATAGCTAGTATGGACATGAAATTGTATAAAGAGATAGTGTACAGTGTATAGACTTGTGCTTGACTTAGAGAGTTGTAATCCCTTGTTGTATATACATGGTCAGTTTCTGTATGTATGTTTCCTTTATTGATGATGTCTATGAGAAAACCAGGCTTAACACTATGAGTTGATAGACCAGATATAGTGTATGCACAGGTTAAGCCCTGGAGGAAAGACAAGTTTTACTGGTTTAACAGAAAATGTATGCTCATGTATGGGATTTCACAGGTACACAGACAGTATAGCAGGCTTACTACGGGTCCCGGCGACCTTAAGTCGATCTGGATCCTAGTGCCGGTAGCAGTTCGGTTTTCGGGCTGTTACACTACAACACTCCCAATCATACACAAACAAGCATACAAGTCAATATGGGTCTCAAACTATACTAAACCCCAACTACAACACATCAAATAAGCATATATAACCCACATTGCTCATAAACACACATTAAACCCATAAACTCCATATCAACCTATACATGCATTTTTACCCCCATGAACTTGCATAAAACTTGCTTAAAACACATTATAAGCTAGAGATCGACTCTTACCTCTTGAAGATCGAGAGTAGAGGCGATCTAACTTGGAATTGGGAGAGATTTAACTCCTTGGGTCTCCAAGCTCAAAAACTTGCTCTTTTGCTCAAATACCTTCAAATCGACATAAAACTTGTTAAAACATGAAAGATCGGAAGGAAAAACATTGGAAACAACCTTAGGAGAGCATGAACTCACCGTGGCTGAAAATGGGGAGAAAACCTCGCCCGTTTTGGCCATGGAGCTCTTATATAGGGGCTACCAGACCACCTTTCGGCAGCCGAATGTGCCCCCACATCTCATGCATGTTCGGCGGCCGAACATGAGGTTCGGCGGCCGAACCTTTGAAACTTTCGAAAGCCTAACTTGCCCTCCAAAACCATCCAATGTTCGGCGGCCGAACCTGGAAATGTCTCCTTGGTCTTTTTCATTTAAAACTCATTTTCCTTTTTACTTAAAATCATTAAATACATGGAAACATTTTATGAAAACATGATTTTACCCTTCTAGAGGTCTCCGACATCCGAATTCCATCGGACGGTAGGAATTTCGATACCGGAGTCTAGCCGGGTATTACATTCTCCCCCCAATGTTCCTCAACTAGCACACGCATAACATACAACATATTATACACATAAAACACATAGGTACTAACCTTAGAAGAGATGAGGATATTGCCGGAGCATAGACTCCCGTGTCTCCCAGGTGCACTCTTCGATGTTGTGGTGATTCCAAAAGACTTTCACCATTGGGATTTCCTTGTTCCTTAACTTTCTGATCTGGGTGTCTAGGATTCGTACTGGCTGCTCAACATAGGTGAGATCCTCCTGGATCTTCACATCAGGCTCACTAAGAACCTTGCCCAGATCTGACACGAACTTCCTCAACATGGAAACATGGAAAACCGGATGGATTCTTTCCATTGAAGCAGGCAAGTCCAGCTTGTACGATACATTCCCAATCTTTTGCAAGACTTCAAAGGGTCCGATGTACCGTGGAGCTAGCTTACCTTTCTTTCTAAACCGAATCACCCCTTTCATAGGAGACACCTTGAGCAATACCAAATCCCCCTCTTGAAACTCTACCTGCCTTCTGCGGATATCTGCATAGCTCTTCTGTCGACTCATGGCCGTTCTAATCCTCTCTCTGATCATGGGCACCACCCTGCTGGTGATCTCTACTAACTCGGGCCCTGCCAAGGACCTCTCTCCTACTTCTTCCCAACAGACAGGTGACCTGCACTTCCTTCCATACAGAGCTTCATATGGAGCATCCCGATGCTAGCATGATAGCTGTTATTGTAGGCAAACTCCACCAGAGGTAGATGCTGTCTCCAAGAACCACCAAAATCTAGCACACACATTCTGAGCATATCCTCTATAGTATGGATGGTCCTCTCTGACTGTCCATCAATCTGAGGATGGAAAGCAGTGCTAAAGTCTAGCCTGGTACCCATAGCATCCTGCAGACTCCGCCAAAACCTGGAGGTGAACTGGTGTAATACCCGGCTAGACTCCGGTATCAGAATTCCTACCGTCCGGTGGAATCTCGGATGTCGGAGACCTCTAGAAGGGTAAAAACCATGTTTTCATGAGATGTTTTAATGTTTTTGATGATTTTCAATGAAAAGGAAATGAGTTTTTGAATAAAAACAACCTTGGAGGAAAGCTCAGGTTCGGCCGCCGAACCTCAAATTCGGCCGCCGAACATGCATGCGTTGCGGGTGTGCTTTAGGCCCCCGAAAGCATAAGTGAGGGAAGTCCAGGTTCGGCCGCCGAACATGGCATGCATGCGGAGGCACATTCGGCCCCCGAACGTGGCCTGGCCAGCCACTATAAAAGGGTCCCTTAGCCGAAAACAGGCGAGTTTTTCCCCATTTTCGGCCAAGGTGAGCTCTCCGCCGCCCCTCACCGATCTTTGATGGTTTTCCTCTAGATCCTTCAAGTTTTTCACTTGTTTTAACTTTGTTTTGAAGATTTGAGCTTTTGAGCAAAGTTTTGGAGCTTTGAGGTTCAAGAACTCAAATCTCTCCCAACCCCAAGTTTGGTCGCCTCTACTCTCGATCTTCAAGAGGTAAGAGTCGATCTCTAGCTTATATTATGTTTTAAGTAAGTTTTATGAAGTTCTTGGGGGTATAAATGTATGTTCATGAGCAATGTGGCTTGCAAATGCTTGTGTATGTGTGTTGTAGTTGGGGTTTAAGTTAGTTTGAGACCCCTAGGAGCTTGTGTGCATGTTTTGGTTGAGCTAAATGCATGATGGTATGAGTTTGAGGCTTTTGTGCATGTTTGAACCAAGTTTCTGCCATTTGGGAGAAACCAGGTTCGGCAGCCGAAGGGACTTTCGGCCGCCGAACCCTCTTGTGGAGGCAGCCTTCGGCTGCCGAAGCTTGCCCCCGAAAGGAGACTTTCGTCTCTGTCTGGGAGTTTCGGCCGCCGAAAGTGCCGCCGAACATGCATGAGTTTCGCCTCTGTCTGGGAGTTTCGGCCGCCGAAGGTGCCGCCGAACCTGCCTGACTTTCGGCTCTGGAGGGACTTTCGGCCGCCGAACCTGCCGCCGAAAGTGCCCTGTCCAGCCTTCTTTTGCATGTTCTTGCATGGATGTTTTGAGATGTTTTAGGGGTTTTTGGGGGATGTTTTTAGAGTTATGTTATAGTATGTTGGTCCCTCATTTGAGTCCACCTGTGTAGGTTTGGACCCGAGGAATCGATGACCTCAGCAGTGAGTCAGCTGCTTCAGTCAGAGTCAGAGCTAGGCAGAGGTGAGTGGAATGACTCTTATGGTTTTAAATAAATAAATAAATCAGTTTTGAGCATGTTCATGCATCACGGATGCCATGTGATATTCTAGGATGCTTGCATTAGAAATCACGAATATGTTGCATTGCATAATATGTTGATGATGTGGATGAATGTTGAATGATCCATTAGCCCTCATATGTTATGACATGATGATATGATATGGAAGTCCAGGTGTGGCCTGCACTACGCCCCTGGCACTATGTAAGAGAAAGACCGGATGTGGCCTGCACTACGCCCCCTGCATCATGGATTATGTATGTTATGTATAAGAGAAAGACCAGGTGTGGCCTGCACTACGCCCCTGGCATGATTGGATTATGTAGAGGGCTAAATGGTGACAAGTTCATCCTTGATATGATTAGTTGTGATGTGATGCATTTCATGTTATCATATGTTTTAAATGCTTTACTATTCTGCTCACTGGGCTCTAGTAGCTCACCCCTCTCCCAACTTCCCCAGGTTTGCAGGTACGGGTTAGTCAGAGAAGTCAAGAAGAGTAATGAAGTCTTATGTATGTAATAGTTAGAAGGTGGACATGACAGATTGTATAATGATGTATAGATATGTAATGTAAGGATATTGAGATTATAAGTGTGCTTGACCATAGTTTAATGAAATCCCTTTTGAAACATGATCTTAATGTTATTGATGTCCATGTTTGACCAACTCAACATAGGTATTGCCACCCTTTGAGGGCATTGATGAGATCCCACTGAGGGGTCAAGTTTATGGTTATGTATATGTTCAGTGCATGCACAGGTTGAGTTTGGTGGATGATAGAATGTATGAAAGAAAAGTTTTAAATTTTTATGTATGTTGTTGATCATGTATGGGATTAAACAGGTTTACAGGTTGTATGTCAGGCTTGCTACGGGTCCCGGCGGCCTTAAGCCGATCTGGATCCTAGCGCCGGTAACGGTCTGATTTTCGGGTCGTTACAGAATGGTATCAGAGCCCTAGGTTCATATGGTCGGACCTAGAGTGTCGGGCTCATAGATGTTATAGAAGGTCAAGCACAGTAGGAAAGGTCATGTCCACTAGGATAGGATGTGGAGTCCTGTCTTACATGATGATGTGAAATGCTATGATATGAATGATATGCTATGATGTGTGATGCGGGTTCATGTGTGCCCACATGAACCATATGATGCTAATGTTTATGTGATGTGTACTGTTTTTCAGAAAACAGGATGAGAGGAACTCGTCGATCAGCAAGATTGACTGGAGTACCACCTGAGGATGAGGGCACGAGCGCCCGTCCTCCAGCATTGCCTAGGGCAATGTCTAGTAGGTCTGGCAGAGAAAGAGTAGTGAGAGACCCTAGAAGGTCTTTGGATCTGGGTAGAAGCAGATCAGTCAGAGGAACAGTTCAGGGAGGAGCGTCAGAGGACATGGGGGATGATATGGATGTAGAGCAGAGGAGGGATGGCAGTCTGGGAGTCAGTATGTCAGAAGAAGAAATGGGAGAATCCCAAGGAGGCACTCAAGCCTCGGGATCTGTTCAGCCACCTTACTACCCACCCTTCTCACAAAACCCTGGGTATTCGATGGGAGGCACATCGGACTACCATAGCTTTAGCCCTTATCCCACACAGATGCCATACCCACCCTACTACCCACCATATTCACAGTACCCAATGTATCCACCTCCACCTTACTATCCAAATCCAGCAAACCCTACCCCAGGGGATGCTGCACCTCCTCCTCCAGCAGAACCAGAGCCCCAGTTACCCAACCTCCTAGACCTAGCTCGGCCAGTGGGAGCAAGGTCAAGATGACCGACTACATGAAGTTGGGTGCTCCCCAGTATGAAAAAGGGGATGACCCGTTTGTGTATCTGGAGAGGGTTAAGGTGATCACAGATGAGATTGGGGTTGATGATAGTAGAGCCATTCAGATGGCTGGGTTCACACTTAAGTGCAAGAAGGCACGAGAGTGGTTCAAGAATTATGTGAACCCGAAAGTGGATAGCATGTCTTGGGAAGAGTTTGCAAATGAGTTTGCAGGATGGGCTTTCCCAAATAGTTCAAGGGAGCTGAAGATGATAGAGTTTGAGCAGCTGAGACAGACTGATGAGATGGGTGTAGAGGAGTTCACAGACAGATTTTTGGAGCTGTTGCCTTTTGCAGGGCAAAGTCTTGACTCAGACCAGAAAAGGTCAAGGAGGTATATCATGAAACTCCACTCCAGATATTCCTCCTTGATCCAGTCAGCAGATAGGGAGAGCTTCCATGCCATAGTGGATATGGCTCGGAAAATGGAGGCCAGTGCCATCGTTCAAGGATCAGTTAAACAGTCAGTGGCACAACCTTCTAGTTCTAAGACCCCAGACTCTTCTTCAATGAGTGCAGCAACCTCAGGTAGCAAGAAGTGGGACAGAGGTCCCAGGAAGTCTAAGAAGAACAAGTTCTGGAACAAGGTTAAGTCCAGTCTGGGACTAGGGAGTGGCTCAAGCTCTGGTGCGGATAGTGCAGTTTGTGCAAGGTGTGGTAAGCCACACAGGGGAGTATGTCGGTTTGGGACGACGGCCTGTTACAGATGTGGTCAGGAGGGGCATATGTCTCGAGATTGTCCAAGAGCAGCCCCGATGGCACAGTCCCAGCAGACAGCTTCAGGCAGTGTAGCGCAGCCAGCAGCTCCAGCCATGACTCAGGCCAGTGGCAGAGGCAGAGGGAGAGGGGCAGCCTCTTCTTCAGCAGGTTTCAGAGGTGAAGGTCCATCAGCTCCAGCGCGGATCTTCACGATGACTCAGCAGGAGGCAGATGCATCTAACACTGTGGTGGCAGGTAATTTAGTCATTGGTTGTTCAGATGTGTATGCCTTGATGGACCCTGGTGCATCTCATTTTTTTATTGCTCCGAGAGCCGTCCAGAGGTTAGGGTTGATGATCTCTGAGTTAGAGTGTCCTCTCTGGGTCAGTGGACCCAAGTGTGATCCATCAGTGGCAGAGTCAGTCTGCCAGTGTAGTCCTGTATTTGTTGAGGGAAGATGCTTATCCGCCGACCTTGTGGTTCTAGACTTGACAGATTTTGACGTCATTCTAGGGATGGACTGGTTATCTACCAATGGTGCTACCTTGGACTGCAGGGACAAGGTAGTCAGATTCAAAGGTCAGGATGGGTCAGAGGTTGTCTTCAGAGGAGACAAGAGGGGTACACCTAAAGGTCTGATATCAGCTCTTCAGGCTCGTAGGTTGCTTAGGAGGGGATGTCAGGGGTATTTGGCTCATGTGAGAGAGCTTAGCAGTCAGGTTAGAGAGCCCGCCTCGGTGCCAGTGGTTAGAGAGTTTCTAGACGTCTTCCCAGACGAGTTGCCAGGTTTACCACCTGCTAGGGAGATAGAGTTCGAGATAGAATTGATGCCTGGAACCCGACCGATCTCTATCCCTCCCTACAGGATGGCTCCAGCCGAGTTGAAGGAATTGAAAGAACAGTTGCAAGAGCTGGTAGACAAGGGCTTCATCCGACCGAGTACCTCACCCTGGGGTGCTCCAGTTTTGTTTGTCAGAAAGAAGGATGGATCCCTTAGACTTTGTATCGACTACAGACAGTTGAACAAAGTCACTACCAAGAACAAGTACCCTTTGCCAAGGATCGACGATCTATTCGACCAGCTAGCAGGAGCGGGTTGTTTCTCCAAAATAGATCTAAGATCTGGGTACCATCAGCTGAGGATCAGAGATGAGGATGTGCCAAAGACAGCTTTCAGGACCAGATATGGGCATTTTGAGTTCCTTGTAATGCCGTTCGGGTTAACCAACGCCCCTGCAGCATTCATGGACCTCATGAACAGAGCATTTAGTCAGTACCTGCATCACTTTGTTATTGTCTTCATAGATGATATCCTAGTGTATTCCAGGAATGCAGAGGAGCATGCCCATCATCTGAGGATGGTTCTACAGACCTTGAGGGAGCATGGCTTGTATGCCAAGTTCTCCAAGTGTGAGTTCTGGCTGAGGAGCATTTCGTTCTTGGGGCATGTAGTGTCAGAGAATGGAATAGAGGTGGACCCCAAAAAGACAGAAACTGTGGCTAACTGGCCTAGACCCACTTCAGTGATGGAGATCAGGAGTTTCTTGGGTTTGGCAGGTTACTACAGGAGGTTCGTTCAGGACTTCTCGAAAATAGCAGCTCCTCTGACCAGACTAACCAGGAAGAATCAGAAGTTTCTGTGGACCGACCAGTGCGAAGAGAGTTTCGAAGAGCTTAAGAAGAGGTTGACTTCAGCACCAGTTTTAGCTCTGCCATCTAGTGATGAGGACTTTACAGTCTTTTGTGATGCGTCCCGTGTGGGACTGGGTTGTGTACTGATGCAGAATGAGAGGGTGATTGCTTATGCTTCTAGGCAGCTGAAGAAGCACGAGTTGAATTACCCCACACATGACCTTGAGATGGCAGCAGTAATCTTTGCGCTCAAGATGTGGAGGCACTACCTCTATGGGGTAAAATGTGAGATCTTTACAGATCATAAGAGCCTGCAATACATCCTGAGTCAAAGAGACTTGAACTTGAGACAGAGGAGATGGGTGGAGCTGCTGAGTGACTATGATTTCAAGATTCAGTATCATCCGGGTAAGGCGAATGTCGTGGCAGACGCCCTAAGCCGGAAGTCACTAGGCAGTCTATCCCACATCACGGCAGAGAGGAGACCAGTGGTGAAGGAGTTTTACAAGCTCATTGATGAAGGTCTACAGTTAGAGTTGTCTGGTACCGGTGCTTTAGTGGCCCAGATGAGAGTGACACCTGTGTTTCTGGAGCAAGTGGCTCAGAAACAGCATGAGGACCCAGAGTTAGTGAAGATTGCCAGGACGGTTCAGTCAGGCAAGGACAGTGAGTTCAGATTTGACAGTAAGGGGATCCTCCGCTATGGGAGTCGATTGTGTGTACCAGATGACATAGGGCTAAAAGGAGACATTATGAGGGAGGCTCATAATGCAAGATACAGCGTTCACCCCGGAGCCACCAAGATGTATCAAGATTTGAAGAAAGTTAATTGGTGGCCAGCGATGAAGAAAAAAGTGGCACAGTTTGTGTCAGCCTGCGAAGTGTGTCAGAGGGTGAAGCTGGAACATCAGAAGCCGGCTGGAATGCTTAACCCGCTACCTATTCCAGAGTGGAAATGGGAGAATATAGCTATGGACTTCGTAGTGGGGTTACCGGCAGCGTCCAACAGAGTGGACTCCATATGGGTGATTGTGGACAGACTCACCAAATCTGCTCACTTCATCCCTGTCAGGAGTGGCTACTCTGTGGACAAGTTGGTGCAGATATATGTGGATGAGATCGTCAGGCTGCATGGGGTTCCGGTTTCGATAGTGTCGGATAGAGGGCCCCAGTTCACCTCCAGGTTTTGGCGGAGTCTGCAGAATGCCATGGGTACTAGATTGGATTTCAGTACTGCCTTCCACCCCCAGACGGACGGACAGTCCGAAAGGACCATCCAGACTATCGAGGATATGCTTAGAATGTGTGTGCTGGAATTTGGCGGTTCTTGGAGGCAGCATCTACCTTTGGTAGAGTTTGCCTACAATAACAGCCATCATGCTAGCATCGGGATGGCTCCATATGAAGCTTTATATGGGAGGAAGTGCAGGTCACCTGTTTGCTGGGAGGAAGTTGGAGAAAAGGCCTTGGCAGGGCCTGAACTTGTAGAGATCACCAGCAGGGTGGTACCCATAATCAGAGAGAGAATCAAGACTGCTGCAAGCAGACAGAAGAGTTATGCAGACATCCGCAGAAGACAGGTAGAGTTTCAGGAGGGGGATCTGGTATTGCTCAAGGTGTCTCCAATGAGAGGAGTGGTTCGCTTTGGGAAGAAAGGTAAACTAGCCCCACGATACATCGGACCCTTCGAAATCTTGCAGAAGATTGGGAATGTGTCGTACAAGCTAGATTTGCCTGCTTCAATGGCAAGAATCCATCCGGTTTTCCATGTTTCAATGTTGAGGAAATTTGTGTCAGATCCGGGCAAGGTTCTTAGTGAGCCTGATGTGGAGATCCAAGAGGATCTCACCTATGTTGAGCAGCCAGTACGGATCATAGACACCCAGATCAGGAAGCTAAGAAACAAGGAAATCCCGATGGTGAAAGTCTTATGGAACCACCACAATATGGAAGAGTGCACCTGGGAGACACGAGAGTCCATGCTCCAGCAATACCCTTATCTTTTCTGAGGTTTATCCCTTGTGAGTTCTATGTGTTTTATGAGTATGTTATGTGTATGCCATGCTATGTGTTAGTTGAGGAACATTCGGGGACGAATGTTCTTAAGGGGGGGAGAATGTAATACCCGGCTAGACTCCGGTATCAGAATTCCTACCGTCCGGTGGAATCTCGGATGTCGGAGACCTCTAGAAGGGTAAAAACCATGTTTTCATAAGATGTTTTAATGTTTTTAATGATTTTGAATGAAAAGGAAATGAGTTTTTGAATAAAAACAACCTTGGAGGAAAGCTCAGGTTCGGCCGCCGAACCTCAAGTTCGGCCGCCGAACATGCATGCGTTGCGGGTGTGCTTTAGGCCCCCGAAAGCATAAGTGAGGGAAGTCCAGGTTCGGCCGCCGAACATGGCATGCATGCGGAGGCACATTCGGCCCCCGAACGTGGCCTGGCCAGCCACTATAAAAGGGTCCCTTAGCCGAAAACAAGCGAGTTTTTCCCCATTTTCGGCCAAGGTGAGCTCTCCGCCGCCCCTCACCGATCTTTGATGCTTTTCCTCTAGATCCTTCAAGTTTTTCACTTGTTTTAACTTTGTTTTGAAGATTTGAGCTTTTGAGCAAAGTTTTGGAGCTTTGAGGTTCAAGAACTCAAATCTCTCCCAACCCCAAGTTTGGTCGCCTCTACTCTCGATCTTCAAGAGGTAAGAGTCGATCTCTAGCTTATATTATGTTTTAAGTAAGTTTTATGAAGTTCTTGGGGGTATAAATGTATGTTCATGAGCAATGTGGCTTGCAAATGCTTGTGTATGTGTGTTGTAGTTGGGGTTTATGTTAGTTTGAGACCCCTAGGAGCTTGTGTGCATGTTTTGGTTGAGCTAAATGCATGATGGTATGAGTTTGAAGCTTTTGTGCATGTTTGAACCAAGTTTCTGCCATTTGGGAGAAACCAGGTTCGGCAGCCGAAGGGACTTTCGGCCGCCGAACCCTCTTGTGGAGGCAGCCTTCGGCTGCCGAAGCTTGCCCCCGAAAGGAGACTTTCGTCTCTGTCTGGGAGTTTCGGCCGCCGAAAGTACCGCCGAACATGCATGAGTTTCGCCTCTGTCTGGGAGTTTCGGCCGCCGAAGGTGCCGCCGAACCTGCCTGACTTTCGGCTCTGGAGGGACTTTCGGCCGCCGAAAGTGCCCTGTCCAGCCTTCTTTTGCATGTTCTTGCATGGATGTTTTGAGATGTTTTAGGGGTTTTTGGGGGATGTTTTTAGAGTTATGTTATAGTATGTTGGTCTCTCATTTGAGTCCACCTGTGTAGGTTTGGACCCGAGGAACCGAGGACCTCAGCAGTGAGTCAGCTGCTTCAGTCAGAGTCAGAGCTAGCCAGAGGTGAGTGGAATGACTCTTATGGTTTTAAATAAATAAATAAATCAGTTTTGAGCATGTTCATGCATCACGGATGCCATGTGATATTCTAGGATGCTTGCATTAGAAATCACGAATATGTTGCATTGCATAATATGTTGATGATGTGGATGAATGTTGAATGATCCATTAGCCCTCATATGTTATGACATGATGATATGATATGGAAGTCCAGGTGTGGCCTGCACTACGCCCCTGGCACTATGTAAGAGAAAGACCAGATGTGGCCTGCACTACGCCCCCGGCATCATGGATTATGTATGTTATGTATAAGAGAAAGACCAGGTGTGGCCTGCACTACGCCCCTGGCATGATTGGATTATGTAGAGGGCTAAATGGTGACAAGTTCATCCTTGATATGATTAGTTGTGATGTGATGCATTTCATGTTATCATATGTTTTAAATGCTTTACTATTCTGCTCACTGGGCTCTAGTAGCTCACCCCTCTCCCAACTTCCCCAGGTTTGCAGGTACGGGTTAGTCAGAGAAGTCAAGAAGAGTAATGAAGTCTTATGTATGTAATAGTTAGAAGGTGGACATGACAGATTGTATAATGATGTATAGATATGTAATGTAAGGATATTGAGATTATAAGTGTGCTTGACCATAGTTTAATGAAATCCCTTTTGAAACATGATCTTAATGTTATTGATGTCCATGTTTGACCAACTCAACATAGGTATTGCCACCCTTTGAGGGCATTGATGAGATCTCACTGAGGGGTCAAGTTTATGGTTATGTATATGTTCAGTGCATGCACAGGTTGAGTTTGGTGGATGATAGAATGTATGAAAGAAAAGTTTTAAATTTTTATGTATGTTGTTGATCATGTATGGGATTAAACAGGTTTATAGGTTGCATGTCAGGCTTGCTACGGGTCCCGGCGGCCTTAAGCCGATCTGGATCCTAGCGCCGGTAACGGTCCGATTTTCGGGTCGTTACAACTGGGGCCCTCTATCAGACACTATAGAAACAGGGACCCCATGCAGCCTGACAACCTCATCAACATACACCTGCGCCAATTTGTCCACAGAATAGCCACTCCTGACAGGGATGAAGTGAGCAGATTTGGTGAGTCTGTCCACAATCACCCATATGGAGTCCAATCTGTTGGACATCGCCGGTAACCCCACTACGAAGTCCATAGCTATGTTCTCCCATTTCCACTCTGGGATAGGTAGCGGGTTGAGCATTCCAGCCGGCTTTTGATGTTCCAGCTTCACTTTCTGACACACTTCGCAGGCTAACACAAATTGTGCCACTTCTCTCTTCATAGCCGGCCACCAATAAACTTTCTTCAAATCTTGATACATTTTGGTGGCTCCAGGGTGAACGCTGTATCTGGCATTATGAGCCTCTCTCATAATGTCTCCCTTCAGCCCTACGTCATCTGGTACACATAGTCTGCTCCCATAGCGGAGGATCCCCTTGCTGTCGAATCTGAACTCACTATCCTTGCCTGACTGAACAGTCCTAGCAATCCTCACTAACTCTGGGTTCTCATGTTGTTTCTGAGCCACCTGCTCCAGAAACACGGGTGTCACTCTCATCTGGGCAAACAAGGCACCTGTACCAGACAACTCCAACTGTAGACCTTCGTTAATGAGCTTGTAAAACTCCTTCACTACCGGCCTCCTCTCTGCTGATATGTGGGACAAACTGCCAAGTGATTTCCGGCTTAAGGCGTCCGCCACAACGTTCGCCTTACCCGGATGGTACTGTATTTTGCAATCATAGTCACTAAGCAGTTCTACCCACCTCCTCTGCCTCAGATTTAGCTCTCTCTGACTCAGGATGTACTGCAGGCTCTTATGATCCGTGAAGATCTCACATTTTACCCCGTAAAGGTAATGCCTCCACATCTTGAGTGCAAAGATTATTGCCGCCATTTCCAGGTCATGTGTGGGGTAATTCAACTCATGCTTCTTGAGCTGTCTAGAAGCATAAGCAATCACCCTCTCATTTTGCATCAACACACAACCCAATCCCACTCGGGATGCATCACAGAACACTGTGAAGTCTTCCTCACTGTTAGGCAGAGCTAACACCGGCGCTGAAGTTAATCTCTTCTTTAGTTCCTCAAAGCTCTCTTCACACTGGTCGGTCCACACGAACCTTTGGTTCTTCTTGGTCAATCTGGTCATGGGAGCTGCAATCTTAGAGAAGTCCTGAACGAACCTCCTGTAGTAACCTGCCAAACCCAAGAAGCTCTTGATCTCTGTCACTGTAGTGGGTCTAGGCCAGTTAGCTACAGCTTCCACTTTCTTGGGGTCCACCTCTATTCCATTTTCTGACACCACATGCCCCAAGAAAGAGATGGTCCTCAGCCAGAACTCACACTTGGAGAACTTGGCATACAAGCCGTGTTCCCTCAAGGTCTGCAGAACTATCCTCAGATGATGGGCATGCTCCTCTGCATTCCTAGAATACACTAAGATATCATCTATGAAGATAATAACAAAGTGATCCAGGTACTGGCTAAACACTCTGTTCATGAGATCCATGAATGCTGCAAGGGCATTGGTTAACCCGAACGGCATCATAAGGAACTCATAATGCCCATATCTGGTCCTGAATGCTGTCTTCGGCACATCCTCTTCTCTTATCCTCAGCTGATGGTACCCTGATCTCAGATCTATTTTAGAGAAACAACCTGTGTAACGAGCCGAAAATCGGACCGCTACCGGCGCTAGGATCCAGGTCGGCTTAAGGCCGCCGGGACCCGTAGCAAGCCTGACATGCAACCTGTAAACCTGTTTAATCCCATACATGATCAACAACATACATAAAAATTAAAACTTTTCCTTACATTCATACACCAAACTCAACCTGTGCATGCACTAAACATAATCATAATCATATCCATGACCCCTCTGTGGGATCTCATCAATGCCCCAATGGGCGATACAATATATGTTGAGTTGGTTGACAAAAACATCTAAGATCATGTATTAAAAGGGATACCCTACACATAGAGTCAAGCACAAACTCTAATCCTCAATATCATTACATTACATAACTATTCATAACTTTACAATTTATCATGTCCACATTCTATCTATTATATACAACTGACTTCAATACTCTTGCTGACCTCTTGGTCTACCCTGTACCTGCAAACCTGGGGAATTTGGGAGAGGGGTGAGCTACTAGAGCCCAGTGAGCAGAAATATAATAACAATTTAAAACACATGCTATCATGTAATGCATCACATCACAACCATATCACATCAAGCATGGACTTGTCACCAAGGGTCCTCTACATAGTCCAACTGTGCCAGGGGCGTAATGTAGGCCACACCTGGTCTTTCTCTTACATAAAACATAACATACATGTCCAACTGTGCCGGGGGCGTAGTGCAGGCCACACCCGGTCTTTCCCTTACATAGTGCCAGGGGCGTAGTGCAGGCCACACCTGGTCTTACATATTATATCATATCTCATCATACTGAGGACCAATGGGTCATCCAACATCGATCCACAACAACATCAAGATATGCAATGCAACATATTCGTGAATTCTAATGCAAACACCCTAAAATATCACATGGCATTTATGATGGATGATTCATGCTAAAACTTTCATTTATTTAAAACATAAGAGTTTATTCTACTCACCTCTGGCTAGCTCTGACACTGACTGAAGCAGCTGACTCACTGCTGAGGTCCTCGGTTTCTCGGGTCCGAACCTACACAGGTGGACTCAAATGAGGGACCAAACAACTAGAACATAACTCTAAAAACATCCCCCAAAAACCCTCTAAAACTCCTCAAAACATCCATGCAAAAACATGCAAAGGAAGGCTGGACAGGGCACTTTCGGCGGCAGGTTCGGCGGCCGAAAGTCCCTCCAGAGCCGAAAGTCGGGCAGGTTCGGCGGCACCTTCGGCGGCCGAAACTCCCAGACAAAGACGAAACTCATGCATGTTCGGCGGCACTTTCGGCGGCCGAAACTCCCAGACAGAGACGAAAGTCCTCTTTCGGGGGTAGGCTTCGGCAGCCGAAAGGCTTGCCTCTCAGTGTAACGACCCGGAAACCGGACTGCTACCGGCGCTAGGATTCAGGTCGGCTTAAGGCCGCCAGAACCCGTAGCAAGCCAAACATACATCCTGTGAACCTGTTTAATCCCATACATGGTCAACAACATACAGAAAAATTAAAAACTTTTCTTTCATTTAAACATTTCTTTGCCAAGCCTAGCCTGTGCATGCACAACCATAACATAAACCCCCTCATTGGAGTCCTCATCAAATACTCCCATGGGGTAACATAACATAACATGGGCTTGGATTACATAGGCATCATAAAAACATTATATCTCATACAAGACCATGTGTACAGGGAATTCAACAGACTCTAGTCAAGCACATTATCAACTTACATTACATTACATCTCATACTTTTACATTACCAACAAACCATGTCCACAGCTAAGCTATTACATAAACTTCTCTTACTCTGCTGACTTCTCTATCTACTCTGCACCTGCAAGACTGGGGTTAGGGGAGAGGGGGTGAGCTATAAAGCCCAATGAGCAGAAACTAAAAACATTTGCTTTAATTCCTCCATTTTTAGGTATATTATTATTCATTTTATTATTATTATAATTATTATATTATTTAACTTTTTCTTTCTTTTTCTTATTCATGCTTTCATGAAATGCAACACATCACAGCTAATCACATAAAAGGATGGTATTGTCACCATTAGTCCTCAACATCTCCAAATGCCAGGGGCGTAGAATGGGCCTCACTGGTCTTTCTCTTACATAACATAACATTCTAAAATGCCAGGGGCGTAGAATGGGCCTCGCTGGTCTTTCTCTTACATAATGCCAAGGGCGTAGAATGGGCCTCGCTGGTCTTCCATAACATATCATCATAACATAACATCAGAGGACTATGGATCACCCAACAACCATCCACATCAACATCAATTTATGCAATGCAGCATATTCGTGAATTCTAATGCAAACATCCTGAAATATTGCATGGCATAATGATGCATGGGCAATGCTTTATGATTCATTCATTTATTCATTTACTTTACTTTAAAACTTAAGGGGTTGTTCCACTCACCTGGTGACTGAAGCTTTAACAACGAACTCTGAACGACTATCTCACAACCGGGGGTCTCGGTTCCTCGGGTCCGAACCTACACAGGTGGACTCAAATGAGGCACCAAAACAACAAGAACATAACCCTAAACATACCCCCAAAAACCTCCTAAAAAACACCTCAAAACACTCCTTGGAAGCATGCAAGAAAAGGCTGGACAGGGCACTTTCGGCGGCACCTTCGGCGGCCGGAAGTCCCTCCAGAGCCGAAAGTCAGGCAGGTTCGGCGGCACCTTCGGCGGCCGAAACTCCCAGACAGAGGCGAAACTCATGCATGTTCGGCGGCACCTTCGGCGGCCGAAAGTCTCGGACAGAGCCGAAACTCCAACTTTCGGGGGCAAGCTTCGGCAGCCTAAAGCTGCCTCTCAAGCCATGTTCGGCGGCCGAAACTCCCTTCGGCTGCCGAACCTGGTTTCTGCAAAAGGGCAGAAACTTGGCTCCCTTAAGCATTTTTGCCTTCAAACTCACCAATCATGCATAAACTCGTTCTAAAACATGCATAAACACCATACATCACACCTAGGGGTCTCAAACTATCAAATACCCCAACTACAACACTTCAACACACACACAAACAACATACATTGTTCATCAAAACATCAAAACCATAAACTCATCAACAAGCCTAAACATGCATCTCTACCCATAAAACAACTTAAAACTTACTTAAAACATATAAGGAGCTTAAGATCGGCTCTTACCTCTTGAAGATCGAGAGGGAGACGACCTAAACTTGGAGATCCACGAAAATGAGCTCCTGAGTTCCCAAAGCTCTAAAACTTGGTTTAAATGCTCAAAACTTGCAATGTGAGTTTAAAACTCAAGGAAAATGGAAGAGATTTGGAGGAAGAACACAAGATTTGCAAAGGGATGGTCGGAAGCTTGCTGTGGCCGAAAATGGGAGAAAGCTCGCCCATTTCGGCTAAGTGTCCCTTTTATAGGTGGCTGGCCAGACCACGTTCGGGGGCCGAATGTGCCTCCGCATCCATGCAATGTTCGGCGGCCGAACTTGACTTTCGGCGGCCGAACCTGGACTTTCCTAACTCATGCTTTCGGGGGCCTAACGTGCCTCCAAAACGCATGCATGTTCGGCGGCCGAACTTGACTTTCGGCGGCCGAACCTGGGTTTTCCTCCAAAGACTTCTCATGCAAAACTCATTTAGTTTCATACTTTAAAACCATTAAAACACATTAAAACATTTTACAAAAACATGATTCTACCCTTCTAGAGGTCTCCGACATCCGAGATTCCACCAGACGGTAGGAATTCCGATACCAGAGTCTAGCCGGGTATTACACTCAGGCAGGTTCCTCATGCACATTTTCCTCCCAAAACCATCCAAACATGCATTTCTCCTAATCTACAACATACATACTCAAGCATGCAAGTTCCTAGGGGCATCAAACTACCTTAAACCCCATCTACAACACATCAAGCATCCACATTGCTCATAAACACATATGAAACCCATAAACCTAACCATGAGCTAAATATGCATTCTACCCCATATATCTACTTAAAACTTACTTAAAACTTGCAATAAGCTCAAGATCGGCCCTTACCTCTTAAGATCGAGAGGAGAACGACCCTAGCTTGAAAAATGGGAGAGAGAGAGTTCCTTGAATCTCCAAGCTCCAAAACTTGCTCCAAAGCTCAAAACCTTCAAAACAAAGTTGCAAACTCATAAAAATCATGAAGAATGGAAGGAAGAAACTCAAGATCGGTGAGGGACGGCGGAGAGCTCACCTTGGCCGACAATGGGGAGAAAAGCTCGCCCGTTTTCGGCTAAGGGACCCTTTTATAGTGGCTGGCCAGGCCACGTTCGGGGGCCGAACGTGCCTCCGCATGCATGCCATGTTCGGCGGCCGAACCTGGACTTCCCTCACTTATGTTTTCGGGGGCCTAAAGCACTCCCGAAGTGCATGCATGTTCGGCGGCCGAACCTGAGTTTTCCTCCAAGCTTGTTTTCATGCAAAAACTCATTTCCTTTTTTACTTAAAATCATGAAATACATTAAAACATTTTATGAAAGCATATTCCTACCCTACTAGAGGCTTCCGACATCCGAGATTCCACCGGACGGTAGGAATTCCGATACCGGAGTCTAGCCGGGTATTACATTCTCCCCCCCTTAAGAACATTCGTCCCCGAATGTTCCTCAACTAGCACATGCAAGGCATACAACATATCATACACATGAAACATATAAGAAACTAACCTTAGAAAAGATAAGGGTATTGCTGGAGCATGGACTCCCGTGTCTCCCAAGTGCATTCTTCCAAATTGTGGTGGTTCCACAGGACTTTCACCATCGGGATTTCCTTATTTCTTAGCTTTCTGATCTGGGTGTCTATGATCCGTACTGGCTGTTCAACGTAGGTGAGATCCTCTTGGACCTCCACATTAGGCTCACTAAGAACCTTGCTCGGATCTGACACAAACTTTCTCAACATTGAAACATGGAAAACCGGATGGATTCTTTCCATTGAAGCAGGTAAATCCAGCTTGTACGACACATTCCCAATCTTTTGCAAGATTTCAAAGGGTTCGATGTATCGTGGGGCTAGTTTACCTTTCTTCCCGAAGCGAACCACTCCTTTCATAGGGGACACCTTGAGCAATACCAGATCCCCCTCCTGAAACTCTACCTGTCTTCTGCGGATGTCTGCATAACTCTTCTGTCTGCTTGCAGCAGTCTTGATCCTTTCTCTGATTATGGGTACTACCCTGCTGGTAATCTCTACTAGCTCAGGCCCTGCCAAGGCCTTTTCTCCAACTTCTTTCCAGCAAACAGGTGATCTGCACTTCCTCCCATACAAAGCTTCATATGGAGCCATCCCGATGCTAGCATGATGGCTGTTATTGTAGGCAAACTCCACCAAGGGTAGATGCTGCCTCCAAGAACCGCCAAAGTCCAGCACACACATCCTAAGCATATCCTCTATGGTCTGGATGGTCCTTTCTGATTGTCCGTCCGTCTGTGGATGGAAAGCAGTGCTAAAATCCAACCTGGTACCCATGGCGTTCAGCAGACTCCGCCAAAATCTGGAGGTGAACTGGGGCCCTCTATCGGACACTATCGAAACAGGAACCCCATGCAGTCTGACGATCTCATCGACATACACCTGCGCCAACTTGTCCACAGAATAGCCACTCCTGACAGGGATGAAGTGAGCAGATTTGGTGAGTCTGTCCACAATCACCCATATGGAGTCTAATCTGTTGGACGTCGCCGGTAACCCCACTACGAAGTCCATAGCTATATTCTCCCATTTCCACTCTGGAATAGGTAGCGAGTTAAGCATTCCAGCCGGCTTCTGATGTTTCAGCTTCACCCTCTGACACACTTCGCAGGCTGACACAAACTGTGCCACTTCTTTCTTCATAGCTGGCCACCAATAAACCTTCTTCAGATCTTGATACATCTTGGTGGCTCCGGGGTGAACGTTGTACCTTGCATTATGAGCCTCTCTCATAATGTCTCCTTTTAGCCCTATGTCATCTGGTACACATAGTCTGCTCCCATAGCGGAGGACCCCTTTGCTGTCGAATTTGAACTCACTATCTTTGCCTGACTGAACAGTCTTGGCAATCTTCACTAACTCTGGGTCCTCATGCTGTTTTTGAGCCACCTGCTCCATAAACACGGGTGCCACTCTCATCTGAGCTACCAAAGCACCTGTACCAGACAACTCCATCTGTAGACCTTCCTCAATGAGCTTGTAAAACTCCTTCACCACTGGCCTCCTCTTTGCCGATATGTGGGATAAACTGCCGAGTGATTTCCGGCTTAAGGCGTCTGCCACAACATTCGCCTTACCCGGATGGTACTGAATCTTGCAATCATAGTCACTCAGCAGCTCCACCCATCTTCTCTATCTCAAGTTCAAATCTCTTTGACTCAGGATGTACTGTAGGCTCTTATGATCCGTGAAGATCTCACATTTAACCCCATAGAGGTAGTGCCTCCACATCTTGAGTGCAAAGATTACTGCTGCCATCTCCAGGTCATGTGTGGGGTAATTCAACTCATGCTTCTTCAGTTGTCTAGAAGCATAAGCAATCACCCTTTCATTCTGCATCAGCACACAACCTAGTCCCACACGGGACGCATCACAGAAGACTGTGAAGTCCTCACTGCTAGCTGGCAAAGCTAACACTGGTGCCGATGTTAATCTCTTCTTAAGCTCTTCAAAACTCTCTTCGCACTGGTCGGTCCACACAAACTTCTGATTCTTCCTGTTTAACCTGGTCAGAGGAGCTGCAATTTTTGAGAAGTCCTGAACGAACCTCCTGTAGTAACCTGCCAAACCCAAGAAACTTCTGATCTCTGACACTGAAGTGGGTCTAGGCCAATTAGACACAGCTTCTACCTTCTTGGGGTCCACCTCTATCCCATTTTCTGTCACAACATGCCCCAAGAATGAAATGCTCCTCAGCCAGAACTCACACTTGGAGAACTTGGCATATAAGCCATGCTCCCTCAAGGTCTGTAGAACCATCCTCAGATGATGGGCATGCTCCTCTGCGTTCCTGGAATACACCAAGTTATCATCTATGAAGACAATAACGAAGTGATCCAGGTACTGGTTAAGTACTCTGTTCATGAGATCCATGAATGTTGCAGGGGCGTTGGTTAACCCGAACGGCATTACAAGAAGCTCAAAATGCCCATATCTGGTCCTGAACGCTGTCTTAGGCACATCTTCCTCCCTGATCCTCAGCTGATGATACCTGGACCTCAGATCTATTTTGGAGAAACAACCCGCTCCTGCTAGCTGGTCGAATAGATCATCGATCCTTGGCAAAGGGTACCTATTCTTGGTAGTGACTTTGTTCAACTGCCTGTAGCCGATACAAAGTCTAAGGGATCCATCCTTCTTTCTGACAAACAAGACTGGAGCACCCCAAGGTGACGTACTCGGTCGGATGAAGCCCTTGTCTACCAGCTCTTGCAATTGTTCTTTCAACTCTTTCAATTCTGCTGGTGCCATCCTGTAAGGAGGGATAGAGATCGGTCGGGTTCCAGGCATCAGTTCTATCTCGAACTCTATCTCCCTAGCAGGTGGTAAACCTGGCAGTTCGTCTGGGAACACATCCAAAAACTCTCTGACCACCGGCACCGAGGCGGGCTCTCTAACCTGACTGCTAAGCTCTCTCACATGAGCCAAATACCCCTGACATCCCCTCCTAAGCAACCTACGAGCCTGAAGAGCTGATATCAGACCTCTAGGTGTAGGGCTGTCTCCTCTGAAGACTACCTCTGACCCATCCTGACCTCTGAACTTGACTACCTTGTCCCTGCAGTCCAAGGTAGCACCATGGGTAGATAACCAATCCATTCCTAGAATGACGTCAAAATCTGTCAAATCTAGAACCACCAGGTCGGCGGACAAGCATCTTCCCTCAATAAAAATAGGACTACACTGGCAGACTAACTCTGCCACTGATGGATCACACTTGGGTCCACTGACCCAGAGAGGACACTCCAACCCAGAGATCATCGACCCCAACCTCTCAACGGCTCTCGGTGCAATAAAAGAATGAGATGCACCAGGGTCCATCAAGGCATACACATCTGAACAACTAATGACCAAGTTACCTGCCACCACGGTTTTAGATGCATCTGCCTCCTGCTGTGTCATCGTGAAGATCCGTGCTGGAGCTGATGGACCTTCACCTCTGAAACCCGCTGAAGAAGAGGCTGCCCCTCTCCCTCTACCTCTGCCACTGGCCTGAGTCGTGGCTGGAGCTGCTGGCTGCTCTACAGTACCTGAAGCTGTCTGCTGGGACTGTGTCATCGGGGCTGCTCTTGGACATTCTCGAGACATATGCCCCTCCTGACCACATCTGTAACAGGCTGTCGTCCCAAACCGACATACTCCCCTGTGTGGCTTACCACACCTTGCACAAACTGCATTATCTGCACCAGAGCTTGATCCACCTCCAAATCCCAGACTGGACTTAACCTTGTTCCAGAACTTGTTCTTCTTGGACTTCCTAGAGCCTCTGTCCCACTTTTTACTACCTGAAGCTGCTGCACTCATTGAAGAAGAGCCCGGAGTCTTAGAACCAGAAGGTTGTGCCACTGACTGCTTGACTTTCCCTTCGATGATAGCACTAGCCTCCATCCTCCTAGCCATATCCACTATGGCATGGAAGCTCTCCCTATCTGCAGACTGGATCAAGGAGGAATACCTGGAGTGAAGCTTCATGATATACCTCCTTGACTTCTTCTGGTCTGTGTCAAGAGTTTGTCCTGCAAACGGCAACAGCTCCAAGAATCTGTCGATGTACTCCTCTACACTCATTTCCTCTGTCTGCCTTAATTGTTCAAACTCAATCATCTTCAATTCTCTTGAACTGTCGGGAAAAGCCCATCCTGCAAAGTCATTTGCAAACTCCCCTCATGATAGGCTGTCCAACCTCGGGCTCACATAATTCTTAAACCACTCACGGGCCTTTTTGCATTTTAATGTGAACCCAGCCATCTGAATGGCTCTACTGTCATCCGCCCCTATCTCATCTGTTATTGTTTTGACCCTCTCAAGGTACACAAACGGGTCATCACCGGTTTCAAACTGGGGAGCACCCAGCTTCATGTAGTCGGTCATCTTGACCTTGCTCCCACCAGATGAGCTAGGCTTAGGCATATGGGTTGCTGGAACTGTGGGTTCTGCTGATGGTGGAGGAGGTGCAACATTTTCTGAGGTAGGGTTTGCTGGATTTGGATAGTAAGGTGGGGGTGGATACATTGGGTATTGTGAATATGGTGGGTAGTAGGGTGGGTATGGCATGTGTGTGGGATAAGGGGTAAAACTAGGGTAATCCGATGTACCTCCCATCGAATACCCGGGATTTTGTGAGAAGTGTGGGTAGTGGGGTGGCTGAACAAATCCCGAGGCCTGAGTGCCTCCTTGGGACTCTCCCATTCCCTCTTCTGACATGCTAACTCCCAGACTGCCATCCCTCCTCTGCTCTACATCCATATCATCCCCCATGTCCTCTGACATTCCTCCCTGAACTGTTCCCCTCACTGATCTGCTCCTACCCAGATCCAGAGACCTTCTAGGGTCTCTTACTGCTCTTTCTCTGTTAGACCTACTAGACATTGCCCTAGGCAATGTAGGAGGACGGGCGCTCATGCCCTCATCCTCAGGTGGCACTCCAGTCAATCGTGCAGATCGACGAGTTCCTCTCATCCTGTTTTCTGAAAAACAGCACAAAACACATAAACATTAGCATCATATGGTTCATGTGGGAACACATGAACCCGCATCACGTACATCACATAACAATCATAACATTAATGCACATGCATATTATCATGGCATTTCGCATAATTATACAAGACAGGACTCCACATCCTATCCTAGTGGACATGATCTTTCCTATTGTGCTTGACCTTCTATAACATCTATGAACCCGACACTCTAGGTCCGATCATATGAACCTAGGGCTCTACTACCACTCTGTAACGACCCGAAAATCGGACCGCTACCGGCGCTAGGATCCAGGTCGGCTTAAGGCCCCGGGACCCATAGCAAGCCTGACATGCAACCTGTAAACCTGTTTAATCCCATACATGATCAACAACATACATAAAAATTAAAACTTTTCCTTACATTCATACACCAAACTCAACCTGTGCATGCACTAAACATAATCATAATCATATCCATGACCCCTCTGTGGGATCTCATCAATGCCCCAATGGGCGATACAATATATGTTGAGTTGGTTGACAAAAACATCTAAGATCATGTATTAAAAGGGATACCCTACACATAGAGTCAAGCACAACCTCTAATCCTCAATATCATTACATTACATAACTATTCATAACTTTACAATTTATCATGTCCACATTCTATCTATTACATACAACTGACTTCAATACTCTTGCTGACCTCCTGGTCTACCCTGTACCTGCAAACCTGGGGAATTTCGGAGAGGGGTGAGCTACTAGAGCCCAGTGAGCAGAAATATAATAACAATTTAAAACACATGCTATAATGTAATGCATCACATCACAATCATATCACATCAAGGATGGACTTGTCACCAAGGGTCCTCTACATAGTCCAACTGTGCCAGGGGCGTAGTGCAGGCCACACCTGGTCTTTCTCTTACATAAAACATAACATACATGTCCAACTGTGCCGGGGGCGTAGTGTAGGCCACACCCGGTCTTTCCCTTACATAGTGCCAGGGGCGTAGTGCAGGCCACACCTGGTCTTACATATCATATCATATCTCATCATACTGAGGACCAATGGGTCATCCAACATCGATCCACAACAACATCAAGATATGCAATGCAACATATTCGTGAATTCTAATGCAAACACCTTAAAATATCACATGGCATTTATGATGGATGATTCATGCTAAAACTTTCATTTATTTAAAACATAAGAGTTTATTCTACTCACCTCTGGCTAGCTCTGACACTGACTGAAGCAGCTGACTCACTGCTGAGGTCCTCGGTTTCTCGGGTCCGAACCTACATAGGTGGACTCAAATGAGGGACCAAACAACTAGAACATAACTCTAAAAACATCCCCCAAAAACCCTCTAAAACTCCTCAAAACATCCATGCAAAAACATGCAAAGGAAGGCTGGACAGGGCACTTTCGGCGGCAGGTTCGGCGGCCGAAAGTCCCTCCAGAGCCGAAAGTCAGGCAGGTTCGGCGGCACCTTCGGCGACCGAAACTACCAGACAGAGACGAAACTCATGCATGTTCGGCGGCACTTTCGGCGGCCGAAACTCCCAAACAGAGACGAAAGTCCTCTTTCGGGGGCAGGCTTCGGCAGCCGAAAGGCTTGCCTCTCAGGCAGGTTCCTCATGCACATTTTCCTCCCAAAACCATCCAAACATGCATTTCTCCTAATCTACAACATACATACTCAAGCATGCAAGTTCCTAGGGGCATCAAACTACCTTAAACCCCATCTACAACACATCAAGCATCCACATTGCTCATAAACACATATGAAACCCATAAACCTAACCATGAGCTAAACATGCATTTTACCCCATATATCTACTTAAAACTTAGTTAAAACTTGCAATAAGCTCAAGATCGGCCCTTACCTCTTGAAGATCGAGAGGAGAACGACCCTAGCTTGAAAAATGGGAGAGAGAGAGTTCCTTGAATCTCCAAGCTCCAAAACTTGCTCAAAAGCTCAAAACCTTCAAAACAAAGTTGCAAACTCATAAAAATCATGAAGAATGGAAGGAAGAAACTCAAGATCGATGAGGGACGGCGGAGAGCTCACCTTGGCCGACAATGGGGAGAAAAGCTCGCCCGTTTTCGGCTAAGGGACCCTTTTATAGTGGCTGGCCAGGCCACGTTCGGGGGCCGAACGTGCCTCCGCATGCATGCCATGTTCGGCGGCCGAACCTGGACTTCCCTCACTTATGCTTTCGGGGGCCTAAAGCACTCCCGAAGTGCATGCATGTTCGGCGGCCGAACTTGAGGTTCGGCGGCCGAACCTGAGTTTTCCTCCAAGGTTGTTTCTATGCAAAAACTCATTTCCTTTTTTACTTAAAATCATGAAATACATTAAAACATTTTATGAAAACATATTCCTACCCTACTAGAGGCTTCCGACATCCGAGATTCCACCGGACGGTAGGAATTCCGATACCGGAGTGTAGCCGGGTATTACAACCTGCTCCTGCTAGCTGGTCGAATAGATCGTCGATCCTTGACAACGGGTACTTATTCTTGGTAGTGACCTTGTTCAACTGCCTGTAGTCGATACAAAGTCTAAGGGATCCATCCTTCTTTTTCACAAATAGCACTGGAGCACTCCAAGGTGAGGTACTCGGTCGGATGAAACCCCTATCTACCAGCTCTTTCAACTGCTCTTTTAACTCTTTCAATTTTGCTGGTGCCATCCTGTAGGGAGGGATAGAGATCGGTCTAGTTCCAGGCATCAATTCAATTTCAAACTCTATCTCCCTAGCAGGTGGTAAATCTGGCAGCTCGTCTGGGAAAACATCTAAGAACTCTCTGACCACTGGCACTGAGGCTGGCTCCCTGACCTGACTATCTAGCTCTCTCACATGAGCTAGGAAACCCTGAGAACCTCTCCTGAGCAGCCTATGAGCCTGTAGGGCTGATATCAAACCTCTAGGTGTACTCCCCTTGTCTCCTCTGAAGACAACCTCTGACCCATCCTGACATCTGAACCTGACTACCTTGTATCTGCAGTCCAAGTTAGCACCATGGGTAGATAGTCAATCCATCTCTAGAATGACGTCAAAATCTGTCAAATCTAGAACCACAAGGTCGGCGGACAGGCATCTTCCCTCCACAAAAACTGGACTACACTGGCAGACTGACTCTGCCACTGACGGGTCACACTTGGGTCCACTGACCCATAGGGGACACTCTAACCTAGAGACCATCAATCCCAACCTCTCGACGGCCCTCGGAGTAATGAAAGAATGAGATGCACCCGGGTCCATTAAAGCATACACATCAGAACACCCAATGATGAGATTACCTGACACCACGGTGTTGGATGTGTTAGCCTCCTGCTGTGTCATGGTGAAGATCCTGGCTGGAGCTGATGGACCTTCACCCCGGGAACCAGAAGAAGAGGTTGCCCCTCTCCCTCTACCTCTACCACTGCCCTGAGTTGTGGCTGGAGCTGCTGGCTGTGCCACACTACCCGAAGCTGTCTGCTGGGGCTGGCCCATAAAAGGTGCTCTAGGACACTCCCGAGCCATGTGTCCCTCCTGTCCACATCTGAAGCATGCATTAGTCCCAGCCTGACACACTCCCTTGTGTGGCTTCCCACACCTTAAGCATTCTATACCATCTGAGCCTGAGCTCGAGCCACCGCCTACTCCCAGACCGGATTTCAACTTACTCCAGAACTTGTTCTTCTTCGGCTTCTTGGTGGTGTTACTCCACTTCTTGCTACTTGAACTCTGAGAAGAGGGACCTAGCCCTCCTCTGCCTGGGGTCTTAACCCCTGAAGACTGGGTCACCGACTGCTTCACTGACCCCTCAATTATAGCACTAGCCTACATCCTTCGAGCCATATCCACCACAGTGTGGAATGAGGAGTACCTAGAATGCAGTTTCATGACGTATCTCTTGGCTTTCTTCGCATCTGTATCTAGAGCTTGCCCTGCAAAAGGCAATAGCTCCAAGAATTTATCCGTGTACTCCTCTACACTCATGTGTTCTGTCTGACTCAGTTGCTCAAATTCAATCATCTTCAGTTCTCTGGAACTGTCTGGAAAAGCCCATCCAGCAAACTCGTTAGCAAATTCCTCCCATGACATGATGTCTAGTCTCGGGTCCACATAACACTTGAACCATTCCTGTGCCTTCTTGCACTTTAAAGTGAACCCTGCCATCTGAATGGCCCTACTGTCATTTGCCCCTAGCTCATCAGTTATCATCTTTACTACCCTCAGGTACTCAAAGGGATCATCCCCTGACTTGTATTTGGGAGCATCCAGCTTGAGGTAATCTGTCATCTTCACCTTGCTCCCACCGGCTAAGCTAGGTCTAGAAGGTTGAGCAACTGGGGTTGCTGGTTCTGTAGGTGGTGGAGGTGGGGGTGCAGCATTCCCCGAAGTGGGGTTTGCTGGGTTGGGATAAAAGGGTGAGGGTGGATAAGCTGGGTACTGTGGGTAAGGTGGATAGAAAGGTGGATAGAAAGGTGGATAAGGCATGTAGGTAGGGTAGGGGTTAAAGCTGGAGTAATCCGATGTGCCCCCCATCGAATACCCTGAACCCTGTGGGAAGGGCGGATAATGGGGTGGAAAACCATACCCCGAGGCCTGAGCGCCTCCCTGAGACTCCCCTGTCGCTTCTTCCGACATACTGACATCCAGATTCCCATCCCTCCTCTAATCCTCTTCCATAACCTCCCTCATATCTGAAGAACTTCCTCCTCTATCTGACCCCCTTCTGCTAGCATCAAAAGACCTTCTAGGGTCCCTTGACACTCTTTCTCTGCTTGATCTACATGACATTGCCCTAGGCAATGCAGGAGGACGGGCATCAGTGCCCTCATCCTGGGGTGGTACTCCAGTCAATCGTGCAGATCGATGAGTTCCTCTCATCCTGTTTTCTGAAAAACAGCACATAACACATAGAACATCAGCATCATATGGTTCATGTGGAAACACATGAACCTGCATCACATACATAGCATACATATCATAGCAGTAATGCAAATGCACATTATCATGGCATTTCACATCATCACACAAGACAGGACTCAACATCCTATCCTAGTGGACATGATCTTTCCTATTGTGCTTGACCTCCTAGAACATCTATGAGCCCGACACTCTACGTCCGACCATATGAACCTAGGGCTCTGATACCACTCTGTAACGACCCGGAAACCGAACCGCTACCGGCACTAGGATCCAAATCGGCTTAAGGCCGCCGGGACCCGTAGCAAGCCAAACATTCATCCTGTATACCTGTTTAATCCCATACATGATCAACACATACATAAAAAAATGTGAACTTTTTCCTTTTTCATTCATAAACCAAACTCAACCTGTGCATGCACTATACATAGACATTAACATTAAACCCTTAGAGTCCTCATCAATGCTCCAATGGGGTGACATAATCATGCATTAAGTTTGGTTAACATAAACATCCATAACATCTGAGATCATATAATAGAAAGGGATTACTAACATACTATGGTCAAGCACACTTCTAAACCTCAATATCATCATATCGTTACATAACTCGACATATCATTACAATATCCATCATGTCCACTACTAGCTATTACATGCCTGAGACTTTACTCTACTTCTCCTGACCTCCTGGTCTACCCTGTACCTGCAAGCCTGGGGGTTAAGGGAGAGGGGTGAGCTACAAGAGCCCAGTGAGCAGAATGGTAAAAACATCATATTAAAATTTCATGCTTTCATGGAATGCGTCACATCACAAACATATCACATCAAGGATGAACTTGTCACCAATAGTCCTCCACATATCCAATAGTGCCAGAACGTAGAATGGGTCCTGGTCTTTCCCTTACATAGCATAACATAACATTCCAATGTGCCAGAACGTAGAATGGGTCCTGGTCTTTCTCTTACATAGTGCCAGCGAACGTAGAATGGGTCCCACTAGTCTTACATTCCATACCGTACATATCATATCATCATATCATAAGTCGAGGACTATGGATCATTCAACATTCATCCACATCAACAACATAGGAATGCAATGCAACATCTTCGTGAATACTAATGCAAGCACCCTAACATAACACATGGTATCCATGATGGGTGAATCATGCTGAAATATTCATTATTTACTTTAAAACATAAAGAGTTATTCCACTCACCTTTGGCTAGCTCTGACCAGACACTGGAGTAGCTGACTCACTGCTGGGGTCCTCGGTTCCTCGGGTCCGAACCTACGCAGGTGGACTCAAATGAGGGACCAAACATACATGAACATACTCTAAACTACTCCCCAAAAACCCCCCTTAAAACACCTTAAAACAAACATAGAAATCATGCAAAAGAGGGCTGGACAGGGCACTTTCGGCGGCAGGTTCGGCGGCCGAAAGTCCCTCCAGAGCCGAAAGTCAGGCAGGTTCGGCTGCACCTTCGGCGGCCGAAACTCCCAGACAGAGACGAAACTCATGCATGTTCGGCGGCACTTTCGGCGGCCGAAACTGCCCTCCAGAGACGAAAGTCCTCTTTCGGGGGCAGGCTTCGGCTGCCTCCACAAGCGGGTTCGGCGGCCGAAAGTTCCTTCAGCGGCCGAACCTGAGTTTCTCCAAAGTGGCAGAAAAGCTGACTCACTGCTGGGGTCCTCGGTTCCTCGGGTCCGAACCTACGCAGGTGGACTCAAATGAGGGACCAAACATACATGAACATACTCTAAACTACTCCCCAAAAACCCCCTTAAAACACCTTAAAACAAACATAGAAATCATGCAAAAGAGGGCTGGACAGGGCACTTTCGGCGGCAGGTTCAGCGGCCGAAAGTCCCTCCAGAGCCGAAAGTCAGGCAGGTTCGGCTGCACCTTCGGCGGCCGAAACTCCCAGACAGAGACGAAACTCATGCATGTTCGGCGGCACTTTCGGCGGCCGAAACTGCCCTCTAGAGACGAAAGTCCTCTTTCGGGGGCAGGCTTCGGCTGCCTCCACAAGCGGGTTCGGCGGCCGAAAGTTCCTTCGGCGGCCGAACCTGAGTTTCTCCAAAGTGGCAGAAACTCAGCTCCAACATGCACCAACGCCTCCCAAACCTTTCAAACATGCAGAAACCTATTCTACAACACTCCCAATCATACACAAACAAGCATACAAGTCAATATGGGTCTCAAACTATACTAAACCCCAACTACAACACATCAAATAAGCATATATAACCCACATTGCTCATAAACACACATTAAACCCATAAACTCCATATCAACCTATACATGCATTTTTACCCCATGAACTTGCATAAAACTTGCTTAAAACACATTATAAGCTAGAGATCGACTCTTACCTCTTGAAGATCGAGAGTAGAGGCGATCTAACTTGGAGTTGGGAGAGATTTAACTCCTTGGGTCTCCAAGCTCAAAAACTTGCTCTTTTGCTCAAATACCTTCAAATCGACATAAAACTTGTTAAAACATGAAAGATCGGAAGGAAAAACATTGGAAACAACCTTAGGAGAGCATGAACTCACCGTGGCCAAAAATGGGGAGAAAACCTCGCCCGTTTCGGCCATGGAGCTCTTATATAGGGGCTGCCAGACCACCTTTCGGCAGCCGAACGTGCCCCCACATCTCATGCATGTTCGGCGGCCGAACATGAGGTTCGGCGGCCGAACCTTTGAAACTTTTGGAAGCCTAACTTGCCCTCCAAAACCATCCAATGTTCGGCGGCCGAACTTGAGGTTCGGCGGCCGAACTTGAGGTTCGGCGGCCGAACCTGGAAATGTCTCCTTGGTCTTTTTCATTTAAAACTCATTTTCCTTTTTACTTAAAATCATTAAATACATGGAAACATTTTATGAAAACATGATTTTACCCTTCTAGAGGTCTCCGACATCCGAATTCCACCGGACGGTAGGAATTCCGATACCGGAGTCTAGCCGGGTATTACAAATAGCCCACTACTCATTCCAATAGTGCCAGGGGCGTAGACTGGGCCTCACTGGTCTTTCTCTTACATTACATTCATAACATAACATTCCAATATGCCAGGGGCGTAGAATGGGACTCACTGGTCTTTCTCTTACATAGTGCCAGGGGCGTAGAATGGGCCTCACTGGTCTTCCATACCGTATCACATCATATCATAACGTAGTGCGGCTAAAGGATCATCCAACATTCATCCACATCAACAATATATTATGCAATGCAACATATTCGTGAATTCTAATGCAAGCACCCTAGTATATCTCATGGCATTCATGATGCGTATATCATGCTCAGAATTTATTTATTATTTACTTTAAAACATAAAGAGTTATTCCACTCACCTCTGATTGAAGCTCTAACAGACTCAGAAGCAGCTGAACTCACTGCTGGGGTCCTCGGTTCCTCGGGTCCGAACCTACACAGGTGGACTCAAATGAAGGACCTAATATACATAAACATGACTCTAAAATACTCCCCAAAAACCCCCTAAAACACCTTAAAACAATCACATAAATCATGCAAAGGAGGGCTGAACAGGGCACTTTCGGCGGCAGGTTCGGCGGCCGAAAGGCCCTCTAGAGCCGAAAGTCATGCACCTTCGGCGGCACTTTCGGCGGCCGGAGGTTCCCTCTAGAGACGAAACTCATGCATGTTCGGCGGCACCTTCGGCGGCCGAAACTCCCTTCCAGAGCCGAAAGTCCACTTTCGGGGGCAGGGTTCGGCAGCCGATACATGCTACCAAAGGCAGGTTCGGCGGCCGAAAGAGCCTTTGGCTGCCGAACCTGAGTTCTTCCCAAAAGGGCAGAAACTCAGCTCAACATGCATAAACGCCTCCCAACTCATTCAATCATGCATTTTCCTATTCTACAACATGCATACTCAAGCATACAAGCTCCTAGGGGCTTCAAACTATCCTAAACCCCATCTACAATACATCAAACATGCATATCCAACATACATTGTTCATAAACGCACAGTAAACCCATAAACTCCACAAAAATCTACACATGCATTTCTACCCCAAGAAACTTCATAAAACTCACTTAAAACATTAAAGGAACTATGGATCTACTCTTACCTCTTGAAGAACGAGAGGAGAGACGATCCAACTTGGAGATGGGAGAGATCTCAACTCTTTGGTCTCCAAGCTTCCAAAACTCGCTCTTTTGTTCAAATATCTTCAAATCAACATAAAACTTGTTAAAACACGAAAGATCGAAGGAAAAACATCTAAAATGAACCATGGGAGAGCAAGAACTCACCGTGGCCAAAAATGGAGAGAAAACTCGCCCGTTTCGTCCATAGAGCTCTTATATAGGGGCTGGCAGACCACCTTTCGGCAGCCTAAAGTGCCTCCAAAACTCATGCAAGTTCGGCGGCCGAACATGAGGTTTGGCGGCCGAACCTTTGAAACTTTCGGAAGCCTAACTTGCCCCCCTAAACCATCCCACGTTCGGCGGCCGAACTTGGGGTTCGGCGGCCGAATCTGGAAATGTCTCCTTGGTCTTTTTCATTTAAAACTCAATTTTCTTTTTGCTTAAAACCATAAGATACATTAAAACATTTTATAAAAACATGATTTTACCCTTCTAGAGGTTTCCAACATCCGAGATTTCATCGAACGGTAGGAATTCCGATATCGAAGTCTAACCGTGTATTACATTTACTTTGTTTTGAAGATTTTTGAGCAAAGAGCAAGTTTTGAGGCTTGGAAGACTCAGGAGCTCTTTTCCCTTGGTTTCCAAGTTTAGGTCGTCTCTCTCTCTCAATCTGCAAGAGGTAAGAGCCGATCTTGAGCTCATTGTATGTTTTAAACAAGTTTTAAGTTGATCTATGGGGTAGAAATGCATATTTAGGTTAGTTGAACTTTGTTAGGTTTTATGTGATTATATGGACAATGTGTGTTGGTTGTGAAGAGCGTCTCCCATATCTAGAATTAACTTATTTGAATAAATAAAGATATTTTTGCTTTACTGATCAATTCTTACAATTGAAACAGATCCTCATCTTCAACTATAATTTATTTACATTGATTTTCTCTCAAGTTAATTATTTGATTTCCTCTTGATTATTGCTTACCTTAATTGTCTTGTTTTACTTTAGTTTCACCCTTTATCAAAATCCATATTTTTGCTTTTATTGTTTGTTTTTCTAGTTATTGATTGGGGACTTTTTTTAGTGTCAATTCCTTATAGATTCGATCTTATTTACCCTATATACAATTTGTATTTTTTAGATTTGGATAGATTATTTTTTGATGACTTTGACGCCCATCAAAAGGATATATTTATACAGCATAAATCCAAAAATGCTTCCAAACTATCCGTCGGGGTCAAAAATACCCATTTTTATTTGTTCGGCCACTTTTCACTGAAGTTTCAATAAAAAGTCAAAAAATGTCTGCACCAATCAGACCCAATACACTGAGTTATACTCCCCTGAAAGAGAATAAAAAAATCAATTATTGAATAAAATAATGTCAACTCCATAATTTTTAATCAATTAAACAGTACATTTCTTATCCTATCAGCGTAAACAAGTGGCTGTATCAGAAACAAGAAGATAAAAATCAATTTTCAGGGAACAAATCAACATTATAGTAATTAAGTCTGAGGAAAATGTCGAGATCATCGTCTTACTCTTCCAATAGCTACCACTCACCCATGAACCCGATTACGATTATGTTAAATTGATGAAGAAAAGCACAAACTTTTTTTCTAAGCTTAAGTTTTTTTTTTAATTGCTTGAAGCTGCTGAATTTTAGGTTTTCTATTTATAAGTTCTGTAAATGTTTGAAGGAAATTGATGAAGAAAAGCTGATTTTTTTTTTTATTTTACTTGAATCTATTGAGATTTAGATTTAAAATTCTAATTTTTGTTATTTTTTTGGTGTGAAATTGTAGAATCAAAATTGCGACTTCTTCTTTTGGCATGATGTTCCATTCAGGGGAGGAAAAAAACAGTGATATGTGAACAAGGAAATCAAATTAGGAGGATACCAAATGTGGTTTACAAGTTAAAAGAGTAATGAGTTCAATTGAAAAAGGAGATTGAATATTTGAGAGCCTTGAGTATGTTAAGAAGCATGAGTTTTAGAGATCAAATTTTGAATCTGAAATTCAATTTGGTTGAGTTGAAGAGAGATATTAATTATTATAGTGGGTGAAGATGAGTGTAGATTTAAAAAAGAGGTATATCGTTTGAAGTTATTATTGCCTAGTAGGTATGTATGTTACTGGACGCAAATGAAGATTTTATGTTAAGTGCAATGTAAATGTAGAACCATAAAAAATTTTGTGTTTAGGTAACTAGGATTATAAGGTCTTTTGTTGTGGAGACAACCAATTTTGTAAATTTCGATTTATGGTTATTGGTTTAATTTATGCAGGGTCTATTTTTACATATTGATATGAATTGATAGGTTGAAGACAACATTGTGAAATATGACTTATACAATATTATGCATGAAGTTGTTTTATATGAAACTATACTTATACAATTATAAAACTATAAAATTATGCAAAAATAAACAATAATATTCAACATCTGAAACTTATAATTGTATTTGATAATAAAAATACATAGACATAATCCATGTACATAAAAACAGAGATACAAAATAGCATTTGTATAATATATATCATTAAACCTTTACAAAAAGAACTACCTTGATTTGCTAATATCACTTACCCATATACAAAATGTCTAAAAAAGAATAAAAAGTAACCAAAAGTATCTAAACTGTATGAACTATCTACGACTAAAATATGTTTTCACCCTCATCTAATAACTATTAAAATTATACATTGTTGAAATCAAAATAGATAAAAGATTCTAAACTATCTCATGGCTTCCAAACTGGCTGCTTTGATTCCTTTCACTCTTTCTTATCATTTTTCCTATAAGTTTTGGCAGCTTGTAGTCCACGAGGCCGTTATATCTCTGTGCACGGTACTTTTGTATAATTTTCAATATTTTCTTCTAAAATCTTATTGCTTCTAACATTTGTCATTTTCTTCAATCTAGTCTTGCGTAGCTACCTTGTAGTAATAATCTCTTTTCTTTTCCATTAAAGTCCCTTTGCTTTGAATCTCCCATATTGTGGATTAGCAATGATGCTTTGTTGAGGCATACCAGAACCAATCCTCCTCTAGTATTCATTTGGGATTGGATTAGGACAGGTGATCAATCTCTTCTACAACACCAAGTTATAAAATAAAAAGCAGGATTTGTATATGAATTTACAGTTAATGGTTCATAAGCATAATACATGTAACATATATTTTCTTACTTGTATTAAAAGTTGCAAACCCATCTTCCATATTAAAGAAGATGCCATGTCTCATAGTTGGTCTTGTGCTTTTTTTTCTCGATTTTAGTTTGACTCTACCTACTCTTCTTTGCTGCCTATGTTGTATCTTATGAATTGATGCTTCTATTGAAGCTTCACCCTACATATTTCACATTAAATAAGCTTTTTCACTCTAAAAATTCATGAGAAGCAATTTTTCAAATTAATGTGTATATTTTTATTTGTACTATATAGATCAATATGCACAAGCAGCAGATTGCTGCATTTGTTATAAGCTGAAACAATAAATTATTGCAATAATCTACAACTTATAGCTGCTGCAGCTCCTGCAGCTTTTGACAATAGCTTGCTACAATAATATGTTACTACAATGTAGATCCTAGAGCTTGTGGCTGCAAATTGCTATAGCTTGTAGCTGTAGCAAATTGCAACATTCTGTTATTAGTCTAAATTATAACAATATGCAGTAAATTTGTTACAATAACCATCTATTGCAAATTGCTGCAACAATTTCTAGCTGCATTTTTATAGCAAATTGAACATGTAATTTATATACAGTTTATAATAATCATTAGAAAAATTTTAGTATTCTTTACTCTAGTTATTGTATATTTATTATGAACTAAACTATACTAAAAATTAATATAATATACTCAGTGACATATCCAGAAATTTTAGTTAGAGGGCCCAAATTAAATAAATAATTAAAAAATAATATACTTTAAAAAAATACATTATAAAAAGTTGATAAGCCGTTACAATAAAATTACAATATTTATCATCTATTTTTCATTACTTGAAATCTATTCATAATATTTTCATTATCAACATTTACAAATACATCTCTTTCGATATAAATTACCAAATAATCATCCAATAAATCATCTCTCATTTTATTGCGGAGTCGATTTTTAATGATATGCATTGCAGAAAAAGCTCTTTAAACTGTGGCGGTAACAACGGGTAAGAATAATGATAGTTTAACCAATATATAGGAAATACAATATGCTTTTTTGTAGCAAACATACTTTTAGCAAGAGCTCTAATTCCTTTCACATCATAAAACTTCTTGTCCATATGCATATGAAAGATAATTATCAAATTGATATTTAAGTTCAAATAGAGCAACCGGAGAAAATTTACATGGATAAAATTTTGCAAATTCAATCAATTTCCTCACATCAAATGTAGAGAATGAGTCTTTAAGATCAAGATATTCCATACATAAAAGCAAATTTGTATTCACTTCATCAAAACGATTATTAAGTTCTTGAAGCTGCATATCAATGACAGAGTAGAATAGCTCAATACGGTAGAAATGAAGATTTGTCATTTTTTCAGTTCTTCTTATTAATCTCCCTTTCATTGTGTATAAATCATTCATCTCTAATACAACTATATCATGTTTAGCACAAAATTGCACTCCTTCAAATAGTAAAGACTCACAATCATCATTTCCTATAATTTGCAAACAGCATTTGGAAACTTTAACTAGCTGCATAGCATTTACAATATCTTGATCCATTTTTTGCAAAACTTGTGATTAGTCATGAGTGATTTTAAAAATTTTTCTCATGAGAACCAATACAAAAATAAATTCAAAATAACTCATAACATCTAGCAATTCAATTGCTTTACCCCTTTGTGGATCATCATTTCCATTTTCACTAATATGCTCAAGAACATCAATTATAAATAAAAACAAATGTATCAAATTAATTAATGTACTATAATGAGAACTTCAATGAGTATCTCCCGGTCTCTTTTTTGTCATCTCTTAGTTTAAACCTTGTCCAATTGCTATTTCTTCAATTTCAATCCCTTCAACTACTTTCTCTCTTTGATTTTCCCGAAACATGTCTTTTCTTTTACAAGAACCTCCAACAAAATTCCATAAACGTGCAATGGTATTAAAAAAAATGCTTATGCTTGAATTTTTTTAGATATAATAATAAGTGTGAGTTGGAATTAATGAGCAAAACAATGGATATAATAAGCACTAGAATTCTCCCTTAAAATCAAACTCTTAAGCCCATTAAATTTTCCTCATATATTACTAGCTTTATCATATCATTGGCCTCTCAAACTTATACAATCAGACCATGGGTAGAGAATAAAGTCTCTAAAGACTCTATAGCTTTTTTAAGTAATGATGAACTAATATCATTGACACGCACAATTTCAACAACATATCCAAATTTATTAACATAACGAATGATAACTCCCATTTGGTCTTTCATTGATACATCCCGACATTCATCAACTAAAATAAAAAATAAATCATCTCCAAATCTCTAATTATAGCATTTGTTGTTTCAACTGCATATGCATTAATGATATCTTTTTGAATATAAAGATTTATGAGCTTCAAATTCTCAGGAGCATTTTTCTATACCACATTATTAATTTTCTCATTACATAAAGTTAACACTTTCAGCAATTCAATAAAATTTTATAGATTTAATGATCTTCATACTCATCATTCCCTCGAAAAGCCAAATCTTGCATCAAGAGATAACAGAGATAAACAATCGATGCATTTAATCTACAATGATATTTAATCTTTGACTTTTCTAATTATTTTGAAATAGACTCTTCAATGTGTTGAACTTTGTTCATTAAATCTTAACAAACTAAACGACATCTATTATGATCGCTATTATGGTTTCTTATATATTCTCTCAATCTTTACTTTTTTCTACAATTAGTAAAATCTTCGGTAACAAAAGCATCATAGTCCCCTTCACTACGCCTAGATGAAAAAAGATAACAATATAAATAATATGCGGCATCTTTAGCTATATTATATTCTAATCAACTCCCAAATTCATCAAACCTAAGACACAATAAATCTTCTATTTCGATTTTCATCTACTCTTTAAGGAAATTTATGATTTCGTGGTTGACACGAACATTTTAGTAGGTAAGCTCTGCGTACCTAATTTCTAATATTAGGCGAATACCTCATTATATTAGGCTGAAGTCCTAGATCAAATGGAATATTTTTAATATCAACTTCACAATCCTCAATAATTACTTACTTGGGTGAAGTTAATTGAACATGTTATTTGACCGACGATAATAACAATGCATTTGTCGACTTTCTTTTAAAGAAGTGCTTCATCCCTATAATAATATACATAATTTAAATACATTAATAATTTAATTTAACATCTATTATTAAAATTTATTTTTTAAAAAATAATATTTTATTAATTCACCCATAAAGTCATATTTGGACAAAATTTAAAGTATTACCCATTAAAAAATATTTAAAATTTATTTAATTTTTTCAATTTTAATTAGACATAAACTATTACCCGCAAAAAATATATTTAATATTTACATAATTTTACTAATTTTAATTAGATATAAACTATTATCCATAAAAACTATATTTAATATTTACATCATTTTTTAATTTTATTACACTAAATTATTATCCATAAAAATAATAGTTAATATTTATAAAAAAAATTTTAATTTTGATTAGATTAAATTATTACCCATAAAAATTTTATTTAAAATTTATACTATTTTATTAATTTTGATTAAATTAAATTATTATCCATAAAAATAATATTTAAAATTTTGACTAAACTACTATCCATCATAATAATAGCACTAATAATTAAGCGAAATAAACAATAATACATTAACAACATAATGAAATAAATAAAAAATATAAATTAATTCTTAACAATAAAGAATAATGTAAAAAAAATAAAATGAGATAATAACTCATCTTGAAAAAGAAAAGAAGATGAATAATGGATAGTGGATTTGAAGAAATAAAATTTGTGAATTAAAATGAAATTTATTGGATAGAAATTGAGAGACCAAAAAAACAAAAGAGTCTGGGGGCTTATGTAGAAGTAAGAAAACAACAGAGGAAAGAATTTAGGTTTTTGGAGATATTAGTGTGAAATGACACTAATACCCCTAAAAAAATTAAAAATTTCAGGGGCTTATGGCCCTCCTTAACCCCACGTGAAGCTCGTAGCTGAATGTACCTCAACATGCTCAACATATTATTGGACTTGCATATTTATACATTGGGGTACATAAGAAATATTATACATTCCAAAAACACTCGATTAACCCATCTGCTCCTAGTGAAATAATAGATTTATCTTGCAAAAACATATTTGAAAACTCTCAAAATATAGAGATAAATTATAATACACCATATTTGGACTTTGAATTTGGAATATCAAATGAAATGTATATTATTGGGAGATATTTGTTTCAAGATTGATGTGCATCATTTGTCTACAACTTAGTAAAGACGACAAAGTCTACAGATTAATTAAGAATTGTCTGCACAAGTTATCATACTTAATGAAGTTTATGGTTGTACCTCTGCTTGAACATCTTCAATCTTAGTTGGGATTGCAGTATTATTCACTCTCACCTTCCTCCTTTTAGACATTAATTGTTATTACAATGTATGATGATAGAGTTAGTAAATATGTATATTATATTATATAACCATTAACCTACTAGAAGCACATAACGACATGTCTATCTTTAAAATATATATACCTCGTATACAAGTGCTTTGCAAGACATGATGACATCTACTACAGCTCATTTGTAACCCTTCGTGATAGTTTACCCATTTTACATGGTTCATCCTTATCTTTTCTTCTGAATTACTTTTGGTCGTCCAGTGACTTTTGTGCTTCTAGTGGCTTTAGGGGTTACTGGTTTGTTTTAGTTCACATGTTCTTGCCTTTCATTGGTTGCATAAAGAAATTGTAGCTCCTTAGGTATGTTTTATTGCCATGCCATTGACTTACAAATGATTCCAAATTATTAGTTACACAAATTATACTAATAACTAATTTGAACCACAAGGTACATAACACAAAACACAAACTTTTTAATTGATAGGTATATTATTCTAAGACCATACCAAATTTTAAAGAATTGTCAACTTCAAATTACCAAAATGGCAATATTTTAACTGTGACAATATATCTCAAGCATTGTAATTTCAATAAATATTTGTGGATACAATAAACTAGAGAAATTGATAGATTGATAATGAATCTACTTCTATAATTTAAAATAAATTCACATAGACAAAAGACAAGCAAACTGCTCTTACTTCTAGTGCATTTATATATTACCTTGTATTCTAATTTAAAGTAAGGCTACTCTTAAAAAATAATTAATAGGATTACAATGTACCGATGATGCATCCTACCCTATAAAATATGCATATAGACAACCTTGTTATGATTTACGACAATACTGTTTTACATGAATGATGCACCTTAATTACCTGAGAACTACAAATAACTCACATTTATTATCACACCAAAGCGCCAATTTAATCCTTTACATATATATAAAAACCGATAGGAATACAAAAATTCAAATATTTTCAAAAAATAGCATTGCAAATATAGCAACATTAAAAAAAGGCATGAGCTTTCAAATCAAAAACTCAAATAATTTCAAAAACTCGGATGCAATTTACCAACATTAAAAAGGCATAACAATAGCATTCTTGATCTATTTCATAACAATATATGTTCAATGATATCTTTTTAAATCAAAACCACATCCACTTTTACCGTATCATTCAAATATTCACTATTATTTTTTTATATTATGAAGTCCATTTAATATAAAGGATTATTTCTGAAGAAACTTTATAAATAAACTTTTTACAAAATATGCAGCTTAATTAAATATGCAGCTAACTACCACTTCAATAGAAACTCAGATCATATTAATTAACCAATAAAATAAAATTTCAGGAGAAGTTAAAAAAAAAATCATTTATTTCGAACTATGAAATAATTTTTAATTACTTGAACAATTATACAGAAAAGAAAAAAAAAAACTCATAAATGAATGCATGTTATAAGAAATAATTTGAGTAGGTAGTGATGCACATGGGATCTACCTGTAAAGAAAAAGGCAGAAATTTATGTCCACTTTTTGGAGTTGACAAAAAAATTTATTAGAATTACTTATTAAATTTTTTATACTTTCAAAAATTTATTAAAATCTTTATATATAAATTTATTAATATATTTTATTTTTTAAATTAAAATTTAATAATAAAAAATAAATTATTTTATTAGAAAATATTTTCACAAAAATTATTTTAATTGAAAAAAGTTTTCTAAATATAATTATTTTCTAAAAAACAAACGGATTTTAAAAGATTAAAAGGAATCAAACCTTGAAAGAGGCATCCTAAGATCCCATATGCAATGATAAAGAAGCTAATAGCTAATGATTCAACCATTAGGCAATGAGGATATTTATGGTGTTTATAAGATTTCTCATGGGCCATGGAATCATCAATCCTCAACGGTCGTATCTCTTGGATGTCAACTTCTTTATCCATCAACAGTCTTTCCTCATCTCTGCTTTAAATAAATATCAACATCCCAAAGGTCTATTTTTCCTCTTTAAAATGAGGTCTAAAATTTTATTTAAAAATTTTATATAAAAAAATAATTATTTAATCACTCAAATTTATTAATTAATATATTAATTTAAAAAACTCATTAAAACATTTTTAAATTATCAAAAAATTTAATAAGTAATCATTTATTAACTTTAGTATTTACTGTTTAATTTTTATGGTATAAATAAAATTTATTAATTTATTTTTTTAATTTTATAAAAATTAAATTAATTAATCATTACAGCTAATAGTATCAGCACTTAAAAAAATTAATAAATAGATTAATTAATAGATTTTTTAATATTTATAAATATTTTAATATATTTTTTAAAACTAAAAAATTAAATTTAAAATTCTCTATATCGCAAGCTCCATTTATACAATTAAATATTAAATTAATTCTTATATTTTATTTTTAAATAGACTTTATCAGTCTCAAATTTCAATCGATCAATTAAAAACAAATTTTATTATATATGTATAATAAATAAATAATAATCATGATATATACTCTACGGCTTACAAAGAAAAATAAATTATTTATTTGTATATAATATTTTTTATGTTTATAATATAATAGTTTAATGATATTTATTATATTATCATTTAATTTTAAAATGTTATTATATAATTTATTTATTTTAAATAATTTTAATAATAAAAATGTTTTTATAAATTGAGTTTTTACTAAATATATCAACTTTCTATGTTGTTATAACCATTTTAATCAGACAGCTCAACTAATTTTGACCGGATAGAAATATATTTGGAAATGAGAAAGTCAAACACAAATATGACTCAACTTTTATAATTACAGAAAAATCAAGTAGTCTATTTAATTCTCTAAATAACTCCAACTACTCTACACTTTAATACAATCACACCCCCCAAAATAATTACTAAAAACACCCCCCAGAAAATAAAAATTAAGAGCTACATTCAATTCAATTCAGCCACTCCTATCTTCCCCTAATCTCTTCTGTTAATGGAAAAATCCCATTACTTCATTTCCTCTTCTTCAGTATCCTGTCGGAAACTCGCACTGCCCATATTCTGCAAAGGAGTAAATTAAAAAAAATGAAAATTATTACTATTATTTTCCGCATTTTATAATATATTAAAAATAAAAATTATTAAAGTAAAAGTCACATGTTGCTTTCCACGGTTTTGCATAACCCACGTGACCAAAAATTTTACTCCGGTCCACGTCATCTTCCAATTTCTGCATGCCACGTCATCAATAATGGAAGATTCTCCGACACTACTGCCATTTTTTACATTAGTTAACCCTAACCTGGCGTGCACCATTCACTATTGTCGCACACTTGGTGGACCCCAGACGCATGCTATCAATCAAGTATGTTTTTTTCTAACATGAGCTATAAAAATATAAAGGGAAGAGCTAAAATACGCACTTGGTACTTGGGTGACGACGTAAGCTGCTCCTCCGAAATAACAGGCGCCAATGTCCCGCCCTTTCTTCTGATAGTAACTGTTAAAAGCGTAAGACGCGTGGGCCTCGATTGTGTTAGGATCGTAACACGTGGCTCCTGGCTGTATCGAACGGCAATCCGCTCCTCCTTCACCACAAGCATAATCTAGTGCTGCCTGCAGCTTTTCTTTTCCGACGTCTTGATTCGCCATGCACCATGTATTCCCGGTAGTGCTCTTGGATACGCCGCCGACAACCGGAGTTGTCACCTGTTGACCACCGGATACCGATGACCGGCTGTCCTTGTAATCCTTGAGGCCCTCCACAGTAAAAGGAATATTGTAAACCTTTTGCTCGTTGGGGTAAAAGAGGCCGTAATTTCTCTCGGATGTGGGGCCGTTCTTTTCGTCCTCATTGAAGAGAGCGAAGAGATACACGGTCAGATCTGCCTTGGGTCTTAGCGGGGTACCACCACCAGTGAGAATCCTACGGACAAGATTGCCATTGTACGCTGCTGCGTTCTGAATGGTAGCACCTATTTCATTCTCGTCTCCCTTTGACGGCCAGCCTGTCTCGGTCACAACCATCCTGATGTCGTCATACTTCAAAGCGGACATAGCAGCAAAAACGGCGTCGATTTGAGCATCAAAAAGGTTGAAATACCGCAATCCATTACCCGGATCCACCACACCCGGGTTCTCTCTAAACAAAGCGTAGTCCAGAGAAATGACATCCGAGTTCGACTCATAAGCGAAAAACGGATACGCATTAACCATGAGATATGAACCGGTTTCCCGAAGGAAATCCAACATGGGTTTGAAAACGGGTTCAATGAATTCGGGTCGGAATGCTCCGGCTGATGATGGGTAAGAAGATTGGAGAGCACTGAGTGCTATAGGTGAAGAGATTTTAATGGCGGAATGAAGATTAAGCTTAACCAGAGCTTGGTGGATATTTTTCATGGCCGGTATGAGAAACTTCGTAGTGTTGTGCGGATCAACGAAAACTTCGTTACCCACGGCAATGGCTTCGATTTGGGTAGATGGGTAGTAAGCGACGACGTTTCTTTGAACCCACGAGAAGGCGAAGGACATGCGTTTGGCAGCAGAGTAGAGGAGTTCATTGGGTAAGTCGACAGTAACTTTAATCCCAGATCCTGATAATGCTCTGAGAACAGCAGGATCAGTGTCGAATACCTTAACCCGACCCAGACCCTGAGACTTGAGGAGCTGCACCACTTTCACCGCCGATGGTAGATTGTTCGCTATCCTTCCATAGTTCACCCCGATTGAGCCCGCATCTGCAAAATGTAAAGCACATTTGTCAAAAATCCAAGGGAAGAAACCAAACCAAATGCTCCATTAGAGACCCCATTACCTGCAAAACTGAAAATGCAAAGAAGTAAGAGCAGGTAGAAGATGAAACTGCGCTCCATGCTCTGGTTCGTAGAGAAACAGAGCAAGAGAAAGAGAGATAGAGGCGTTTCTGAGTTAGTGCAGAGATGGCAAGTGAGTGTGTATAAAACGGAGGGAAGAGAGAGAATAGAGGAGATGGAGGTCGTGAGAGTGGGCCCAGGTGTCAGACAACGACAGTAACAAATGCCAGACAGCCGCTGATCTAAAACCACGATGTTCTTCTTGAATCTTGAGATTAGATAAATGGCTTTGTGGCTTCTAGTGACTACTAACCTCGTGGCCCCACTTCTTTTAACATGACCCCACAGAAAAACTCGACCGTTTTCTATCGTTCTATTGCATAGTACTCCTGCACTGCATCATGTGTGATGTACTCTTGACCAATTGTTTTTACAGGTGTCTGAACGTTGGGTTTGGGGATAAACAATTGATTTTTACCGACTTTTTGAACGTTGGGTTTGGGGACAAAAAATTAGCTGTCAGGCGTTGGGTAACTGAGAAGATGATTCTGTACGGCAACAATAATTAAAAGGATAATTTGTAGATAGATTTTAAATTTTAGTAAAATTGATAATTTAGTTCTATTATTTTAAAAATAAATTTTTTAATTTTTAAATTATTAGTAAAAATTTTTCTTATTAAATTTATCGTTAATTAATTTAATTAAAAAAAATAAAATTTGAATTAAAAAATTAAATTATTATAAAACTAAAATTATAAATATTAAATTATTATAAATTAAAAAAATTGAATTATTATAAAAAATAAATTTTAAAAGATTAAATTGTTATAATTTAATAGCAAATTTAATGTAATTTTTTTATTGAGATAATTAAACTTTAAGAATTAAATTATTTATTAAAATAATAGAAATTAAATTATGAATTTTATTAAGTTTAATAAATTATTAATTAACCTAACTGAAAAATGGAAATGAATCAAAATAAAAAAAAATTGCTGAACATTTTATTTTATTTTTCATTAAATTTTCATAAATTTATTATGTAATTTTTTTAAATTTAAATTCCTAAATTATTTTTCAATGTATAAAAGGTCAATTTGATTTCTGATTTTAATAGTAAGGTTTAACTAAAGATAAAATAGTAGTAAAATTTTTTAATGGTAAGTTTTATTATTTTTATCAGATATATTACTATTTAAGTATTATTTTTGAAAATGATATTTAATAACAATATAAAGGTGCAAATAATTTTATAAATAATTATACATAAAAATAAATCACAAATAAAATTTATATTTTAATGTTAATAATTTAGTATTTTTTTATTAAAATCACAAAAAAGTCAGGTGGTCGTCCAAACTCAATCTTGGAAAAGCGAAGAGACAAGACAGGACCAAGTACTACTGTTTTCACAAAAATCATGATCATACGATGGAGGAGTTTCAGCAACGGAAAGATGAGATCGAGAGATTGATAATGGACGACGCTCCTCGAAAGTTTGCCGAGAAAGATAAAGAAGAAAGGAGACCTAAAAACCGAGGTAATAACTTTGGAAACCATCCCTAACCGAGAGTCTGTGGGGATTATTCATGTAATTGCGAAAGGATTTAGTGATGATCAGGGGAAGTAGGCAAACCATGGATGTAACAACTGATTTGGTAAGCTTAGCGAAATTCAGGAAAGACTATTCAGGATCTCAAAGGTTATTCACCTAGAGTCTTAGTCTTATAGTCTAGCCAATTTAGATGGCCAAGTAATGAAAATATATGTAATCTGAGAAAATTTTATCTATAACATTTAACAAGATATTTTTTTATATATTGTGTTTTTCAAGGGTAAGGAATGATGGGATTGCCTTCCTTAAAACGATTAAAAAAAGGCCATAAGGCGGGTTCTGCTAGACTACAATCTGGGAGTTGGTCCACAGGCCAAGTCGCTAAGTCACAAGGCGGGTTCCGCCAGACCACAATCCGGACGTTGATCACACTAAACAAGGCCACAATGTGGGTTTCGTCAGACCAGACCACAATGTGGGTTTTCCACTAAATAAGCCCACAAGACGAGTTTAGTCAGGTCAAATCACAATGCGGATTATGCCAGACCACAATAGAGATATTGGTCCCACCAAATAAAGGCACAAGGCGGGTTCTGCCAAGTTAGACCACAAGGCTAGTTCTGTCGGACTACAATCCGGCATTGGTCCCACTAAACAAGATCATGGCGGGTTCCACCAGACCATAATCCGGAAGTTGGTCCCACTAAACAAGGCCATAAGGCTGGTTCCAGTTCCACCATACCACAATCCTTGGTTTCATTTTAAAATAATATAATTTACTAAAATTATGACCCATTTTTTGTTAATATCGTTCGGTTTCATAACCTTTCAGTTGTCCAGTTGCATCCTAATAGCTGGAGAATCTTAGTGGCTTTCCAATTCGTCTGTCTTAATAACCATATCAAACCGAGTGTAGCACTCTTATCCCAATTGTACTAGTTAGATATCCGCAAAAATGAAGAGTTCTGATTTTTAGCGGGTACAAATGCCAGACGATATTCGATCGGATATCTTCTTCATTAAAGCAGTGAAAAAATAAGTTTTGTATACTTCATCATCGGACGTCCGAGGGTTTTGATCACCTTTAAATGAGCTGGCATTTATGAGTGGAGCTGAGGAAGGACGAGATCTGACCGAGGAGGGATGAGAATGAGCCTTTAGCCTTACTATTGACGAAGGTTAAGTCCCTAAAGAAAATGGACATCACTTAGGCGGTGAGGAGCGCCATTTTGCCTTAGCAAAGCCATTTGTAGGCAATCGAGACTCAAGGTCCTCACATGCCCAGCCTTCCTAGCCATGGGAAGAGTACTTCCCTGACTAGAGATCAGGGTACTCTTGTCTTCTTTTAGATTTTAAACTGCCTTACTTACTTACTTTATAATTTTCGCAGATATGGTTTGGTTAAGGAGCAAATTTGCTGAAGTGGCATATATTGCCCGCAAAGATTCTATTGCCGGGGCTACTGCTCCCCTCTCAAGTGTGTTTGCTCTGCAGAAGAAGTGATCATGCTTCCTCCTCCTCCGGCCCAACCTATAGCATAAGAGTCGGCCCACTTGCAACCTAAGTCTTCTAGCCTGGGTGCCTCTGCTTCTACCCCAGCTTTCGAGTCTCCTACTATTGTCCCCACTCCTTCTGACCCTGCTTCTGTGGACGTGGGGGTTAAATCTTCATGGCCTCTAAGCATTTAGCACCTAGCATTGGCGCTAAACCGGACACCTTCTCTCCTTAATTATCCCACTCTGGTCGTTCTGTTAATCAAGAGTGACTTGAGGCTCGAGGATCATTGCCACTTGAACAAGCTCGAGATGGATAAGCTTTTTGATAATGTCACGCATTCTGCCCTAGAGAATACCCTCTGCGCCTATGTGGTCAAAGAGCACCACAAAGTCTTGAGGCAAGAGTTTGCCACTCAAATGACCGATAGGAGGCTCTTAGTCGAGGAATGCTTGAGGCGAATACTCGGGTAGGTGAAGTGAAAGGCACAATGAAGGAGACTCTAGAGTCGATGGATAAGCTACAGGCTGAGATGAATGAGGCCAATACTTCCAAGATGGTCCTTGAGAATCGGGCAAAGACTGTCGAGGATCAGGTGGCCCTACTGCATCCCTAAGTCCTAGGTCTACAGGCTCAAGCTGGGGAGGTCTAGGCCACCTCTACCAGGGTTGCTGAGCTTGACGTAGAACTTAAGGAGATGGTAGCCCAAAGTGGGGAGATGTTCGCATAACATCAAGACTCGGAGTTAGTGAAACAATTTACTTTTGAAGACTTTATTTGGATAGATGACAACTTCCCGAGGGAGAAGGGAAATGAGAGTGAAGAGAGAGAGGGACAAGCTAAGGACAATCTCAACGATTAGGTCTCTACAGATAATGTAATAAATGTAGAAAATATTGATATAATAGAGACTCGAGACGAGAAACTTGAATATATCCCTCATCCTATTTAATTTTTTATAACTTTAATGAAGATATTTTATCATTATTTTCACTAAGCCTTTATATACTCCGCACTCATTCACATTATTATCCTTGGCTTCATTTTAATTTATTTTAAAATCAAATCGAATATTAATAAATTTAAATTTAATTTATTTAGTGAATAATTTAATTTTTTTATCAAATCAAGTTTTTGAAGTGGTTTGTAACCAAATCAATTACGTTATATTTGGATTCATAAATTTGAATCATGCATTTAGATTTCAATTTCAATTTACCGTGTCTGGTAAGCATGAAAAATAAATTTAAACACTTTAAAAAGTAAAATTTTGAATTAATAATAAAATTATGTTTCTTTAGTTCATATTTAATTTAAACAATCTCTCGAGTATAATGAGACAAATATCTACTTAAACGCCTTATTGAGCCTCCAATAGCTAAGAGCCAACTTAATTCCTACATCTCTAATTTAAATTAAAAATTTTAAAATTACTTCAAAACAAAATCATTAACTCACAATAATTAACTTTATTATGAACATAAATTCATTTCTTCTTTATTGTAGTAAAATAAAGCTATTCATTTCTTTTCTCTTCATTAAAGGAATCAAACACATATATCAAATATTAAATCATAATTTACTGATAAAATTAAAAAGAAAATTGATAACAAGTTGGCTGTACATTTATATTTACAATATGAAACTTGACCTTTACATACATCATATAAAAAAATATTGAAATTATAGAGAATGGGAAACCAAAAAAACATGCTAACACATACACACGAACCAAAAAATGAAGTTCCTACTGCACTATTTATTACCAAAAACTAATCTTATTCCTCCATTTCTCCTTCAGAACAGGCTCTCTTTTTTGTCGTCCAAGGTTTTTTATTCGCGACGACAGGATCTGTGTTCAAGGCACCAACCCCACTTTCTAGTATTAAAATGATTGATTATATCTCACATAATGTGAATTTTCCTATTTATTTCAGCCTGCACAACCATAAGCAACACAATCAGCTTGGCAAAAATTTGCACATTCTGGCATTTGTTTGATGTCACCCAACAGATCATTAATATAATGTGTTTATTTTTTCCTGGGAAAAAAGTTCATCTTTCACAGGTTGATAAAACTAATTCAATTTTCAAGACAGACTTCATCAAATTTACTGAAAGGAAACCAACATACCAAGAAATTGCATTGGTGCATAATCACTAATCATCCTTAAGCATCACCAGCCACCAACGGCTGCTAGCAATTACAATGCTTTACATTTATTATGCAAGTTTTTTTCTAATATTCAACAATAGATAGAAAAATATATTATGAATCCAAACCTTTTAATTAAGTCTTACATCTTGAATGAAAATTATTCTTTCCGTTGTGCTCCAAATGTTAGAAGATATTTTCAACTGATTTTCAGCATTGCAATCAAATAATGAAAAATAAGTCATTTTCCTACAATCTAGAGCCTAAGGGAAAAGAAAACAATAGATTTTGCTAACAGAGGTTATGAACTCTCCCTCCAGAATGTAGTTTCCTTCCTTGCGACATTTTTTTTTTCAACTTCTAAAATGCAACATTGAACTCGAGTATGAAAAAGCTATCCTTGAACTTAGTAATCAGAAAATAACACAGACAAAGAATAAACTAACAAAAGAGCACAACAAATTATGTACGACCGACTACAATATATTTGTAAGTTGCATGCAGCAATTCATCAGCGGAAACCATCTGCTAGGTAAACATTCACTTGTAAGTAAACTCACCAGAGTTGAGTCCCACGTGCACGTGGTGGCCTATTATGTCTATAACCTGATGGCTGCGATCTCTGGGCTTGACCAAATATTCTTTGGATGAAATCCTGCACGTGATTGTAAATGCTGTATGCCAGCAAATCAGATACCCGCATTAAGTTTTGTTCCTTTGAGTGGTAAAGCACAAAAAAATTGGGAAGAAAAATTAAATTTAAGGAATAGTTTCTAGACAACATCTGCAATGATACAATGCCTGTGCCGCAAATGTTCTTTTATAATTCTCAAGCTATAAACACATGCAAAGATTCTAACAGTTTTTTTTTTTTTGTTAAATAAAGCTTAAAAACCCAACCTCTCCTAGATATCAAATTAGACCAAAAATATCTTGATTCGTATTTTTTCTTTCCTGTTTCTTTTCGGAAATCAGACATCTTTAGACCCAAGTCAACGAACAAGAATTCTATTATCAATAAAGTAAGCATAAAGATGTTTTTAAGTCTAGTTGCCAAAATTACCTAAGGCGATGCCTATTGCAGGCTGCGAAGAAGGCACCAAAACCATAAAATATACTCTTAAGTGCACGAAAAACCTGAAAACATTATAGCCACCAATAAGAACCACCAACTTAATAATATGGTACTATTATCATATGCAACTGTGTAAATGTCTTCTAACCTGAGAGAAAAGATCATTCCAAAGTGACCGCCAAATGGAAATTTCAGAAGTCCTCGTCGTTGCCTCAGATGCTGAAGCAAGGTGGAAAATGCCACTCATAGACCTCCAAATATCTCCAATTGATTCAAATATCCAGGCGCAAATTAGAGCTACATAACTGGCAACAGCAAGAACCATTCTAATTGGGGCAAAAAGTATCTCCCAAAGGATCCAAAGTATGGGATACAAAATTGTAGTTGCTGCAGAACAAAAAGCAATAAACTAAAATTAATATCAGAATTCTTTTGGTTGTAAGGCTAAATAAAAACTTGCTTGCAGAACGAACAAATAAAACAGTGGATTACCTACCGATGCTCCAGATCATTGATATGATAAGCCATAAAGGCCACAGTGTAAGCTGTATTAAATCTATGACTACGTCGCAAATTGATCCAGTCACAACAGAAATAATAGAACACAAGCTCTCTACCACTCCAACAAGCACATTCCACATTGGAAGGAGGAAGCCTAAGAACTCCATAAGTGGTTCAACTAGTGGTTGTGTGAAAATGGAAAAGAAAGATCGAGTGGTACGAGTGACCATTAAAACCCATGTAATAGCCTTCTGAAAGTTATGCAGAAATAACATTGTTCCCAAGTACTTGATCCTTGACACCATCTCCCAGGTCTCTATCCAATCAAAAAGTGGTCCACATAAACGAGATGCGGTTGCCTTAAGAACTGGAACATTTTTGTATAAATCATAAAATCCTATAAGAACAGTAACAATTGAGATCAGAACATATAGAGCTCTAGCCAAAGGGCACATCCAGGGGCGATAAAGATGGCAAAACCCAGGATATGACTGAAGAAATAGAACCCACGATGGAAGTCCAGCCTCTAATAAAGTAAGTAACCGTAGGTCAGACATCACTATCTCCCTCAGTTTAAAAGGAAGATCACGATCATTGAACCTAAACAAAATCAAAACATCTCGGTACTGCTTAGCATCAACTGTGCTTACACAATCATTGGTATAGGTCTCAGAGTTGTCTAACAAGTCTTCAATTCCACCCTGTGCTTCCTCCGAATGAAAATCAACTCCTCCTCCAGTACCAGTGGACATTGTTACCTTTCTTCTCTTATATGGCCCCGTAGGAGGAGGAGTGTGCAGATCACTTGTTTTATTTTCTGTAGTCCCATGAAGTACACTAGAATTGCCACCTGGGCAGCATGAAGAAATATCCTCAACTCCCAGATTATCATCACAGCTACTGTCATCATCATCAACAGAGATGGGCCTCGAGAAATCTTCTTTGGCATCATAAAAGATCTCCCCTGAAAAATCTCAAATAAAAATTATATTACACAATTTCATTTCTACCACTGAAAGGAAATATGTAGGGCTGTTCAAAATTCATTCAATCAAAATAACCAAACAATACAATTTAGTTTTTAAGTTCAAGTTTTAGTCTTAGGCAATTTGGTTTCTTTTATCCATTTTTACGGTAAAACACAATGAAAGACCGGATGGAATAAAACCAAATAACTTACTGTAAATTACAAGAGCGCCTTGGAGAGTTTTATGAGATTGGCTTATTGGACTTTGATTAAAATATAGTTTTAGTATTTTATTTAACATGAATTCATAATAAATAAATATTTTGAAGAAGATTTTTTTTATTAGCTTTAAGGGCTATAAGTTATAATTTATTCCTTATAAATATGATTTTTGAAATTGAGGGAAACTTTTAAAAATAAAAAACGAATCATACTGAACCATTCAGTATAGATTAGTAATTTAGATTTCCAAATGATCGTTACTAATAGAGGCAAGGCAATTCTACAATAACACAGGGAAATGAAAAGCTGGCATCGTAAGCTAATAGATGGATCACAAAATAATTCACCATGATGGTAAGATGGCATTCTACTTCAGCTAGCATTAAAGCGTGAAGAGAACTGCCTAATCATTAGCCTAAATTGGGTTGCTACACAAACTCTAAGATGTTGACGAAGACCATGAATTGAAAGATTTCCATTTTGTTTATTCTTAAAGATGTATCATAAATTAAATGCATACAAGCACTTATGTTTGAGGCATCAACTTGACCTCATGGATTACTACAGATAAACACATTTATACATCTGCACCATTAATAAGATAAGATTAGTGCCAATTCCAATATACAGGCTAATTTAACAATAGTCTGTTTACATCTGTAGCCTTTAAAATGTTACAGGGCCTGATAAAATAAGCATGGCAAACAGTGGCATATTGTTCATAGGTTCACAGATGGTTTTGAGAGCTTAGTTTCAGAATCGACAGCTGGTCAGGCACCTCAGCCCTCTGTAATAAGACTTATGCGAATTGCTTAACATCTCAGTCATATTAAACATTTTGTTTCCCTGGCCCTTTAAAGCTAAAAAGGGCTTCTAAACTGGTATATAAGCTTACACATGGGTGTTTTGGTTAACAAGTTGAACATTAGAAAGAAATATAAATGACAACAAATTAGTAAACTAAAATTTCATAACATACAAGAGTTTGTGGCAAAGTGAAATACAGCCTCAGGGAAGGTTCATTACTGTGAATCGAACACCTATCAGAGATGGGTAATGGGTGGTTGTATTTCCTCATTTGGCATCAACCCATATAATAATCAATATGTTACCAGATATGATGCCAGATCTCCACTATGCACTATGCCAATTCAATTAGGCTACTAGGCATTTAGTTTCTTGGTCAGAAAAGTAACAAAAACACATGCGCACATATAAGGGCACCGCTGCCGGCTAATGCACTGAACCACATGGGATCTGCTAAACAGCAAACAACCAAAAACACATAGGATTTCCAACACAAATGTATAATATAAGAGGATTTCCACACCCATCACTATATCATTGTTGCCTGTCCAGAATTATTCAAAGACAGTTACTTTCTTCTTCTAAAGGAGATGATAAAAGCAAAAAGTTACCTTTACCAGGTTCTAGATATTCTTTCAAATGTAGCTGCTCGGTAGGTGTTCCCAAGAACCACAAAGATATACAACTTGCAGCTTGCTCAATGCTATCAAATTCCCATCTCTGCATAATCTTAGCCTCAAGAGCCAGAGATGTGTCTGTCTGCAATCGACAAGAAACCACCATTCACCAAAATGATGTCCCTGAAAACTACAAATAAAAGATAGCATTTAAAAGGGGTATTACCTGAAGCTCATTCAAGTAGTTAATACCGCGAACATTGGTCCATGAAACTTCAAACACAATAAAACCATAGAGGGTCCTGTGCAACTCATTGCTTAGAAACAAAGAATTTCTTAAGTTCTTCATGGGTAGCAAACCTCTTCTCTGAGACAAAGTTGATGCATCGATCAATTTGAACCATCTTTCAATCTTCTTTGATTTAGTAAGACTGGAATCAGAACAAGCCTCGTTTCCCTCTTTTCTGCCCCTTTGAGCCTTAGTGTTTGCAAAGGGAGATAACCTGGACTGTAGATGAATAATAAAGGCAACATTACTTTGTGATAACCATCAAGGAACTTGGAAAGGAACATTTTTTACCCAAGCAAATAAAAGTTTCTTAATAACCTTGGTAACCATCAACTGCCACAAGTGTGCTGGCCGTGAACCAAGATTCCTCAACCATGGCCGATTGTCCACCAGAATATATAATTTATTACTTTCAAGGGCCACAAAAACGCTAAGATCTGAAAGATAAGACTGCAAGTCTCTGGAATCCCACAGCACAAAAGTAAAAAAATTAGAACATCTAGTAAAAAGGCAAGTGTATGTAATTGTCCTCTAGCATTTAACACCACAATATTCGCAGCCATCAATATATACAAGCAAAGTGATGGAACTAAAGATTCTTTTTCTCATAAAATAATAATCTTTCCACATTAGTCAAACACTTGATATACCATGCTTCAAGGTGACCAAACAGACATTTTCATGTTTCTAAAAATTTTGCAATTTATGGTAGTAATAAAAAGGTCATATCACGGTTAACTAATCAAGCAATAAAAAATTTATTTTTAAATTAAAGGGATAGTCAAAGCATAGAGATCAAATCTAGTTTGATTGGTATTCATCAGGTCTTCCGCAACACAAAGCATTTTGACAAGCCAGAGAAGGGCAAAAACCAATTTGAAGAATTCCCATATATTTTTTCGTGTTAAGGGTCCGACCTCAGACACAAACTCAACTATGATCACGTATTTTCATTAAAAATTTCCCATATCAAATTTTCATGAATGATTTTCCAATAATCGGAATCATGAAACTTACCAAAGATAGATCACAGAGAACATAACGAACCAAGTTCTCCCTCAAAAACTTCTAAACAATACGTCCGAACATAAAAGCAATTTTCAATACCACTCATTATTCTGCAGTTACAATTATCAAGATATGCACAAGATCATGAATAGTTATAAACCAGAATGTAACAAACAGAAGTAAATCTGCGAGCTTCAGCTTGATCGCACATCAAATAAAAAAATAAACCACAAGTGACGATCATAGTTCATAAAGATTTGCGAAAATGAGAATAGTCATATTGACTTTCCATCTTTCTTTTGGGGGAAGATTACTTGTGAATGATAATACCATGGTGATCAAAACCAATGCCAAGTCGAGCCCTTCCCTAACAAAGATTCACCTGAAGTTCTCTTGTCCTTCATTTCAACTTACTTTCACGATTTCTTTGATTGACATTAACAATTCGACGCAGGACATCTAACAGCCATTCATTATTTTTTTTACAAAACTAAACATACATTAAGATTTTGTTTAAGAAAGAAAGAAAGAAAATTGGTGAAACCATTAAAAAAATCCAAAAAAATAATAGTAATAATGTAAATTCCGAAGCAAGTCGTTTTAGATTACTATGGAAAAAAAATAGGCAACAAAATTCAGGAGAAAGCTCAAATTCAAACAAAGAAACGCTGCAAATGAGAAAAGGATACGAACCCAATTTGGAGATTTGTCAAAGGAAAAACAAATTTGGCATCATCGCCTTTCCCCATGAAAATTACTGATTAAGCCACGCTTGAACCTAAAATTACCTCCAAAATCACCGCAATTCACTGCACATAATTGCATAAAGAGACAAAGAAAAAAACACCCATTAGCCTCAATAACAAAAAGAAAAAAGCTAAAAACTTTTTTAAAAAAATAAATAATTATTTAAAACCAAATGTAGGAGAGAAGACGAAAGAGACCTTGAGAAATGGAATTCCATGAAAGTGGAAGAGAAAGAGAAAGAAAAATATGAAGAAGAAGAATAAAAATTGAAGAGTAACAATCACCACCGAACTTCATATCATAAAAAGAGCTGGAAAAAAATCAATGGCAGAAGATGAAGAGAAGAGACACGCACATCAAAACAAAAAGCGTAAAACCGGCAATCAGGCAGAACAAATGAACAACGGCAGCAACAGCTTATATAAAATAAATTTTTCAAAAAATAAAAAAAAGAGCTATAAAGGCGAAAATGAAAAGAGAGAAGATGATTGGAGAAATGGGGAGGCAGAGGCTTAAAGGGGTTGCTTGGGTTGGAAGGCGTGTCCAGAAGAAGCTTCGACACGTCCTGAGAATTGAAAGAACTCGGTCATTAATTGCAGAAAGAGGGTTACATATTGGAGAGGAAGTTAGAGGTGAGGGTAATTTCGTAAATATGTAATGTCAGGATCTGATTCTCAGTCAATACATCGCACGTCATGATCATATGGTTTGCTTGTCGTTATCAACCAGAAAGAAAGAGAGAGCCGGCAGAAGTAGCGGCGGAGGAGAAGCGGACCGGAGAGGCGGAGAGAGATCGGAGAAGGAAAATGAAGACGATAACTATTAACTAATAAGCGAGAAAATTTATGGTGCGATTCTTGCGTATGTTTGTTTTGGTTGCGCGTTTTGCGTATGATTAGATTTTGCGTAGCTCCTCCAGCATTGACTCTTGATTTTCTTCCTTCCTTTCTTTTTCCTTATTTTAATTTAATTGCGGTTTTATTAATTAATTATTAAATATTTAATAATATTGATAATTATCAAAATCCACATATTAATTATTTAAATTGTATTTAAAAATATAAATTTTTTCCATAAATAAAATTCATTCGAAATTTGGGAAGATGAATCAAATATAAGATGAAATTGAAGTAACAGACCACCAACTGAGCTAAAAAAAACAAAAACACATAATTGCAGACTAAGAACATAAAAGCAAAAATAATTAATGCCTTTTTTTAGTATATTTTAATTAATTCCATATAAATAAAAAAATATTTCAGACTAAGAACGTAACAGCAATAATAACTAATGCCTTTTTTTAGTATGTTTTAATTAATTCCATATAAATAAAAATATTTCATTGAACATTGAATTGAAGATTAAGTTTATATTCAAGTGCATCTCAATTAATTAATTCAAATTAATATTAATAATTTAATTTTAAATATTACAAAAGATATATTATTTTATATTATAAGACAAATATATAAGTATTATTACTCCTACCTATTTTAATTTTCCATTTCTCTAAATCTGTTATTTTAAAAAGATTAAAAAATATTAATCAACTTTTTCAATATCATCTTATTTTTGCTAAATATCAATAATTATTTAAGAAATCTATATTATTATTTTCTTTTCTTTTCTTTTCTTTTTCTCTTTTAATTATTTCATTTTCCTATTACGTATATAAATACATATATAATTATTGAAATTAGAGTAACTAAAAAATAAAAAATAATTTTAATCAAATTAAATGATATGCTTATTATAATTTAAATAATTTAATTGTTTTCTTATTTATTATTAATACTTATGTTCTAGATCCAAAAAATAGAAAATAGAATTTAGTGTGTGAGCTTGACCGGAAAAGAAGACGTTATCTTTCCATGCCAAGCGACTGTTTAATTCCCCGGGCACGCATGCTGATAGAGCTACAAGGTAACTGGCCCTGCTCCTCTACCTCTTGTCACATCATCGGGTTAGGCTTTCCTCGGATGGGCCCGCGCGCGTGGCCTGTCCGGCCTACTTTATGTCACCGGGCTGAGATATGCAACATGAGGCCGGTTTGTTTGAGAAAGGACTGATGGGTCTTGGGCCTGCGTTCTTCTTTAGGCTCTGGCCATATCCCCAGTTGTAGAAAGTCCGGCGGTCATTAGATAGATACTGATACATAACTCTTGGGAGAAAAAGGTTCAAAATCCTAAATAGGCTCCTTTATGACCCATTTCAAACTAAACAGACTCTCTCAAGGTCCGATTCAGAATAAAATTCTAAAAGTATAGGAATTCTTGTCCTACCAGAACTTAATCACAAAATTAGAATCCTCTGAGGATAAGATACTGACAAACTATTGAAAAAGTCAACCTACAAATATGCAATCGATCTCATTATCTAATCTTTTTTTTTTTTAAATTCTTCTTAGGTCTTTTGACTAATTTAAGCATTGGAGGCTTTGCCCATCAAACCACCCGGTATTTCTTTCTTATTTTGCAAATACATACCCGAAGGAATAACCAAAGCAGCATTGGCGGCATCTGTAATAGATAAGGAAAGTTTTCTTATATGAATACAAATTTCGTGATTGTTTGCCTTGATTTGATTTTTTAGGTGTTTCCTGATTTTCTCACCCTCTTTCACAATAATAGATAACAACAGTTTCACCAAAGCCCTCAACAACGGATGTAAGAACAACTTTTGGAAAAATTGAAGATGCTTACAAAACTACTGAAAAGAAGAGAGAGGGATGATATTCCTCAAGGATCCCATGGCGTTCATATTCGGGAAATAAAGGCGGGCATTTGGACACGAGATGGATGGATGCTGTAAGAAGATTTCAAAAGAAGCAATTGAAGGATGACTTCGAAATTGAAGATGTTTCTCCCTTCTCTGCTAAGATATTAGCAAAATATTTTTCAGACAAATTTAAGATGTCTCTTAGGACAAGTATAATGGAAAGACTGACCCATGTAGCAAACTTCCACACAAATATGCTTCTCCAGAACATTAAAGACATGGTCCTCTAGAGGTTTTTCCTTCTACTCTCACTAGTTTGGCTCAAATATGTTACCAACACCTTCCAACTAATTCCATTCATGACTTCAAGGAACTAGCTTACGCTATTAAACAGTGATTCATCACTTGTATTCCTCCCAAAAAAGTTATATTCTGACCTTCATAAGGTAAGATAGGGAGAGGAGGAATCCCTCGGAAGCTACATAGACAGATTCAATGTAGAGGCCATTCAAGTAAACAATCTGAATCATGAAACAGCTTGCGAAGCAATAAAAAAGGAGTGTCATAACATAAGGTTCATGGAATTTTTAATTAATAATTCAGCTAGAGATTACCACTAACTGATGGAAAGAGCCCAAAAGTACATATAGTTAGACGATGAAAAGCAATCTCAGAAAGCAGAGAAGAGAGAAAAATAAGTTAAATAAGTTCGTGGATAGAAGGGGGACATCTGGAGATAGAGGAAGGGGGTACCAAACAACAAGGGAAGGGAGAGGTTTCAAAGCTATAATACTCTCCTTCAACCAAAGGCCGAAAACCCGACACCACAAGCCTGAAAACCCACGTAGTGTTGCCGGAAGTCAAAATGCCGAAAGTTGAAAGGCCAAAACTCTCCTTTAACCAAAGGCCAAAAACACCGCTAAGTAATACCACAAGGCTAAAAGGCCACAAAATATTGTTGAAACTCAAAATGCCGAAAAGCCAAAACTTGAAAGACCAAAAATCGCAAAGTCAAGAAACCAAAAATTTTCAATAACACCAAACTTCAAAAATCAAAACACTCTAAGAAAAAACCACAAATAAAACTCAAAAAATGAATTTAAGGAAAATACCTTGAGCAAAGGAACACAAAGAACAAAACTTCAAAATTCGGCGATAAAAAAAAACTAACTCTTTAGAGAAAGAAAAAAGCTAGAGAGAAGGAAGAGAGTTGAGAGAGTGTGCCGGTAAATGAGCCCCACACACATTTTTTTTTATAGTAAATGAACAAAGGAAGCAAGGGAACAACCCTTCATTTTCCCAACTTAATATCCTTCAAACAATGTATTAATAGGCTAAAAAAAATTGGTTGAACCTAAATATTCATAGACAAATGGAAGAGGATTAATGATACTCAGGCCCAAAGTCCTAAATGGGCCCCTCTATGACCTACCTGATCTAGAATAAAATCCTAAAAGAGTAGAAATCCTTTTTCTATCAAAACTTAATCACATAATTAGAATCCTTCCGGGATAAGATTATTGACAAACTATTTAAAAAGGCATCCTCTATGTATGCAATCGATCTTATTATTTAATCTTTTCTCTAAACTCTTCTTAGATCTCTTAACTGACTTAAATATCAAAGGTTTTATTCACCAAAATACTATGTATTTTTTTTTTTTATTTTACAGATCTATATCTAAAGTAAAATCGAAACCGTTTCAATTATATAAAAATTTAAATTACGGATAAAAATAAATAAAGAGAATATATAAATACCACAAATTGCATTAATATGTTGGTATCACTAAAGCAACTGAGGAATTTGACTATATGTATCCTTCACTTAATGGCTAAGCATGATCTTTATCAACTTTAAAAACTATTGATTGCAATAATATTTGTTGTTTAATGATATTACCTTTATTATTTGCTATTTTCATATACCCCAAAGTCAATCCCATCCTTCACCTACTTGTGAGGTAGATATCACCAACTTACGCATTAAATTTTGATTATAAGATATTAAATATTATTTTTAAAATAATATTTAATTATAAATATGATTATAATTTAAAAAATTAAAAATTAAAAAAAAATTCAATTCAACTCACTTTTAAATTGCTATAATGTGTAAGTGATTGATACTCAAACTTATTTAAACGTGGGAACGCTATGTGCTAATGGGTTGATCCATAATGGTCCGAGTTTATTTTGTTGATAGTTGTGGATAGCCTAGAGGGTTAGGATTAGGGATGAGCATTCGGTCGATTTGATTTAAAATTAAATCGAACCGAATAAATTGAAAATTGAAATTTTAGTATTTATGAAAATTGAACCGAATTAATTTTGGTCAGAAACTGAATCGAACTGAATCAGTCTGATTCAATTCAATTCGATTCGGTTTGATCAGTTTGAATTTTTAATAAATTTTTTTATACTTTATTTTTAGTATTTTAAAATTTAATTGAAATATTTTAACCTTAATATATGATTTAATCTCTCTATATTATTGAAAATAATATATTATTATCACTAATCGATTTGGTTCGGTTTGATTTTTTTAATTTTTTTTATCAAAATCGAACAGAATCAAAATAATTAAAATTCAATTCGATTAATTTTTTCGATTTGAACTGAATACTGAAAAACTCAACTTGAGACTTCATCTGCATCAGGAAAGGAAGAAGTAATAAGCAAATGAATAGGCTAGTAAGTATAATTCATTGGTTCCCCTACTTTTTATTATATTTTTCTAATTTTGTATTTTAAGTGAGGTTTATTTTGATAATTAAAAGATATTTTTAATTATTTATTTAATAACATATCATCAAAATCTATAGTGGTGACATGAAAATATCACTTGGCTAATAATATAAAAAAAATGCCTATTTATTACAAACTTAATTTTAGATCATTAATTGAAAATTTATAAAATCATAAGATATTCTTTTATAATTTTTCTGAAAAAATCAATAATATTTTAAAAAAAACCATCGATTTCCTCCACTTTTTATTGTGTTTTTTTACTTTTATTTTAAGTGGAATTTATTTTGATAATTAAAAGATAATTTTAATTATCTATTTAATATCATGTCATTAAAATTTATAGTGTTAACATAAAAATATTATTTGTCTAATGGTGTGAAAAAATATGTATCTATTTATTATAAACTTAATTTTAGATCCTTAATTGAAATTTTATAAAATACAAAATATTTTTTGTATAATTTTTTTACACATCAATAATATTTCAGAAAAAAAAATATTTATTTGCTAATAATGTGTAAGTACAACTTTGTCATAAATTTAATATCAAGACCATAATCTAAATGCGCGATCATATATTAATTTTTTATGGGCAAAAGCCCTTTTAAACTTTTGATAAATTTTACAATAATTATATAAGTCTCTAATAAATTTTTCGATTCAAGAAAACTTTTAATTAAACAGTAAGGCGGGATTAAATCATATTTATAGATAAATTAAATTAATTAAGCCATTTTATTAGTCATGTAAATTATATGTATTTAACGTTGTTAAATTGATATTATTTACTGTCATTACCACTTTGACGTCTATTTCTCTTTCTCAGAGAAGTCTTTTTCAGAGAAGTTGTTCGATGGCTTCTTCATCTTTTTCAAATCGTTCTACGGCATATGTAACATGTGCAATAAAACTATACTAAAAAAAAAACATGGAGGATTAATGATACCATCACCTTCAAAAACCAGCCTGATTTCAATCAGGCCGATGCCATTGGACCTTGACAACTTCAAATGGCCCTTCTAATACAATGACGCTCGCTCCATCCTCAACTAGATGCGTCCTCTCTTTTCGAACTCTCCCAATTATTAATCCTCTCTCTCATTTATTTATTTTTCTTTTTAGAATTTGTTCATATGCTCTGGAAGATCTGTCTAAAGGAATAATTGTTTATGCAATTTCCTCTAATTTGGTAACGGTATCAAATGATATTTATGTTGTCAATTAATTCTTACACTGAATTATGTTCTAGATATGAACAGTTTTTATAAGAAGGGTGGATCAAAGAATAATACAGATAGGTTTGGGGATTTGTCTAGAATTCATTAATTAACAAGATTCGTCTAAGCAGAAAAAATTCCATCCATATAATGGGAGGATATAACGAAACTTAACAATTTGATTTAATCGATTTTAATGTTTAGTCATAAAATTTTTTAAATCAAAAAATTTATTAAAAACTTGTATAATTATTTTAAAATTTATTAGGAGCTTAAAAAAGGATATTTTCCCTTTTTTTTATAATTTTCCATTATTATAATTAAGGTGCATGAGTATAGTGATAATAGCCATATAAATTCAATAAAATTATTTATTTTATGATATATTTTAGTTTTATGTTGGTTTGGTCATTTTATTAAGTTAGTCGGAAAAAAAAAACTATCATATAATTGTTTCGCTTTTTGAGATGGAATATTAATTATTGTATTCAATTATTAAAAAAAAAAAGAGGTTAAAGTAATTCTAATTATTTTATAATAATTATGTATAACTTAAAATTCTAAAGAATTATTGGACATTCAGAAATCAATTCACATGAAAATGACGTATCTTGTACTTTGCATTACATAATATTGTGTTTAGTATGCAAGACATGCAAAAGAAAATAGGATAAATTTAACGTTAGAGTGGGATTGAAATAAATATAAAATTTAATTAATAAATTATAAAAGGATAAAATATAATTGTAAAAATAAAAAAAATAAAAAAATTTATCATTAATTTAAAAAAGAATTATTAGGTTTAAATTTTTCATACGGCTATGTTTGTGTTTATTATTAATTTGAATCTTCAGATAAGTTATATACCTTTAGATACTAAATCAAATGAGGGTTGGCTTTATTTTTCAGTCTTCTTCTATTGTTATCTCGTGATTTAAATTCTTTATTTCTGTTATATTTAATTGTAATTTTATTCTGAGTTTTACTTTTTTATATATATATAAAATAAACATCAATGTTTATTTTTATCATTAAATCTGTTTTTTTACGTGTAAAATTAAATTGATTAAATAGATCCAATTGCCTGGCAGGTTCAGAATTAACATATGTTAAAATCAAAAAATTACATTGAATTGGAGTGAAATTAAATTTGGATTACATTAAATTTTTTTCAAAAAATTTAAAAAGATTGTAAAAAGTTTCAAACACTAAAATTTATTAAAATTAACGTCAAATCGAAATTAGAGTAAATTCAGAATTTGACCAAAAATAATGTTAAAGAAAAACTTAAAAGATTGATTTTTTTTTTTTTTTGTTATTCATTACCGTAATTTTTTTATGTCCATTTATCATCTACATAAAATTAATTAGATCTCTTATACCTCATTTGGCATTAATAGTTTTGTAAAAAAATAATTTAAATAAATTTTTATAAAATATTTATAATTTTATCTCTATAATTCTTTTATTCTAAATAAAAAAATTTATAAGAAAAGAATTTAATTAAATATTAAATTTTTATAAAATTCTTCATTCTAAATAAAGGGTTAATTTTTTTTTCAAAAATTAGATTTTAATTTTCCATTTAGCAGCAAATTAATGTTTTCAAAATTTTTTTTTATTTCATTTTGAAATTAGATGTTTTCGCAAATTAATTATATTTGTTGTAATTAAATATATGTATTTTATATATATTAATACGTAAAGATAAATAGCTAATCGCATTAAATATTACTGACATATGTGTATGTTGTGGTGGTATCCAATTTATTTAGTGTGTACATGTTGTGGGAATATTTGACGTATCCGCCATTAAAGAGGCTCTAAATTGGTCGATGGATCAATCTTTTCCCACTGTTTGAATGGAGTCTGAGTCCCATTTTAATGTTCAATCTATTTGTTATACTACTCTTGATTGTTCTTATTTGAGAATGTTAGTTGATAATGTTAAAGCTCTTAGGAGAGAATGGATAATATGTTTACTCTTGTTGCAATTTTTGTGTCAGGTTCGATTCATAACGAATATTCTTGATATTACGTAACATCCGCCCAACGAGTTGAGTTGTTATCATAGAACAGAGTTATGTGATAAGTATCTGATAAGTGAAAAATACGATCCTGTCCGAGAAAAAGGAGACCTGGATACTTTAACTCCCGATTTATCATTAAGACTCACCCTCTTTTGATAGAACGAGTCTCAGCACAGAGTTACCGTTATCGAGTACAGTGTAACCAATTTTCTATCATCTTTCCTCATTTAAAATGGCCGAAAGTCTACCATTGCTATCAATATCGCTACCTATGAGGGATTCACTGTTTTTTCTACTCCAGATAATCAAGAAAATACACCCCTAGTGATCAACGAAGCAGATCTTAATAATTTAAACAATGAGCAGATACTTCAATATATTCAAAGATTGCAGGCTACTCTCGGACAGTATAAGACTCCAGAAAAGGCATATAAAATAGACCCTAGAAGAAGGGATGAAGCCTCTGTAGACACTCAAAGGGTCCATATAGAAGCGGCCAAATTACAACATAAAGGAAGGTTCAAATCTGAAGATGAATAGGACGAGGCTCCGAAAGGAGTGGACTGAAAGCTAGTATGCGCCATACAAAGATACCAAAAAGAACAAAAAGAGAACTTCAATTTCGATGGTGTCTCGCCTCTTTTAGAAGAAATATTAGCGAAAACCTTTCCCACCAAGTTCAAGTTGCCTAACTTAGACAAGTATGACGGAACCACAGATCTAGAAGTCATCTAGCCATTTTCAGGACAATCATGCATAGGGGTGAGTAGTATTCGGTTCAAACTGAAAAAACCAACCGAACCGAATTAATTTCAAAATTTAGTTCGATTTTTTATTCAATTCGGTTCGGTTCAATTTTTAATTTTAAAAATTTCAGTTATTTCGGTTCGGTTTGGTTTTGATCAGAAAAAAATCAAAAAAACCGAACTGAACCGATTAGTTATAATAATATATTATTTTCAATAATATAGAGAAATTAAATTATATTAAGATTAAACTATTTTAATTAAATTTTAAAATATTAAAAATAAAGTGTAAAAAATAAAAAATTATTAAAAATTAAAACTGATCAAACCGAATCGAACCGAATCAGACCGATTCAGTTTGATTCAGTTTCTGACCAAAATCGATTCGGTTCGGTTTTCATAAATACTAAAATTTTGGTTTTCGGTTTATTCAGTTCGGTTCGGTTTTGAACCGAACCGACTAAATGCTTACCCCTAATTATGCAGTTTTAGGATGTCAATGATTTTGTATTATGCCGATTGTTTCCGTCAACACTCATGGATTTGGCGTAGAAATGATATCAACATCTAAGCCCAGGTTTAATCCAAAACTTTACACATTTTACTACGATATTCAAATCCAGATGTATCACTTGCATACCTCTCGAAAAGCTTTCCTCTGACCTGTGAAAGATCTGCCAGGGAGAGGGCGAGTCTTTAAGGAGTTATATTTCCTGTTTTAATGCTGAAGCCATACATATGGAAGAGTTGAATCATGAGATAGCATATGAGATGTTGAAGAAAGGAACTCATAACGTCAAATTCATGGATTCCTTAATTAAAAATCCAACCGCGATGTACTAACAGTTGATAGACAAGGCTTAGAAGTATATCAAGTTGGATGATAAGGTTCATTCACTAAAAGAAGACAAGAGGACAAATCAAAAGCAAAGTCAAAAACTCAAGAGACGAGCCCATGAGAGAGATCACAGGAGCTACCCCGTCTCGCGAAAGAAGGATGAATAGAGTAAGTATAAGAATTACACTCTGCTAAGTGACTCACAAACTTGTACCTTGATGTGGATCAGAAAAAATGATAAAGAAATCAGGTGGCCGCCCAAGCTCAATCCGGAAAAAAGAAAAGAAGAAAAAAGGTCTGAGGAAACAACCCTTAAAACAATTCTTGATAGATAACCTGTAGGAGTCATACATATGATAATAAAACGACTCGGTAAGGTCTAGAAAAGTGAGCAGATTACAAATATAATTACCAAAAAGGTAGGAAACTTTTGAAAATCTTGGAAAACATTCGTCCATGGGAGTCATCCACCCATAATCTCATAAGAGTTCTGGTATCGTTCACATTTTGACATCCATTTAGTTATACCTTCATATGTAAATGGAGGATATTCTTTTAATAATAAAATTAACGAAGTATTTTCATATGTTATGTTCTTCGGTGAAAAGGAACAACAGACCACTCGAGCGTTGGTCCCACGAATTAAGGTCACAAGATAGTTTTTGCTAGGCAAGGTCATAAGGTGGTTCCCCAAGAGCACTCGGGCGTAGGTCCCACGAGTCAATGTCATAAGGCAATTTTCGCCAGGCCAGGTCACAAGGCGGTTTTCGCCAGACCACTCGGGCGCTGGTCCTATGAATCAAGGTCATAAAGCAGTTTCTGCCAGACCACTTGGGTGTTAGTCCCACAAATCAAGGCCACAAGCCATTTTTCGCCAAGCCAGGTCACAATGTGGTTTTCGCTAGACCACTCGGGTACTGGTCCCATAAAGCAAGGTCACAAGACGGTTTCTGCTAGACCACTTGGGCATTGGTCCTAGAAATCAATGCCACAAGGGAGTTTTCGCCAGGACAGGTCATAAGATTGTTTCTGTCAGACCACTCGGGCACTGGTCTCACGAATCAAGGTCAGAAGGTGATTACCATACCACTCAGGCATTAGTCCCTCAAATCAAAGCCACAAGACAGTTTTTACCAGGCTAGATCACAAGGCGATTTTTACTAGACCACCTGGACATTGGTCCTACGAATTAGGATCATAAAGCAGCTTTTGTCAGGTCAGATCACAAGACAATTTCCGCCATACCACTCGAGTATTGGTCCCACGAATCAAGGTCACAAGACAATTTTTGCCAGACTGCTCGGACATCAGTCCCACAAGTTACAGCCACAAGGCGGGCATCCATCGTACCATATGTTTAGGCATTAGTCCCATTCTAGAAATTCACTAAGTTTCTTATTTCATGGCCACAAGACAGGTCAGTAACTGGGTGTCATAAACAGGTGTTAGCCCCTTAAGCAAATTTTCCCCCCTTGAAAAAATATTATAGGTAGAACATATAAATGTTTAACAGAAATAAAGGCAACATTCTCATTAGAAAGTATGAAAAGTTACAATAGGTCAGGGTCATGAGGCCCATCCACCCGACTTCGTTACATTGATATTTTTGGCACAGGAGAAACCAAGTCAGAGAGTACATCCTCATCACACTCCTTTTCAACAGGAGTATCTTCAGCACGCTCCTCTCCATCCTCATTTTCTTCCTCGGGGAGGATGTCATCTATCCAGGAGAAATCCGCAAAAGAAAAATGCTTCATCAGCTCCTTCACGGAATCCTGGCCTTGAACAAACATCTCCCTGCCCTAGGCCACTGCCTCCTTGAGTTCCGCTTCAAGCTTGGCGACCTTGGTAGAGGGAGCCCGGGCCTCCTCAGCTTGAGCCTGCAGCTCTAAGATCTGGTGCTGCAATAGGGCCACTTGATCCTCGTTGGATTTAGCCTGACCCTCAAGGCCCATGTTAGAAGCAAAGGCCACGTCAAGATCAACCTGAAACTTGTCTACCAACTCTAGGGTCTCTTTCATTATACCCTTAACTTCAGCAACCCGAGTCTTCAAGCTTGAACATTTCTCAGCCAAGAGCTTCCTGTGTATCTTTTTTGCACTAAATTCTCGCCTCAAGGCTCTAGAACACTCCTTGGTAGCAGAGGGCACCCTCTAGTGTATAATGCATGGCATTAACAAACAGTTTGTTCGTCTTAACCTCATTTAAGTGGTGGCAATCTGCGGACCTCAAAGCACTCTTGATTAGCAAAAGACTCAGAGAAGGGTCATCAAGGAGCGAAGGTGTCGGGTTTAGCACCAAGGCCAAGCTTTGAATTCCCGCAAGCCAGGAATACTCAATCCCCGTGCTTTCAGGAATGAAGGAAGAAGGGGCATTAGCAGGGTGCTTAGGAGCTGAGGTTAGAGCAGAAGCACTCAGGGCCAAAGATTTAGGCCAAAGGGGTTCCAGCTCCTCGGCCATAAGTTAGGGAGGGGGAGGAGGAAGTACAATCACCACTTTCGAAGGGCGAACACGTTTAGCAGGAGGACTAGTGACCCTATCAGCAACAGCCTTACCCTTTCGAACAGCACGTATCGCCTTGCAAATCTGCTCGACCCGACTATATCTGCAAATAAAAGGAAAAGTAAATAAAAAAGTCAGTTCAAAAATTAAAAATGCTAAAAAAAGAAATACTCTAATACCGAGACAAGAGTATGCTTTCAGGAAAGATGAATGAGTGAGGAGTGCGAGTTTAGCTTACTGGCAAATGACTCTGTTAAGATAAAATAACATTCATCACCTCCTGAGTAATATCAATTTTCTTTAAAACTTTAGTCATCACCATAAGAAAAGCTAAAATCTTATTTTCCTCTATCATCGGACGGATTCCATCTTTGTTCAGCTTTATCCAATTAGATTTTATATAATTTATTTTTTTATTATTATTATTATAATAATTTATTATATTTACTGTCTTGTAATATATGTATTTTATTAAAAAAAATTATACTAATTTTTTAGCAGTAATATAAAAAATTATCATAATCGATTAAAATGATTTTTTTAAAAAATTAAGTAATTTATTAAAAATAAAATTAATGGAATATTATGGAAATTGAAATAGAGATAAAAATAAGGCCTAATTGTGTTGAACAGGCAACGTTAGAAGATAGGGTGGGTTGCAAGTGGGTAGTGGCACTCTGATCTTTTGCTGATTTCGTTTGTCTTCTGATGCCATAGGGCACAAGCGGCGGCCGCTTCTCTTTTAATAAATGATTTTTGGAGTCTTCTGCTTCTTAATCTGAGTTTGGAACTGTGATGGTGGGACCATTCCAGGCTTTCGAAAATTTTTTTAAAAAATAAACATATCTGGAAGTGGCAATGTCAGAGATGCCCATCCCTATCCCCTGCATCATGCTTTTCCAATCTTTACCTGCCACATTATTATTTTCTTAATTAGATTTTTTAAGTTAGCATTTATACCCAATTTTTCATTAAAAAAATTATTTAGCTACTGAATTTTATAAAATATATTTTTAAATTTAAAATTTATAAAAATTTAATTATTTAACCACTAAATCATAGTTAAATATTATATTTTTATGAATGTTAAGGGTTACTCATACAATTCTATTTTATATATTATTTATTTTTTTTATTGTAATTTCAAAAATTAAATCACTTAAATTACCCTTAATTTGACCATATTATTTTTTATCTAATTTAATTACTCCAATTTTAATAAATTTTTTCATTAATTTATTAATAAAAAATTATCATAATTAGAAGAAAGAAAAATAAATAATAAAATAAATTTTAAAAATTATAAAAGTAATTATTATTTTAAATCTAAAAAATGACTAATAAAAGTGAATAAAGAGAGTAAATATTAAGTATAATATAATCAACCGATTATTATTAATAATTTTAAACACTTATACATAATCTAATAATGTAATGAAATTAATTAGTTAATTTTTTATATTTTAACACATTATTTATTTTTTTTAAAAAAATGTAAATGATATAATCTCTCATAAATTACATGAATTATATAAAAATTAAATATTTATGATTTTAAAATTATATATACTAAAGAATTATAATTTGAAATTGCAGAGAATAACTATTTTAAATAAATAAAGACAAGATTGATGGTTTAAAATACATAAAATTAGGATACGTATTCAGTCAGTTGGATTCAAAATCGAATTGAACTGATATGATTTGATTCGATTCAATTTGATCGATTTAAATTTTTAATATTTTTTATTTTTTATACTTTATTTTTAATATTTTAAAATTTAATTAGAATATTTTAATTTTAATATAAATAATATATTATTATCATTATTCGATTCGATTTGTTTTTTTTTTTAATTTTTTTAATTAAAATTGAATTAAATTAAAATAATCAAAATTTTAAAATTAAAAATCAAATCAAAATAAATAAAAAATTAAACTAAAATTTTAAAATAATTCAATTTAATTAATTTTTTAATTTAAATTAAATATGGTTGATTTTTACGTCTAATAAATACCTAATAATTTAAAAAGGTGAAAATAAAAAGTATAATTAATTTACTAAATCACATGAATAAATAATAATAATGGCTAGTTCCTAGCTGGAGGCACATGAAATTATGCCTACCTAGACTAGATATGCTCTTTAATAATTTTTTTTAAAATTTTTATAAGACATATAATTATTCCGCTTTTATGTGCAAACATAATCATATGCAACTTAAATTAAAATAACACAGTATATTAAATAAATATGAAAGATTTTATTTTTTATTTTTTTTAATTTTAATTTTTAATTTAAAAAAAATATTAAGAATTTACTGATTATAAACATTAAATTATTATAATTAATAAAATTAATAAATTAAATACTGTTAGATATTAATTATAAAAAACTAAAGTGTGGAGAAAGCTTTTATTAAAGATAAAGGATTAAAAAGGATATATTTATTTATTTATTATTGGAATAATGACAAAAGGAGACTTAATTTTTATGCATGATCATATAGCCAATCAGCCATAGCTCAATGCAGGACAACAAAAAGAGAAGGTTGCTTCAAGGAATGGCGACAACCTATCTCTATTTTTAAATTAAATATATTTTTTATATATACACATCTAAGCTTAATAATTGATTCTATATTATTATAGTTTAAAAAAATAAAAAATAATTAAATAAAAATATTATATTCTTATAAAAATATTATAAAGATTAATAATAATAATAATAATAACAATAATAGCGAGACGTTATTTCTGGCGACCCAATACAATGGATGTAGCTTTGATAGAGGAAACGGCCAATGTAGAAACATGTGCGGCACAGACACCATAGTTTGTTAATAACAATTTGGTCCTTGGAATTTTATAAAACTTACACATTGACCTGTGTTTTTAAAAATTATCTATTTAGTTATTATAGTTTTAGCAAATTAACAACACCACCCTCTACTATGAAGAATACTATTATATCACCATTACCCGTATTATTGATTTAAGAACTAAATAGTTATATTTAAACTATAGTGAATAAATTGTTATAATGTAAGAAATTATAAAGAATAAATCATAACTCTATTTTTCTATTTTCAAAATTGAAAGGATTAATTAGTTAATTTTTTTAAAAATTAACTCATAATTTTTATTTTAAAATTATTATTTATTATTTTAATATATATTAAAAAATAAAATAAATAAAAATTATAGGACCAATAAAAATATAAAAATAAATTATAGACTTGACTAAATTTTATAGACTAAATTGTAATTTGCCATAATAATTACCCTGTTTCTCTTTTTCTGTGATGGAAGCATTAATGAAGAGTGGGTGGTTAAAACTGGTGCAGGTTTTGTGAAAAGTGAAGTCTTGTCCAATAGGAAGATATTTATATAAAATTTATTTTTTTGTGGACCAATAGAAATCTTGGAACACAGCCAAATTAGAAATCTTAAGGAAAGGAGAATGATGTGAAAAATCAAGTTTCAAACATCACATCCATTCTAAATGGTCCATCCATCGGCAGAGGCAGCCCAATGGCCTTCAAAAGCTTTTTCTCATTTTATAATGGCAATGTGGAGAAGCTATTTTCCTACTCTTCCTATAATTCGAAAGACGATTCACAGATAGGTGAGCGTCGTTTGATTCAAATTAAAAAAAAATTTTCATTGAATTAATTTAAATCTTTAATTTAATTTTTTATTTATTTTAATTTGATTTTTAATTTTAAAAATTTTAATTATTTCGAATTATTTTAATTTTGATAAAAAAAATAAAAAAAAAATTAAATTGAATGTATTAGTAATAATATAGAAAGATGAAATTATATTAATGTTAAAATATTCTAATTAAATTTTAAAATATTAAAAATAAAGTGTAAAAAATAAAAAATTTATTAAAAATTTAAATCGATCAAACCGAATCAAATTAAATCGAATCAGATCGATTTAATTTGGTTTAGTTTCTGATCAAAATTAATTCGATTTGATTTTTATAAATATTAAAATTTTAAATTTTAATTTATTCGATTCAGTTTGATTTTAAACCAAATCGACGGAATGCTAATCCCTATTTATAGATGGTTTTTCTTGGCCTTGGAACTTCATTAAAATCAGAAATAGAGCACTCTTAGGTAAAAGTTCTTTAGAGGAAGATTTTCAAGATAAAATATAGTTTTTTTAAAGTAATTATTAATAGAAAACAATAAAAAAAATTTATGTGATTTACTAATTTTTTATTTTAGAATTTATAATTTATTTTAAAATATATGATTCAATTTTATATTAAATAAGTACCTCATAATATCATATTATTAACAATCAATGATAATTTTCAAATTTTATACTAACATAAAATTTATATTATCAAATATTATTTTAATAAAAGATCCAATAATAAATTTTAAAATAAATCATCCGTATTTTTTTTTTTAAGATCTACTAAATTGATTACTTAGAAAGTTTTAAATTTCTCTCATTACCTTACATACATTACTCGGGTAGATTTTAGACTACACTCATAATTTTTTTTTTGTTCGAAGATAAGGGGTGATTGTAAAAATAACATATAAGGCCCAAATGACATTCAAAATACAATGGAATAGGCCGAAGAAAAGCGAAAGACGAGATTAACCTCAAACCTTAGGTTCAAAGGGTACAAACTCTAGCGCTGCTTGAGTAGATAATTTGATTTGAAGCGAGGAATTGGGTTAGTTTGATATAAAATTGAATTAAATTAAATAAATTAAAAATTAAAATTTTAATATTTATAAAATTAATTTTAAATAAAAATAAAATTAAATCGAATTAATCATTGATTTAATTCAATTTAATTGTTTAGATTTTTTAATATATTTTTTTTAATTTTTTACATAATATTTTTAATATTTTAAAATTTATTTAAAATATTTTAATTTTAATTATAATTAATCTCTTTATATTATTAAAATAATATATTATTATCATTAATTAATTTGATTTAATATTTAATATTTTTTAATTAAAATCAAATCGAATTAAAATAATTAAACTTTTAAAATTAAAAATCAAATTAAATAAAAATAAATAAATAAAAAATTAAATTATATTATTAAATTAATTAAATTTAATTAATTTTTTTAATTTAAACCAAATACTATCTTTGCATCCGACGATTGCAAAAGAATACCTTAAATCCTAAGTCCGAACGCCGCAAAAGAGTACCTTTAGTCGAAAAGAAAAGTTGATTCATTGATACCAAAGAATTAAGAAGGAAAAGGGCCCTCATGGTTTGCATTGGTCTAAGATTTGATAAAACACAACCGATTGTTGCTCTACTTTAGTGAAACACAGAAACTGGAAATGGCAATCTCACAGGGCCACGCCCTTCTTTTGTCTCACTAGATATATCAACTTTTCAGGCTCTCTTTAGCACGGACAAGGCGTGATCCAAGAATGTGTATTCCCAGTCATTCAGCAGATTTTCTATCCATACCATACTGTTTACCTCGTATAAGCTTATAGCTCCTTAATATTTCAAATCATCATAAACCAATAAAACCTTGTTGCATACAAGAAGCAATAGAAAGTGAATAAAAAAAAATATGAATAATATAACAATTAAAAGGGGCATTAGATAAAAAAAATTTTAAATATTTATAATAATTCATATAAATTTTAGATATTAAAATTAAATATTTTTAATTTGTAGCAATTATAACTAAAAAGACTAAATTGAATTTCTATAAATTAATGGTAAATTATAATATAATCTCTAAAGTTTTATATTATTAATAAAATATATAAGCATTTAATTTAAATTTTATATTGAAATTAAATATATTTTACATTTATTAAATGTAATATTAAATATATTATATTAAGTAAATATTTAATACAAATAAATTTCTATTATATAAAAAAATCACATATAAATAATATACATTTAAATATTTCACTGAATATTTATACTCAAGATTATAAATGTAAATTACCAACATTCAATTATTTTTATCCAATACCCCTAATTAAAAACAAAGCAAGCTAAATCAAGTAAACTTGGATAAACACAATTTGGGATCTAACAACGTCTTGAGAACCTCCAAATTTTATAAATGCATAACTATTTAACCCCACGCGACTTTTCAAAGGTTAAGTAGTTATCATTTATAAACTAGCAACTAACTTTCTGTAAAGGTTAGGGAGCACAGTGATGTATTTGGCCAATAGACTATAGATTGAAACACATCGAGATTGAGCAGACAACAAATGGTGTCTACCAAATACAAGAATTTCCACGAGTCGTTTTAACTGCACAAGTGACAAGTGAATGAAGATTTCGAGGTATATTTCACTTCTAATTCAACATCATGAACATTGAAAATATTGTACACAAAATTCATTCCGAGGAAAACACACAATTTGAATTTTGCAAGGTCGTTGATTATATACCATTCTTTTTAACTGATGGAGGCCAAGACAATCTTCTATGACTTGTGCCATCAACTTGATTAGAGTCACCCATTTCACTACTTTCATCATCTGCTTCTTGCCTCTCAAGTTCTTGTTTCCTTTGGCTTTTCACTGCTAAGTCATCGAAACTGGATTCATTTCTCCAAGGCGGAGGAGTCGCACAATCTGAATCTCCTGGTAGTCTCTGTGAAGGATCATTTGCTGGTGTTTTTGGCAAAGAGGAAACTGAATCACCTACTCTCAAATTTTGGAGAGTAGCAAATGATTCTCTCATGGCAGACATTGCTTCAAAGAATCGGGTACAGGATGCTAAAGCAACAGGAATAGGGCGTAGCATTTCCTGCATGAAAATAGCGAAAAGAAAAAAAAAAATGTGAAGCAATCCGTTCTTATGTGTTGCATATACTTTGGTAATTTAAAGAAACAAGGCCACTTCCATTAAAAGAAGTTGGATATCACATGGAAAACAAGTAAAAATAATAAAAGATATTTCCTGACATCATCAGTCATTTTTATTTTTTATTTTTTTGATATGTTAAAGGAGTGGCTAGAGTTTTAAACCCTTATTGGGGGTTTGCAACTGTGAGTTCAGTTCTCAACTGTATCAAACCAAAATAACTGAATTAGGCTTTTAAAAACCAAACCACATAGGGAAACCAAACCAAAAATCCAGTTTATTCAGTTATTGCTGAATTTCGAACCGAATAGACCAAACTAACCAAATGCTTACTAAATATTGTTGATGGTTTTGGAAATCCTATACAAAATTAGAAAAGTTCCAATTGTTTCATTAATGTGATTGTCTACCTTTTCTACTATGGAAGTAGCACGACTCTATACTAATATATTAACTGTGCATTCAAACGCTATTGACAACAAAATGCAAATGTTTTAGCAGTTTCTTAAAAATATCAATTCCTTCCAACTCCCATGATTATAACATCTCACAAAAAGTAATATGGTGAACTTCATTAACACTAGAAAAATGAAACTCCAATGAAAGGAGAAATATGCAAAAAACCTGAGAAGAGCACAGCTTGTGCTCAAAGCCTATAAGAAACAACCAACACGAATGTAAAAGAATGCAAAATACTTCACAATGTTTCCATAAGCATACCCCCCATATTGAAGGAGACTCCTTAAAGTTCTGACTCCACTGGAAATCCGAAACAGATGCTGTCAAAGCACCATAATCACTTGCAGCCTTCATCAGTAATTCTGAAAATTGTTTCTGCATAGACCCGAGGTAAGCATATCCCTTATTCAGTCAGAATAATTCAAATGACCAAGGGAAAAAAAAACTCAATAGCCCAGAATTTAAGACTTAATATTCAAGACTAATAACTCAGTTTTTGCTGTATTTTGATTAATGTATAATTCAATAATAATAGCATTCTTAATTTAAGATTTGAATCTTTGATGGACCAAACCATAAGGCCTCAACAATATGTGCATGTTGTATTTGCTAATTTTATTTCCCTCATCTTATGTAGATCAGTAGTATTATATACTTTTTTGGTAACATAATATTTTGATAATAGAGGGCATGAACACCAAGCAAAACACGCACACCCTCAGAAAAGCCCATTAACACAACTCAACCCATATTATTGTTCATTGCTGATAAAACATTATTGCTAGAATTGGATGAGCATGCATTGATACACAGGGTAAATGAAAAAACAATATACAAAATCCTATAAAGCTTATTCAAAAGAGTATAATAATTGGATGAACAACCTGATATTCTGCTTCCACTGGAATACAATCCAGTGAATATGGTTGTTGAAGACGGGCTATAATACGGTCCTGCCAATATTTGTGAAAATAAAGAACAGACAATTATTACAAAAAGAATTAACAAGAAAAGAGGATGAAGAATGTATAATGCTTAGACAAAAGGTTTTCAGCAAAATAATACATTATAGAACCAAGTTCATGCAATATTTCACTGGAAAAATGAAACTAGTCCAACTTACATCTCGAGTACAATAGGAATACTTCTGGATCCTCAGAAATCCATCCCAAAACTCTCCCCTCACCCCCCCCCCCCCCCCCCCCACAAAAATAAAAAAGAGCAGTTTCAAAAATCTCCCTTAAGGTCTAAAGTCCATTTTTGAAATATTTTCCAGCAGAGAAGTAAATAATGTCAATGCATTAAAAAGCTGCTCCTTATCAAAACAACCTGGGCTTTGTTGTTTTATGGAAAATATTTCCATATTTCTTGGCATTTAGGGCACTTAAAGTAATATTTTCAATAGAAAATATTTTCCAGGTCAAATGGAAGACTTAAGCCATTTTCAGGAGAAAACCAAAATGGGGTATCATTTTATCAATTTTGACAAAGTTGGTAAAATGTAAAGAAACTTGTAAAGTGCATGACATAAACACAAACCTATTTGTCTACCAGCCACCATCAAATATCCTTGACCACCAATCATTGGCGACGACTGGTGACAGAACAATTAACCATTTTCATGTTTTCTTTGTTTTCATATTAAATAATAAATCGTGTTATACTCCAACCATTTTTGCAGTATAAATTGAAAGAAAACTGACGTTTTCTGGGACATTCCAAAACTGGAAAACAAATTTCCTTTGTTTTTTTCTCAACATTGCAACCAAACAATTTTCTAATAAAATATTTAAATAAATAACATTAGCTACTTCCGAGAAATAAATGTAGCCTTGGTCTTAATTGGAAGTAGGAATCTATGCCGCCATCCTCCCTCTTTGGATGTGGCCCAAAAAAATAAAAGGGAGCACAATAACCAAAATTGTCTCAAATAAATGAGTTTTGTCAAGAATTAGATGTACAACAATAGCTAGCGATAAGTCAAACATTGTGAGAATAACTTAGTTAGAACAGTATTATGTACCTCAAGTAATTCATCCAGCATATATATATATATCAATAGAGAAAAATTCAACAAGCTTATTTAGTTATCATACTTGAAAGCATACATGAGCATGAAAGGTCACATAAATTCATGTGTGTGCATGTATTGCCGTGCTGCACAAACAGTTCTTAAATGCAACTCCCTTTCATGGCTCAAAGCATAAACTTATTTCAATGTAGTAATGAACATGAACAACTTACCTTATTCTGAATGACATCCTTCAGTATAGTAGTAATTCTAGCCAAAGTCTCAATCTTCTTTTCCATTTCACTCACATGTGTCAAATGTGCCACATTTTTGTCATCCTAAAATTTTGTCACAGGTCAATTTTATAGCTTTAACGTAAAAAATCAGAAGATCTTAGCAGATCTTTGGAACTAACATGAATACATGTTACAACTAAACATCCATTTGTTAGAAAATTTAATCCTCATGTGAATTGTAAAATGACACAAGGGGGAACTCGAGCTAAAATAGTTCACCTTTCGACCTTGTAGTTCCACTTGTAGATCTGCTATTTTTCTTTGTACAGTGGTTAATTCTCTTAAAACCCTAATCAAGTCGTCACCTTTTTCTCCAGTGGCTATGGATAAGTTCTGGAGTTCTTCCTAAACAGTTTAAAAAAACAAATACAAAAATGGTGAGCTCAAGAATCCTCTACTACCATATAGAATTAATAAAGCTATTTATTGTATATATTGCACTTTAATAATCTCCTGAGTGAGTAGGCAACTAAGCAGACCCAGCATGCAAAAGGAGAATATACTGATATATCAGAACACATGAATAGTGTAATCTTGTTGATTGTACGTTTGACATAGAGGATTTAATTAGGGATGGGCTATTGCTTTGACGAAAAAATAGATATGGGTTTTAAATGTGGCAGTTCATAAGACAGAATGGATATAATCCGCCATATGCGATAATTAACATCAAGAACTAATTAAAATTACATTTTTGCTGTAATTTCATAAGAAATTAAGGCTCAATTTGTTTTCTGAAAATAAATTGTATTTGAAAAAAATATTTTTTTAATAAAATAACTTGTTTTTTATTGTTTAATTTTAATTTAAAAAATAAAATATATTAATAAATTTGTAAATAGATATCTTAATTGATTCTCTCTTCCTTAAAATGACTTAATTTTTTCCGATATCAAGGAAAATATTTTCCGGAGCAACGGAGCCTAAGTTTGCTAATTTAGCGAATTTATTCGAAACAGCGATCAATAGAATTAAGCCAAGAGCAGTATCATATTCTTATTTCTTTACACTGCCTAGACTCTACTGTTAAACCCACTTTTCACATTGTTTGACCAATCATAAAATCTCTGCTAAACCTTCTCTATGGCTTGCATTTTGAATATATTTACCTCCTCATTTTGCAAGTACACATTAAATCCATCAAAAAAATTATCAAAATTTGTCATCGCACTTGCCTGTCGATGAAGATGCATGTAACACTCTCAAAGTAAACCAAGCCTATCAAGAAAGGCACGGGCGGGGGAAACAGCAATAGAGCCGTGTCTAAGAGAAATTGGAGCAAAAATCGCCAGAAAGATAAATGTAGGTAGAGAATTGAATAGAAAATGCAATCAATCAAGATGAAAATGGCAAACTCCACAAAAATCCAAAGGAATTTTATCAAAGGGAGAGAGAGATACCTGAGAAGGAGGAGGTGCAACAGAAAATCCAAGATCGGCTGCGATGGAGAGAGCATCGGACATGCCTCCAATGCGTCTGAGAGGCTTTTTGCCGACCCAGGTGGTGTCGGTTCCCATGGACATTTGATTTACCCAAACGCGGCCTTAACACTATTTTTATAAAAAGGCTCTCAGGAGAAGCAAACAGTGTTACTGTTGGTGGAGAAAATGGCAAACGCTCCTGTGCTGCGTTTGTGGCCGGCAATTTTAATTTTAGATAAATTATAATTTAGTGATAATTTTATTAATATTATTATTAAATAAATGGACCACCATAAGCTCTCCTTAAAAAGGGCCTCATAATTTTAGATAAATTATATTTAATTTTTTATTTAAAAAATTAGAAAATAATAATTTTTTATTGATTCAACTAAATAAAAATTTAATAACTTTAAATATAATAAATTAAAATTATATTTTTTTACTTAATTTAATTCTAAATAAATGAGAATTAATTTATCATAATTATATTAAATTTAAACTTATTAAATGTATATTTTATTCATATTACAAACAGATGAAGAGGACAGGTAGAAACCCATCCATGGTGCAAATTACAAAGACGGACATTTAAAGCCACCCAATTAGCACATTTGTTTTACAAATGCTGATCTATAAACATGGCTAATTTTTTAAGGAAGGATAAGCTCAGCAAATTTGTCTAATGTCTTGAATGGCAGTTTCAATCTCCCACGGGATAGGAAATCGAGTAGAAACCACGAGTTGACAGATTGTGAGAGAGTCAGATTCCATAACAGCCTGCAAAAATTAAAGCTTTTTTAAGGTCTATTCCTTCAGCAACAAGAGGGGATGCTGATGAAAAACAAGCTGCCCTGCCAATCAAAAAGGTTATATGTTGCAGCTCCTCATAAACATTCTGAGCCTTGATAATGGTAGCTAGAGGATCTGGGTTTACTCCTTCAAAGATTGCTGAATTTCTTGCTTTCCATATATTCCAGCATATAAAGCTCGCTAGAGTTTTTAGTGATGATTTGGAGAGGCATCCAACAATAATAATTGAGACCACCAAGCAGAAAATGATATTAAGTTGTTTACAGATGGGTGAAAGCCTAGAGGTGATCCGCAGCTACATGGGGACAGAAGAGTGTATGCTCCAGACTTAAAATCAGCACCACAAATGGCACAATTAGGAGATTTAACACACTTCCTATGAAAAATATTTTCTCTAGAAGCCAAGGCACCATATACTGCTCTCCAGATGAAATTTCTTATTTTAGGAGGGATTTTCACATGCCCTATACTTTTCCAGAAGGAAGGCCACATACTACTAGGAAGAGAACCATCTGCTTGATAGGCATTTTCCCCTTGGGAAGATATCAAAACATGATATACAGATTTAACAGTAGAAATGCCATATTTGCTATAATGCCAAACTAACGATTCTCCTTGATCAAACTCACTAAGCTGGATTTTTAAGATCTCCCTTGCCTCTAAGGGATCAAAGGAAGCAAAAATAATATTTTCATCCCATTGTCTTGTTTGATGGTCAATTAAGTCAGCTATGTAAAGTACAAGGCAGTCTGCCGACTGAATACTTATGATCTTGAAATTCGGAATACTTGACACCCAGGGATCATGCCAGACATTAAGGAAAGAAATCCCTTTCACGTTCCATCTTAAGCCAGGTTGAGGAGCATTTCTTCCCAATAAAAAAACATTTTGTAACAGTATAAAGTTTAACTGAGGGGAAACAACCTTTTGAAAATCCTCAGGGGAGAGGCATTCGGTTCGCAACAAAGGACCAGAGGTTTGTTTGGATGGTTCCTTTGTTTTAGAGGAAAGCAAAGGAGATGGGGCATCAATTTTTGTTTTTTGGGTGGGGGGAGGAGTTTAAGGAGACAAATGGTGCTCTAGTGTCAGGCTTTTGTGAGTCTTTTCTGGCTTGGTTGTGATCAGGATAAAACTTTTGGAAGAGTTTACGGCGCACGAGTGGCTTGTGACAAGATCTGATAAGATAGGAGGAGTACCTGCATCATGTCTGCTTTGGAAACTGTTTTGGATTTGCTTCCCACGCACCAAACCTACCTCCGGCAGGGCAGGCCTTAACTAAGCAGAGTTTTGGTCACCGAAAGAAGAACCAAATCCCTGGCTTTGTTTGGTAGAGAAAAGTTTAGCCTGCATTCAAGGGCCAAATTCCTGCCTCTTTCCTCTATTTTCCAGTCTAAGAACTTGAGATAGATTCTGGTAGGTTTAATTTGATGGCCCAACAAATCCACACATATGACAATCATTCATATCTGAACCTAACTCTTTCTAGAGACCCATCTACTTTCTTGTTTGTAAAGCCTTCCCATAAAGGTTTAGTAATATCCACCTCAACCCTCATTCTTAGACAACTGCCAATTGAAACATCATGATTTGAGGCTAGATCAACATTGATAAGTTTTTTAAACATTTGGCCTATTCGTTCAGCGTTTTGCCTTCTCATCTGGTTTAGAGGGAGCCCGTGGACTTGTAACCAAAACGAGCAAGAGGAAAAATCAATCTCTTGCAGCTTCAGGTGAGGATCCCAAACCTGTAATGAGGGGAGTTGATTATTGATTGCCCATGGAATCCCTTCAAGGATTCTTCTTTTTATCATTCTCGTGTTGGAAAGTGAACAAAAAAATGTTCTTAACTGCTGAAATAACTTTGATGCTGAAATCAAAGACAAGATTCCAGACGTTTCTAAGGACATTCCTCACATGCGATGCTAGAAGCCTTTTTATAGAAAGGATTTTCCCTACCAAAATTAAGCTAGAGAGAGACTCTACTGTTACATCATCGTCATTTCATTCAACAGTTATGTCATCCCAATTTAAGTGGTTTGTTTTGTTACACAGGTCATTTATGGATAGAATAGGGGTCCATGCTGTAGGAAGAAAACTGCAAGGAGAAGGGAGAAAAGAAAGAGATGAAAACAGGAAGGGAGGCCAGAAGGAAAAGGACGAGAGTGGGCGAGGGAGGAGACGGGAAGAAGAAAGGAAACCGAGAGTTTGTCATGTGTCTTAAATTTGTGTTTGAATAAGTCTGCAGTTAGCTCCTATTTATTTTAATTAAGTTGTTATTTGTTAGCAGTAGTATCTTCCTTGTAAATAGCTAAGTTTGTTAGCTATAATTCTATTTAAGTTGATGAATAAATTAATCGAAGGCATCACAGAAAATTAACTCTTATTACGTTTTCTCAAAACGTAGAGGCCTTGGTTTCCTCAATTAAACCTTTTTCTTTTCTTTGTTTCAATTAATTCAGCATAGGTTCGAAGAACAAAAAGCAGTTTGTATCAAAGTGGTATCAGAGCTCTGGCATAGATCAGAGAGTCGAACTGCTTGAACAATTTGTTCAATCCCTTTCGGGAGATCAGGAAGGCATTGCTAAGCGACTTGAAGAGCTTTTCTCTCAGCTCAATACCCGGATGGATCGACTGGCCATTCAATCCTCTCCTGGGAAGACACTTGAATCAGAGACACACACCTCAGAATCTGGAACAAAACTTACCCGGTCTGGGAGTACTTCATATACTCCTAAACTGGTTAAGCTAGACTTTCCACGCTTTGATGAGAAGGAAGACCCCACAAGCTGGATTTGCAGGGCAGAGTAATTTTTCCAGTTCCACCAAACACCGGATGAAGACCAAGTTGAGATTGCCTCATTCCATATGGTGGGAGATGCACAATTATGGTACCAGTTACTTAAACAGGAGAATCCAGTTATCACATGGGCTGATTTTAAAGAAGGATTTTATTCGCGGTACGGTCCTAATCAACTCATAGATTATTTTGGGAAATTTTCGAAGTTTCAACAACATGGTACTGTTCAAACGTACCAATCTCAGTTTGAGAAATTATTGGCTAAAGTCGGACACTTATCACAAACACAGAAAGTTGGCTATTTTGTCAGCGGATTAATCCCATCCATACGAACAGATGTGCAGGCCAATCGGCCGAAAACCTTATCAGAAGCCATAGCGCTGGCACGGTTGTATGAAGCCAGAAATTCAGCTCAAGCAAAGGGAACTCCCACACCGATTCGTCCAGCATTCCAAACATCACGCCTTCCACCTGCAGTCCGTCAACCAGCTGCAGACAACATTAAAAGGCTGACTTGGGATGAGCTCAATGAGAGGAAGCGATTGGGTTTGTGTTTTAAATGCAATGAAAAGTTTGGTCCTGGCCACAGGTGCAAAAAATTGTTCTCAATACAGGCAGTCTTAGAAGATAGTGATGAAGATACCGACATGGAGATTGAGGAGCAGATTCCTACATCGGAAATTCCGGCAATATCATTACATGCTATTGCGGGGTTCGAAGGACCAAAAACCATGCAACTTATTGGGAAGGTGCTTGGCTTGGATGGAGTAATTTTGGTAGATTCAGGCAGCACCCATAATTTTGTCAGTGAACGGTATGCAAGGAAGGCGGGGCTTGAGCCATCGATGAGATCAAAAATGAAAGTGCAGGTAACCTCTGGTGAAGAGTTATCCAGCCCAGGTATCTATGCTCAAACCCAAATTTTAATCCAAGGGATTCCCATTGCTATCGATTTGTATATTTTACCTTTGGAAGGCTATAATATAGTCTTGGGAACTCAATGGCTTCGTACATTGGGACCAATTGTTTGGGACTTTGAAAAACTCTTGATGGCATTTAATCTGGGTAAAGAGCAGGTAATTTTTCAGGGTTGTGCAACCCCTCCAAATCGGCTAGTCTCAGCTTTTCAAATGCAACAATTGACTAAACTGCTTAACAGAGGGTTCTTACTGCAAATTATGGAACCCGTCTCTACTACCCAACAGATTCCTACTATCCACCCTCAAATCAAGACCCTCTTGGATAAATACAACACACTTTTAACCGAACCAACAGGCTGCCCCCTTAACGCCTCCATGACCACAAAATTCCACTAAAAAACCCGGAACCCATTTCAGTAAGACCATACCGTTATCCCTTCTACTAAAAGACTGAGATTGAACGAATTGTGACAAAGATGCTTGATTTTGGCATAATTTGACCTAGCCAAAGTCCCTATTCTGCCCCAGTCTTATTAGTCAAGAAGGCCGATGGCTCTTGGCGGATGTGCATTGACTACAGGGAACTCAATAAAAACACAGTGAAGGACAAATTCCCTATTCCAGTTATCGAAGAATTACTGGATGAACTTGCAGGTGCTCAGTATTTCACCAAATTGGATCTTCGGTCTGGGTATCATCAAGTTCGGGTCCATCCTCATGATATCAACAAAACAGCATTCCGGACGCATCAAGGCCATTATGAGTTTTTGGTGATGTCTTTCGGCCTCACCAATGCCCCATCAACATTCCAAAGCCTGATGAATGAGGTATTCCGAAGTCAATTAAGGAAATTTGTTCTTGTTTTCTTCGATGATATTCTCATCTACAGCAAATCATGGGATGAACACATTCAGCATTTAGAAACTGTCTTTTCTATCCTGTAACAACATTAATTATTTGTTAAACCTGAAAAATGTCAATTTGGCCAAAGGGAAGTTAAGTACCTTGGTCACGTGATCTCTAATGGAGGAGTTACTGTTGATCCAGAAAAAATTGAGTCCATTTAGAGTTGGCCGAAGCCTTCAACACCCAAGGCTTTGCGTGGTTTTTTGGGACTATGTGGTTATTACAGGAAGTTCATACAGCACTTTGGTCGGATTGCAGGACCACTAACCCAAATGCTGAAGAAACATGGTTTCACTTGGACACCTGCAGCAGAAGCGGCATTTATTAATTTGAAACAGGCTATGACAACAGCCCCAATATTAGCCTTACCGGATTTTTCAAAACAGTTCATTGTCGAATGTGACGCTTCTGGCTCGGGCATAGGTGCAGTACTGCTACAGGAGCGCCCAATTGCTTACTTTAGCCAAGCTCTTCATGGAAAGCACCTCCTTCTCTCCACTTATGAAAAGGAGATGTTGGCGCTTGTTCTTGCCGTACAGAAGTGGCGATCTTACCTCCTGGGACAGACTTTTGTGGTTTGCACCGACCATCAAAGCCTTAAACACTTGTGGAATCAGAGAATTACAACCACAGCTCAACAACGTTGGTTGTTCAAATTGATGGGATTCGACTTCACTATACAATATAAAGGGGGTACAGACAATATAGTGGCCGATGCCCTATCCAGGAGACATGAACAGGAGAAAGATGTAGGCCACATTGCTGCAATTTCATGTCCAATTCCAAATTGGATTGATCCAATCAAAGAAGAAACCGCTTCCTTACCTGATTTAACAGAGAAGGTGCTGCAGGTCCAAAGTGGAGAAGCTATTGGCCGATGGGAATACAGGGATGGAATTCTGTTTTTCAAAGGAAGAATTTATTTATCCCGTAATTCTACACTGCTCCCAGAAATAATTAAGCAATTTCATTGTAGCACTCATGAGGGGTGCTTCAAGACTCTCCAAAGGATTCGGTCCACATTTTACTCTCCCAATCTCAACGACAAGGTGAGAAGTTTTATACGAGGATGTGAGGTCTGTCAACGACATAAAGCTGAACATACAGCTCCTGCCGGCCTCCTTCAGCCTCTGCCAATTCCTGATAGAATCTGGGAAGATATTTCGATAGACTTCATCGATGGTTTACCAAACTCTAATGGTAAGACAACAATCTTTGTGGTAGTTGACCGGTTATCAAAGTACGCCCACTTTGTGCCTCTTTCCCATCCTTACACGGCTGTCACAATTGCAAAGTCATTTTTTGACAATATTTTCAAGCTTCATGGTATGCCAAAGACTATAGTTTGTGACAGGGATCCAGCCTTTACAAGCTTATTTTGGACAGAATTGTTTGCTTTGAATGGAACCCGGTTCAATTTCAGCTCTGCTTATCAACCCCAAACCGACGGCCAATCGGAGGTGGTAAACCGTACCCTGGAGATGTACCTCAGATGCTTTACAAGTTCCTAGCCTAAATTATAGTTGAAATGGCTGTCCTGGGCAGAATATTGCTATAACACAAGTGTTCATTCCACTACTGGGAAATCCCCCTTTGAGATAGTTTATGGTAGGCAACCCCCTACTTTGCTGACTTATATTCCAGGTACGGCTAGGGTGGCTGCGGTGGAGCAGGACTTGTTTCTTCGTGACATCTTGTTAAGAGAGCTTAAAGAAAAAATCCAGCATGCCCAGAACCGGATGAAGCAAATTTATGACTCTAAGCACCAAGAGCGTGAATTTGCGGTGGGAGATCTTATTTTCCTCAAGTTACATCCATACAAACAGAGATCCCTTACTGCCCGAAGGAATTTCAAGTTAGCACCCAAGTTCTATGGGCCGTTTCGGGTGTTGAAGAGAATTGGTGTTGTTGCGTATAAGCTTGAACTGCCACCAGAAGCAAAGATTCATCCTGTGTTCCATGTCTCCCTCCTTAAGAAACAAATTGGAGATAGCGACATAGTGCAGTTACCTCAGCTGAATGAAGTTGGTGAGATCCTTCCACAACCGGAGGCAATTTTAGATAGCAGAGTAAAAAAGAACAAAAAAGAAGTCTTGGTTCACTGGCGTGGCTTATCTCCTCTGGAAGCTACTTGGAAAAGGTTGGATAAGATTAGCAAACAGTTTCCAGATGTCTCTCTTGCAGATGTGCGGGTCCCTTAAGAGGAATAGAAATGTCACGTGTCTTAAATTTGTGTTTGAATAAATCTGCAGTTAGCTCCTATTTATTTTAATTAAGTTGCTATTTGTTAGCAGTAGTACCTTCCTGGTAAATAACTAAATTTGTTAGTTATAATTCTATTTAAGTTGAATAAATTAATCGAAGGTATCACAGAAAATTAACTCTTATTATGTTTTCTCAAAACGTAGAGGCTTTGGTTTCCTCAATTAAACATTTTTCTTTTGTTTGTTTCAATTAATTCAGCATAAGTTCGAAGAACAAAAAGCAATTTGTACCCGAGTTCTAGAAGAGAACGCTTCAGTATCGGAACCTTCCAATTTTATTTATTTGATAAATTCTAATATAATTTAATATTTTTAATTTTATAAAATGATATATTATATGAAATTTATATATTAAATATCACATGTATAAAATAAAAAATTTTTGAATTAAAAAAATTTAATTTTTTTATTTCAAACAGAAAAATTGTTAAAAAGGAAATTAAGTGAATTATAATTTTATAAAATTCTTAATTTTTTTAAAAAAAGTTTTTCATCATGGTTGAATGCTCATAATTTTTTATTGTTTGAGAAATGAAAAGTTATTTAACATATTTAAATAGAAAAACATTTTCAACCCATAAAGTTAAGTTGCGGTTAGTAACGTTGTAGATTTTTTTTTACTTTTTATTTTTAAAAGCTAAAACACTTTTTTTTTATTTATTTCTTAAAAACTGTATATAAAAATAAATTTATAAATTTTTATTAAAAATAAGGAATAAAATATTTTTGAAATAATATTTAATAATAAAATAAAAATATAAATAATTCTATAAATATTTACACAATAAATTATATAAAATTTACAGAATATATGATATTATAATAAAAATAATAATACTTGGTCTTGTGATATAAAAACTCATTAGTTATTGTATTAATTTAAAAAAATACATTAAAATATTTTTAAAATTTTAAAAATATATTAATTAATTTTCCATTAAATTAAAAAATAAAAAATTATTATTTAATTTTTATAATTTAAAATATTCACTAATTAATCAATTCAATTAAAAAAGTATATTTAAAAAAATTTACTAATTCATTCTCAATCGATATTAACCGTAAAATTTAGAATACCTTCTAAGAAAAATAATAAGTATAGTTTTTATAAAATTGAAAAATCAAATAATAAATTTATTTTTATCGAACTAATTAGTAAATAATTTAAATATTAAATTAATAGAAAAATTAATAATATATTTTTTAATATTAAATATGTTTTAATGTAAACCAATAGAAAGATTAATAGTATATTTTTAAATATTTTAAATATATTTTAATGTATTTTTAAAATTAACGAATTGAGTTTTTAATATAAAAAAATTAAATAGTAAATTTTTTTTACAAAAGATTTAAAACATCTTTAATAGGATGGTGATAATTAATAAATATTTTTATAAAGTTGAAAGGTTTAATTAATAAATTTTTTATAGTAAAATATTTAAAAATAAAAATTAATAAAATAACTAATTAATAAATTTTTAAAATTTAAAATATTTTTAATTTATTTTTTAAAGTCGAACAAAATTTTTTTATTAAATAAAAAATAAAAAACCGTAATAAAAATGAATGTACCCTTAACGTTTTGAAAATGAAGATTTTTTAAAAAAATTTTAATAACTTTTAAATCTTATTTTAAAAAACCTAACCCTCCCCTAAACTTGAAAAACCTCATTCTCTCCCAAAAGTTTGGTCTTTTAAATCTTGAAAACTTTTGAATACTTAAAAGAAACCTTCTCGCTAAAGTTTTAATTTTTTACTCTACATACGTTGAAAAGATTTATTTATTTATTTTTATTTTTAATTTAAATAAAAACTATAGCTAAATTTCTAATTTAAGATAAAAAAATTAAAAAAAATCAATTTAAAATTTACTATTTAATTTATATATTATAAAAAAATTTATTAATTAATTTCTTAATTTTAAAAAATTATTAAAATATTTTTTATATTTAAAAAAATTTATTAATTAATCTACTGCTGTTATAAAAAAATTTAAAATATTCTCTAATAATTTTTTAATATTTAAAAAAATTTATTAATTAATCTACTGTTATAAAAAAATTTAAAATATTCTCATCAGAGAATAATCAATTTTTATAAAATTAATAAACAATATCAATTAGTAAATTTTTTAAAATATAAAAATTAAATAATAAAATATTTAATAATTAAAATTAATGAATGGATTAATTAACACTTTTTATAACATCAAAACACCGAATTAATTAATGAACATATAATCTAACCTAAATAATAAGATTTCTTTTCTATTTAATTAAAAAATGCTTAATTTCTTTTTTTTTTTAATTTTTAAGCTAAATTAAATTTAAATTGGAACTTAGTGAAATTGGGCATTAAGAAAAACTTATAATTTTTCAATCTCAAGCTTTCGTTGGATTTAAAATCATGCAATAATTCAAGCAATGTAAGGATTCACAAAATATTAGCTTAAAAAGAGCTGATTTTCCATTCTTATTGTGCAATGCTCTACAAAAAAACAATTAATGTTGATAGTCCCAAATAAAAAAAAGATTAGCATTTGCCTGAGACATTTTGTCAAATGGACATGGATATACAACTCCAGAGAAAATTCATCCATTGGCTTCAATAGAATTGGAGTGCGGAGAGTAAATCAATTTTTGCTAGGGTTTTTGGGTTACTGCCTACTGCTCATCTCTACTATGTTGGTGGGAAGAATCTGTTGAGATTGAATGGTAATGTGTAAAACTCCTCATTCCTGTTATCTCCTCTAAATGTTCTGAACTTTACCCACCATGGCATTCCTCTGTCTTTCTTTGACTTCTCCACCTCTAATGTGTTGTCAAGAAAAACTGCAACGATCAAACCCACTGTCGCCGGAGATGAGAATATGGTGTTCAGAAATGCATTGAACTGCAAACAGACCAAATCCAGCATCATTAGGTTTATGAAACCAAATCCCTAGGACAGAAGTTTACCAAAATTCATTACACAACTTTACTTATTTTGGTTTTTCTGATGATTGTTGTAATACTTACCCATCCTGCATTGGTATGAACAAGACCATGCCGCGTAGGATTCCAATATTCGTTAAAGAACTGGGGAACAGAAATCCCAAGGAAGAGAGAAAGCCCAGTAATAATGAGGTTTCTCATTGAGTTCATGTTTGTGAATTGAAGAAATGATAGTCCCACTGATGCTGAAACGAGCAAGGACTTGTTCGTGAGGATAAAAGGATAATAATCACTCAAGAAATAAATAAAAAAGACTTGAGACTTACCAACAAGGCCAAAGAGAACACAGTATAGTGCAGCGAATATCGGAAAAGGTATGGAAGCAAACACAGCTCCAAATTTCCCTGTTAAAATAAGATAAAGCAAATGTAATACTTCTGACTTTGTGACTCATGCCTCAAAATTCTTCATTGTTTACAGAACAGGCTCACCAACCTAAGGTAGAGAAGAATATCATGAAGCCAGCAGAAATCTGAACAACTCTGCGACTTCCAACTCGGGTTAGTCCAAGAAGTCCTACATTTTCCCTGAGACAACAGAGATTCCTGTTAAGACCAAGATTGTAATATAAATTTTCTCAGTTCTTGGACCAAGAACAAAGATTATATAATTAAAAAAAAAGAAACAGAATACAGACTGCAGATGGATCATTCTAATGTGCCTTACACAGAAACAGTGGAACCAGTTCCTGTTCCGAAAAGACCATCAAGCAATACAGCAATGCCCTGCAAAAGCAAAATGCACTTCATTCAGCTCTTCAAAATGAAGACACAACCCCACGAATAGAAAAGCCAACATCCCCCCCCCTGCGCGAATTAAAGCTCCCAATATTTAATTTACGCCTAGTTCAGCACAGATTATTCAGTCTTGATAATGATATCATCCCCTGGATGCTAGGTTGAAATAGGGGAAAAGAAAATGTAAAGTAAAACAAGTGTCTGTTACTAGAAACCAGCTCACCTGCCAGCCAATGCCTCTGCTCAGTACATATGCAGGTGGTGGAGTAGCAATAGCCAATCGAGAAGCAGCCTTGTATGCACCGGTTGACTGCAACATATTTAAGATTGAGCAGGGATTTCGTCAAAGATGGTAATTTTTAATCATCTATCAAGATTCTCATACAATCCATCCCTCATCAATTTCAAGAATGAAATAGCATGTTGTGAACAAGATAACATTCCAATGCCACTCATAGAGCACTAAGACATACCTCAACCATAGACACAATAACTGCAGACATCATAGCAAATGAATGACCTGCAGAAAAAGTAGGAGGGCCCCACTGCAGAGGATATGGGAACATGAACCTGAAGTAGCAATAACACATGAATTCCAGAAAACAAAAACACAGTGCTTGTTTATTTTTTTCTTTTGCCAATGGAAGTTCATAATTGATATTACCATGGGGCAGTAGATATAAGATTTGCTTTGTCGGTACGGCAACTAAGTTGAGTTCTATCAGGCTTGCCCCTGTATGCCCCACTGGCAGTTAAAATAATGGAATAAATCCAGACTATTGTAACACATATCAACACTGGAAATCTTTCAAATATCGGAACTTCTCTTAAGATTCTCACATGCTTTAGATACTGCAAAGCCAAAACCAAACCTTATGAAAGAGAAAAGACAATCTTTTGGTCAAAATTTCCTAAGTACATAAGAACTACTTACTTGTGAAAATCCAATAACCAACAGCAGCATTGGTAACCCGATTTCAACACAGTTGCCCAACTGAAAAATGATATTATAAAATGAAACTAAGTGAAACTTCCCCTTGTTTAGAATCAAAGATTTTACAAGAATTCAATTTAATTCAATTCTTTTCTTTCAAATTTCTTGTTTGGAATGAAAGAATTCAATACTTTTTAATTTAAAAAAATTTCATTTTAAAGGAAGTTGAATTCTTGTATGATTTTACAAGAATTCATTTGAATTCTTTTCTTTCAAAATGAATCATAACGAAGGGTTAAGCAACTGACAGAAAGATAGTACAAGAGAAATTGAAATCCGATGAGGTTTTATGACTACAATGAATTAGATAAGCTGATGCATTTAAGCAAACAACATTATTCTTCATTTGATATTTCTAGTCGAAAGGATTGCTGCATACTTCAATCAGAACGTTATATTTGTTAATTTGACCTAAGTAGAAACCACGGTACGAAATTAAGATCTATATGCTAAGCCATTGAGAAATGACAACGTGTTTGCTTTTATAAGCTATAAAATGACTCCAAATAGATGCAAGCAATATAAAAGAAAGTCAATCTGCAGGGTTAGCCCAGCAGATGTCTCATGAAAACAGAATATAGGATGCTTCGTAGCAGTACATACTGCGGGAAATCCTCGTTGAAACAATCCCAGGCCAACCAATCCAACCACAGGTGCCATACCAAGAGGACTGAAAAACCTGACAACAAATAGAAATATAAGCAGTGAAGAAAAGAAAATTCTAATAGGTTAATCATTTAATTACATTTACCAATAGTTAGAATTGTACCTTGAAAAGAGTCCCCAAACTTGGCTGTAACCCAGGATGATTTGTATGCTTGAGGCTACAATCAAAGCTCCCTGGATAGCTCGCATTGTTTGTATAAATCTCTGCAAACCAATCACATGGGAAGATCTCTTTCAATACCCTATCAAATAAGAGAGTTACTGAGCACAACTTCTGAAAATGACTGGGACTTGAACTTTAACATCTACGTGATAGTTCAATATAACAAACAACCTCATGCAAGCATTAATAAGACATTAGGGATTTCAGGTGGAAATTTGTTAACAAAAAATTAGGCATTGAGAAGACATAGATAGCTAGATTTTGTGCTTCCTCATGCATTTTCCACTCAGCTGCCCTCCCAAAAATATTTACCTAGAGGGATCTTTCCACATGTAAATTCATCATCAATTAGTTCTTTGCGTATTCAAATGCCACAGTATAAAAGTTCTTTTTATGAACTATTTATTATATGCTTCCCCGATATGACACAAACAAAGATAAGGAAGACAAGTGGAAAACTTACTTCATGATGATCAGTAATCTGTTGCAATGAGGTGTCACTTATAATATAAGCTATGGGAATGACATAAGCAAATGAACCTCCCACTACTGCAGGCAACCTGGTTCCAAAGAGTGCTTGCGTAAGTGTGTTAATGCCGGCTACAAAAAGCAGGGTCTGTATCACCCGTGCCTTATCCCCCTGATTGCATGATCAATGATATTGTCAAAAGAAGAAGACAAAGACAGAAACATGGGAAAATAAAATGAAGAATACAACAACCTTCGAACTCTAAATGTAAATGAAATTCCAAACAAGAACAAGAACCAGGCATACTATAATTACAAGTTCCACTTAGTACACAGAAATCCAATCATATAAAATATATTGCATGTCCCCATCCATGATGAGTTGTAGAACATAGAGCCAAAAAACAAATCGAAGGATAGTGAATTCAACCTAAAGAAATAGCAGGTAAGCTTCCACTTCTGGCATACTCATTATTTCAAGTGAAAGACTAAAATGCAAGCATCCTAAACTCCAAGAATGAACATACAAGTTTAAAACAAAACATGGGTAGTTTAGCAGATAATAAGCTTACATCACTGCCACCCATTGCTGGAACGAGCAAGGAAGGGATCATTACACTTGTCCCCAACATCAAGATGTAGTTTTGAAATGCCAATGTGATGGTTTCAGCTGCAACACAAAAAAAATATTTTAGACATCTTAGCACATAGATACAAATGGGAAATTTAATAATTCAAATAGACTTGTCTACAGATGAGTTTTCGATTTCGAGCTTCATTAAAAACGAACAAAAAACAATACGAACTGAAAGTCTTATCGTCTCAAATGCCATATAAACTTCTGTTTTACCATAGGACCATTCTGTTAGTAGCCAAACACAGCCTTTAAAATTCAAAATTTAAAAACCAGAGGAACTAGGCAAGCCAATGACTACGAAGCATCTAATTTTGGTTTAGTTCAAGAGGTTGATCGTTCCATAATTTTCTCATCCACAATTTCTGCATATACCCACTTCAAAATTCAAATAATAACAACAATAAAAAAAACCACAAACACACGCACATACACATAAACAAACACATTCTTTCTCATTCCTTGTTTGTTTTTCCTCTTTTTTGTTTTCCCTTCAGTTTGTTTTTCTTTCCCTCGCCTCTTTTCAGTGTATTAAAAGTTTATATAATGCGACAGTTCCTGAACTCATATATAATTATCAGCGTAACCTACCAACGATATCGAAGAAAACAGAAGATTGTGAGAATGAGCAGGTTGAGAACAGTTAGTTAAAAAGAAAAAATGAAGAAGAAGAAACAAAGAAAAAGAGAAGGCACGTACCCCAAGGAGGGTTCGAGTCTATACAGTACTCAAGGTCTTGAAGTTGTTCCATAGGAGGGTGGCTAATGTCTGCCATTACTGAAGCTTTTGCTGTTGTAGAGAGAATAATGAAGATAACAGAAAACAGAGAAAAGTGATGAGGAAGATGAAGAAGAAAGAAGAAGAAGAAGAAGAAAGAAGGAAGAAAGAAGAAGAGAAGAATAAGATGATCTAAGAAACAAAGTAAAGTGCAGTGCAGTGGAGATATAAAGTGAGAGAGAGAGAAGGAAAAAGAAAAGATAAATAAAAAGAAAAAATGATAAATATAAAAAAAAATTGAAAAAAGGAAAGAGAACAATTCGGAAAGCCGAAAAATCCAGCAAATGCCTCTCTTCTTTCTGACTTGTGCCTCCGATAAGCCACCCTCTTCTTTTTATTTTTATTTTTTACTATTCCAAATTCACCCCTATTCATCTCTCATAACTTTCTAATAGCCATTCCACCGGCCCCACATTTATGAGAAAGGTCAAATCAACCACAAATAAAAACTCTGCGGCGTAGCAGCATTGAAACGGTGACGTTTATGTGCTGAGAGAGCGGACAAATTGACCAATCATAATCTCAACTTTCTTTCCTTATTTATTATACTAATTAATAAGTATAAATAATTTAATGATGTCAATTATTTAATTAATTATTAATTGTTATATTTTTCTACTAGTAAAATGAAAACACAATCACTTGTATTTTTTAATAAAATAATATAAAAATATGATTAAAAATTAAGTATAATTCTGTGATTTAATTATATTATTTATATTTTTAAAGCTATATGAAAAACAAAAAATATTAAAAAAGTATATTAATTTAAAACTAAATAAAATTTTTATATAAAAAAATTCATTAATTGATTTATAAATTTAGTCAATTTTAAAAACACACTAAAATATCTATAAAATTTTTTAAAAAATTTATTAAATAATTTTTATATTAATTTTAATCATTAAATATTTGAATTTATTAAATAATTTTTATATTAATTTTAATCATTAAATATTTGACCATTTAGCTTATATGATATAAAAAAGATGTTACAAAATAATTATTAATCAGCTCTGTCATAATGAAGTATTTAATATTTTTTAATATTTAATAAATAAATTAATTAGTAAAATTTTTAAAATTTTAGTTTCCATTTTAATTTTTTTTTAAAATTAATAAATTAATATATATTTCTTAAAATAAATTTATATATTTGAGTAATAAAATTTTTTAAAATAATAAATAAAATTATTTATTTACTTATTTTGTGTTGAAGAGAGTCATAAGATCCTGTGACGTACGACAATTATTATTTATGCAGTGGTGGGCCAGTGGGTGGAAAGTGATGATAAGGCGAGAAATTAATAGAGACCCTGTGATTGGGAGAAATTGCAAAGACTGGAATGGGACGAAACGGACGAAGTTGGTAGGTATTCAAATCGAAGTCCTTCTTTATTGTGATCAGGTATGTAGTAACTACGGTGATTGCGATATATGATTTTCTTTTTTATTTATTTATTGTTTTAGTAGCCGTTTTTAAGCAGCACGCCTATTACACTACAGCCTCATTGGAGTATCCATTAAATTTTAATTGCACTAATATTTTTCTCCAAAATTTATTATTTTCATTAATTTAAATTTATATTAAACTGATTTATTAATCTTTCATTCAGCATGATCTAGTTTTAAAAAAATTAAATGATTTTTTATAAAAATGAATTTAATTTTTTCTCATAATAATTTTTATTTAATTCTTAGTTTAATCGAGAGTTTTTGATAAAAATTATTATTACTATTTCATTCTATTTTAATGAAATTTAGAATAATATTTTAAATAAAAGTTGTTAAGTGAGTAAGTAATATACTTCAACTTTTAAAAATTTTATATAGTATTCACAGATTTAATTTAATAGTAAATGTATATGAATAAATATAAGAAATATTAGATTTTATTCCTCCAATTTTATTTTTATTTATAAAAAAAAATTTATATAAATAGGAAATTCACATTGCTTTTTTTTTCTTTAGACTTGATTATTTTTATTTATTTTTTTTTACAAAATTGTGAGGGTGGCAAAGTGGTGAATAAATGAGGTGAGGAAGGGTACAATAGTAAAAGGAGACAAGGTAAACCAAATAAGCGTGAATTCGCACGTGCGTATGGAGTTGGGTTCAGCTTTCGGTTGGTTTCCTACAAACATTCCGATTCCCATGCATACACCAAAACCAAAAATCAAACCCAAACCCATTTTTACAGATTCTAACGTTGTTTTCATTTTCAAACCTTTCAATCCTCTCATCTCCCCATAACTGCCTCATCATTTTTGAATGAATTTTCAATGATAAGTTCACAGATATATTTTCACTGTTTTTAAAAATTAACTTTTAGATTTTGATTTTTTAAGGAAAATACTCTCTAAGTAAACTTAAGGAATTGACAAGTGGCATATAAATTTCTTTTTAATTTTGGTTAATAATTTTCATTTAATTTTTTATAATTATATATTTAATTTATATTCTATTTATTTTATAAAAATAAAATATTTAGAAATTTTAAAAATTTAATTGATGAAAAATATTTTTTAATTAAAAATAATAATAAATTATTTAAAAAAAAAAATAATTTCTGTTTTATAAAAAAAAAAGTCATTCACTTTAATATCTTTATTAAAATTTTTATACATAAAATTATTAATAAATTTTATTTTTTAACTTAAAATATATAATAATTTTTATTAAAAAATATTTTTCATAAAAATATTTTTCAAATATAAATTATTTATGTATAAAAAATTTAACATTTTAAATAAACAGTATATGTTGAGATAGGAGTTTTTAATTTAAAATTTTATATAGATTTAATACAATTGAGAGCCATAAACTTTAAAAGATTCACATAAAATAAAAATGAATTTTACTTGAATTACACAACGCTACCAACTAATTTAAAATTATATCATTAATAAAATTTTATGTTATAAATTTACAATTCGTTTATTTGCAGAATTAACTTATATTTAAAAAATATTTTTAATAAAATAATTTATTTTTTAATTTTTAATTTTAATTTCAAAAATAAATTTTATTAAAAATTTTATATATAAAAACTTTAATAAAGATATCAATGGACTTTTAAGAGACAAAATCATTTTTTCCAAAATAATTTACTTTTTGTTAGTTAGAGAATAAATTTTTTAAATATTTTAAATATTAAAAAATATGATAAATATTTTTTTCAAAATATTTTCCGTAGGGTAATATATAAAAGATAATTATTAAAATGCATCATAAAAAAAATAAATAATCCATGCAATGCATAAATATGATAAAAAGCGAGAAGGCTATTTTTCATAATTTAGCCTGTCAATTTTTTTTTTCAAAGAAGGGATAAAATTCTTTAATTTATTATACAATTATGAAAAATATTCATACAGTTAGTATTCGAGAGTAGCTTAATACATAATCTGTCAATTTTATTCGATTGTGATAAAAATTAAAAAAAAAAAAAAAAAACAGTAGAGGTTACTATATCCTTAATAGATTCACAAACATTTGTTCTTTTTAGATTAAAATTCAAGCAAAAATTTTAGAAGCACGTCTGGGACAGAAATTCAGTCTCATATAAAAATAAAATTAATAATCATTATAATTAAGACTCCGTTTACTTATAAAAAATAATTTATATTTAAAAAATATGTATAAAATATTTTTTATAAAAAATATTTTTTAATAAAATAATTTTTTATTATTTAATTTTAATTTAAAAAATAAAATTTATTAATAAATTTTTATATAAAAGTCTTCTTATAAAAATATTTTTAAAAAAATAATTTTTTTTATTTAGTTTTAATTTAAAAAATAAAATTTATTAATAAATTTTTATATAAAAATCTTACTAAAAATAGTAAATTGTAAAAAATGACTTTCTCTTATATTTTTTATTTTAACTTTAAAATTTTTTTTCATTAACTAGATTTCTTAAATGTCTCGAATGCTAAAAATTATATAAATTTATTTTTTTTAAAATATTTTTTTAAAATAAATAAAATTTAAATAATTATGACAAAATTTTAAATATATATAATGCATACATGAATCTAGATATAATTAATTAAGTGTTATGAAACATATATGCATGTAAATATCAATACTTTTTTTTTTATTTATGAAAAATAATTTATATTTCAAAAATATTTTCTGTAAATAAATATTTTTTAAGAAGATAATTTATTTTTTATTATTTAATTTTAATTTAAAAAATTTATTAATAAATTTATATATAAATATATCAATAAAAATATTAAAGCGTAAAAAATAATTTTTTTTAAAAAGAGGTAAAGTTATTTTTTTAAAATAATTTTTTTATTTTGATTAGAAAATTAATTTTTATTAATTAAAATTTTTGAATATTTAAATATTAAGAAATATAAAAAAATATTTTTTTTGAAACAAATAAAAACAAAAATGCCTGGAAACGTGAAACTGAGAAACTAATTCTCATATGAGTTATTCATTCTTGAATGGGGAATTAGGGATAAGAAGAGTAAACATAAAATTTCAAAAATTTACTTAGATATATTTACTATCATATTAAATCTGTGAATATAAAATATACTTAAATTTAAATTTTTATTTTTATAGTCGTGTATATTTAAATATCCGACACCTAGAACCAATGGTTTAACGAGTAATAGCCGTTTTGATAGTAATAAAATACAATAAAAAAATAATTTTTCATAATTATTTTTTCAACTTTTTTATATACTAGTGTTTAGACTAATATTAAAGATTAGTTCTATTCAGCAATATTAGTAATTTTAATAATTATTAATAGTTAATAAATAACAGTTACTAAAAACTAATGTCTGCTGTCTACATTAATTTTTTTTTTAAAAAAAAACTTCTTGTATCCTTTTTTAAATGGGTAAAGGATAATTAAAACTCAACAATATTTAATCAACATTTGATAATGTCTGCTGGCTACATTTATTAATCAACAATATTAATAAGACTGACAAATTTTATTAATAGTATAATTAAAACTCAATGGAATGAATAATGAAGAGAAGTGTCTAAAGTTACGTGGCAAAAAAATGGAATAAACATTTGATAATATCGTCTTAATCTATTTCTAAAACTAAAGTTATAATATTTATATAGATTAGTTTTTTTTTATTAACCTTTAATATACATTTAATGGGTGATTTAACAATTTAAAAATATATATTTTGAATATTTAAATATTTTAAAAAATTTTGAGAAATTATTATTATTATATGTATATAATAGACATTCATACCAACTGGTATATTCATATAGACACGGAAACAATGTAGTTTGGACTGTGAATCGGATCAATTAAATTTGAAATTGAATCGATAAATCCATTTTGATTTTTAAATCAAATCGGAATCTTAAATTAGAGGGCTAATTATGGTTTTTCTTTTCTGAATTAAAATCAAAATCGATCTGTTTAAATCGATAGTTTAATTTGATTTCAATTTAATTTTTTATTTTTAAAATAAATTATTTTATAAAATTGTGCCACTTAAAAATAATGTGTAAGTTAAATTATTAAATTATTAAATTTAAGTTTATTTTTAACTCATAAAAAATATAAGAGAGATTTACAATTTAGTCATTGGGTATTGCCATTATTAATAAGTCAGTCTCTATATTTTTAGAAACCTATTAAAACATTCTTATGTTTTCTTTTCGTCAACAAAATAATCATTCCGTCCTCTTTTCCGTTAAAATTAAATAAAGGAGGAGAGAGAAAATTTTTAAAATCCAATTTTATCCTCAAATAAATTCCTTTATTTAGTCCTTGGATATTGTTATTATTAACAAGTTAGTACTTACATTTTCAAAAATCTATTAAAACGTTTTTATCTTTTTTCCATATCTATTAAAACATCATTATCATTTCTTTTCGTCAATAAAATAGTCCATATATTTTCTCATATCTATTACAACGTCCTTATCGTTTCTTTCCATCAACGAAATAGTCCTTTCTCATCGTTTCTTTCCGTCAACGAAATCGTCCCTCCCTATATTTTTAGAAATCTATTAAAACGTCCTTATCGTTTCTGTTTGTCAACAAAATAGTCTCTATCTTTTCTCACATCTATTAAAATGTTCTTATCGTTTCTTTTTGTCAACGAAATAGTCCCTATCTTTTCTTTTCTTCTCCTCCTCCTCCTCTTCCTCCTCCTCCTCCTCCAAAAAAGACGAAAAAGAAGAAGAAGGAGAAGAAGAAGAAGAGAAAGAAGGAAAAGAAGAAATAAAAGAAGAAAAAGAAGAAGAAGAAGAAGAAGAAGAAGAAGAAGAAGAAGAAGAAGAAGAAGAAGAAGAAGAAGAAAAAGAAGAAAAAAAAGAAGAAAAAGAAGAAGAAGAAGAAGAAGGAGAAGAAGGAGAAGAAGAAGAAGAAGAAGAAGAAGAAGAAGAAGAAGAAGAGAAAGAAGAAAAAGAAGAAAAAAAAGAAGAAAAAGAAGAAGAAGAAGAAGAAGGAGAAGAAGGAGAAGAAGAAGAAGAGAAAGAAGATAAAGAAGAGAAAGAAGAAAAAGAAGCAAAAGAAGAAGAAAAAGGAGGAGGAGAAGAAGGAGGAGAAGAAGGAGAAGAAGAAGAAGAAGAAGCAGAAGCAGGAGAAGCAGAAGCAGAAGAAGAAGCAGAAGAAGGAGGAAGAATTGATGAAGAAGAAAAGGAATGAGGAGGAGGAAGAGGAGGAGGAGGAGAAAAATAATGGGGGGTAATTTAGTCTTTTACTATATTTTTAACTGCAAAAATAGACGGAAGGACTATTTTGTTGATGGAGAGAAAAGATAAGGACGTTTTAATATGTTTCTAAAAATATAGGGACTGACTTGTTAATAATGGCAATACTCAAAGACTAAATTGTAAATCTTCCAAAATATAATTTACATTTAAATGTAAAATTATTTTATTTTTTATATAAAGTAAATGGATACGTTTTACTTATTCAATAAAATATATATTTAATAATATTTAAGACTTGTATTTATTTCTTTACGTTTTATTTAAATTTTTTACTTTAATTTTTTTTTCAAATAGAAATCAAATTGAAAGTTTATAATTTAAATTTAATTGAAATTGAAATGAAAACTGTGAAAAACAAGAATTGGAACCGTTTTAAAATCGGATCGAAATCATTAAAAATCTAAAACCATCTCGAACCATTTTTAAATTAAACTAGTTTCAATTCAGTCCGAAAAAGAAATCAAACTGTCTGGCCCAAAACCTGCCTATGGCCACAGCTACATCCACATCCACGCCAATAGAATTTCCCTTCCAAAGAAAAATTATATGCTACGACAGTTATTTTATATGGATAACTTGAGTATGATTTTTTTTGTTGAACCTGTTATCTTTTATTTTGCTTTAATTTTTTTAACTATTTCGGGTTAAATCCTTTGTTGTTTTGCTTGGTGGCTCATTACTTCTAGATTGTCTCTCGCTATGACTACCATTTTCTAATTTAATTCTTCAAGTGTCAGTATTTTTATCTCTGAATTTTTTACTTCTGGCGACAATTTTCACCCCGTCGGTGAAGTTTTTAGGTGATTGAGAGGTTTCAATAGGCAATTAGACTTTATCAATGGACTAGTGTGAGACCCTTGATTGGGTGAGCGCAAGTTGGGGTGTTGTTAGGTCTTGATTTCACTACAACTGAATTGTGTGCATGGGCACACTTGATTAGCAAAGCTATATGTTAGGTAGTCTGAAATGCTGCTGGGTGCAAGCTGATTGGAAGCCTTGGGCTATTACTAGTTGCCTTGCAAGGGCTGGGCTTGGTTGTCAGTCTAGCCCATCATGTGGGTGAAAGTTGCTGCAGGTTGTTGGAGGCAGAGGAGTTGCCTACAAATATGGGGAATTTATGCTAGTATGGAGCAGTTTTCTCCTATGATAAATAGTGGGCGATTGTACTCTTAGGTGGCTAGAGATGCCAACTATAACTTCTTGTAACTCCCATTTTGTAACTGCTACTTATTTCCTTTAAACATATATACACATGTAAATATGGGATAACCTAGAGGAGTCCCTTGTATTGTTTTCCTTTTGATGAATAAAAGGTTGGGAAGGTTTTCCTGTAATTTGTTATTGTGTTGTACTTGTATAGTTGAAAATTTATGTCTGTCGAACCTCATTTTAAAGTTGAGTGTGTGGCTGAACCAAGTGGGATATCTTGGCTACCTAGCAGGTTTCTAAGTGTTTATTTGCCGTTGCGTGTGTTTAACTTAGACCCTGTGGTAATTTGGTATTAGAGCCCCCATTGCTTTGGACGCTTGTATTGACTACTATGACTAGTGGTGGAGCTATAGGAGTTGTTCAAGAGAGGGTGGCACGATTAGAAGCTATTATTGGACCAATTGATGCTGATAGTGTGGAAAGTGTTTCTAATCGAATCGATGGCCTTTATAAGACAATCCAACATCCGGAAACCATGCTCAACTAGTTCTCTGTAGAGATGAGAGCAAGGATGTCTATGTTGGAAGCATACTTGATGCTGGTAAAGTAGACCGTTGCATAGACCCCTGCGGAGACAGTTTCTGCTGGGAAGATGAAGGTGCCGAAACCAAAAGCATTCAATGGTGCCTGAAGTGCAAAGGAACTTGAGAATTTTATATGGGACATGGAACAGTATTTTGCTGCTGCTAGAATCGCTGAATTGGAGCAAGTGTGTCTATGTTGGAAATGAAGTTGATGTTGGAAAGAAAACTATTGCAGAGACCCCTGCAGAGACAGTTTCTACTGGGAAGATGAAGGTGTCGAAACCAAAAGCATCCAATGATGCCCCAAGTGCAAAGGAACTTGAGAATTTTCTATGTGACATGGAACAATATTTTGCTACTGCTAAGATCCCTAAATTGCAGCAAGTGGTATCACTAGCATATATCTATCAAGGGATGCCAAGTTGTGATGGTGAACTCGTATGTTCGATGATTTTAGTGCTGGCAGGCTGAAGATTGACTCTTAGAAGAGATTGAAAAAGGAAATGAAGGATCAGTTCCTACATTGTAATGCCTCTTAGGTTGCAAGGGATTTTTTGAAAAGGTTGAGGCAATCGGGTACGATGAGGTTATGTCAAAGAATTCAGTTCTTTGATGCTAGATATTGAGAACCTGTCTGAGGAGGACAAGCTATTCAATTTTTTGTCTAGTCTCCAACCTGGGCACAAATGAAGTTGAGAAGGCAAAATGTGGAAGATTTGCCTAGTGCCTTTTCTACTGCTAATGCCTTATTTGATTTCAAACTTAGTAAAGATGTTGGCCTAAGTAAGGGTAAGGGAAAAAGGTTGGAGAAAAAGGATGGTGACTATAAGAAAGACGGGGAGAAAGAGAAGGCTAATGGTCAGAGTTTGGGGAGCACATTCTCCAAGGGAAACTAAGGATGTTTCTTATATAATGGATTCCATCATGTAAAAGATTACGCAAATAGGGAGAAGCTGACTGCTCTTGGGGCAAATGATGATCAATCCCCTGTGGTTGTCAAGTCTAAAAGCTCTTCTATGATGAATTTGATGTGTGTGGTGAATGCTATTTCGGAAGTGAGTCCCTTGAAGGGGTTGCTGTATGTGAACATAAGATTGAATAGTGCTGAAGTGCTAGCATAGTAGATATTGGTGTTTCACATAATTTATTGGCTGAAAGAACGGCCAAATCCTTGTGTTTGAACGTGACCAAGAGTTCCAACCGGATTAAAGCAATGAATTTGGCATCTAGAGATGTGATAAGTATGGTTGTCAATATTGTTGTTGCTGCTGGAAATTGGGTTGGATATGTAAATTTCTTGGTTGTTCCTCTTGATGTTTTTTATCTTATTTTGGGTAATGATTTCTTTTTACGGGCTAAAGTTACTATTGTTCCTCATTTGAGTGGGTTGTTCATTATGGATGAATTGCAAACCTGTTTTATCCAAGGAAAACTTATTCTTAAGGATGAGTCTAATGATTCTAGCAAGGTAAACAATATGTTGAGTGCTACACAAGTTAAGAATGGGCTAAGGAGGGGGTGATGAGACTTTCCTTGCTGCCTTGTTAGAGATCAAGCCAAATGGAATGATGGAATTTTCTGATCAAGTTGCTCAATTGTTGGAACGATTTGCAGATATGATGAGTCCTGAGTTGCTAAAGGAGTTACCTCCTAGACGTGCAATTGATCATAAAATCGAGTTGTTGCCAGGTTCTCAATGTCCTGCACGTGCTCCATATCGTATGTCTCCTCTTGAACTTGCTGAGTTGAGGAAGTAGTTGAATGAATTGCTGAAAGTAGGTTACATTCAACCTTCGAAGGCTCCTTATGGTGCACCAGTTTTGTTCTAGAAGCAACAGGATGGAAGCTTAAGGACGTGTGTAGATTATCATGCTTTGAAAAAGATGATGATAAAGAACAACTATCATGTGCCTCTTTTTCAAGATCTGATGGACAGATTGAATGGAGTTTATTGGTTTACGAAACCAGATCTAAGAGCTGGGTATTGGCAAGTGAGGATTGCTAAAGGAGATGAAGCAAAGACTACTTGTGTTACTCATTATGGAGCCTATGAATTTTTGGTCATGCCTTTTGGTTTGACAAATGCCCCTGCTATATTTTGTGATCTCATTTATGATGTCTCGCATGACTTTCTTGATGATTTTGTTGTTGTGTATTTAGATGATATTATCATTTATAGCAAGAATCTTGATGAATACTTAATGCATCTTGGGTTAGTATTGGAAAGACTGCGGATGTATAAACTGTATGTGAAGATGGGAAAATGTGAGTTTGCTAGAAAGCTATAGGAGGGGTGCTGGTCTAGAAAGGAAACCCCGCTGCATTTGAAAGCAGGAAGCTGAATGAAGCTAAACAGAAGTATTCTGCCCATGAGAAGGAGATGGTTGTTGTTGTTCATTTTCTCCATATGTGGAGAATATACTTGTTGAGTTTGAGATTTATTGTTAAGACTGATAATGTTGCTAATACTTTCTTCAGAACCTAGAAAAAGTTATCTCCCAAGCAGGCTCGATAGCAAGAGTTCTTGGCTGAGTATGATTTTATGTGGGAGCACAAGTCAGACATGCATAATCAAGTTGCTAATGCTCTTAATAGGAAGTGGTTGTTGCATTATACAATACCACTCATGTCTAGGTTGATATGATGGACAAAATTTGTACTCATAGCATAGAAGATACTGGTTACAAGAAGTTGGTTCAGCAGATTAAAGATGGAATTATGAGAAGATATTATTTAAAGGATGATTTCTTGATGGCTTCTGGTGGTAGGTTGTTTGTTCCTATTGTTGGTGGCCTAAGGAAGGAGATTCTTGGAAGACACATGACCCTCACTAGACTGGGCATTTAGGTGTGAGCAGGATGATGGCTCTATTGGAAATGAACTATTTTTTTGTTAAAGATGGAGGAGGATGTCGTGGCTTATGTTCTTACTTGTCTAGTATGCCAACAAGACAATAGTGAGCACCAAAAGCAGGCAGGTTTGCTACAACCGTTGTCCATTATAGAGAAACCTTAGGATTCATTGTCTATGGACTTCATGGGTGGGTTTCCTAAGGTAAGTGACATGTCTTCTATTATGGTCATGGTAGATGATTCTCCAAGTATATTGTGTTTATTCTTGCTCTTTCTGCTTGTCCATCTGATGTTGCTACTAACTTATTTTATAAGAATGTTGTGAAGTATTTTAGCTTGCCAAGAGACATTATAAGTGATAGGGATACACGTTTCACTGGTCAATTCTGGACTGCTTTATTTAACATGATGGGGACAAAGTTAAAGTTCTCTATTGCCGATTATTTCCAAATTGATGGGCAAACCGAGAGGATCAATTGCTTGCTTGAGGAGTATCTTAGGCATTATGTGAGTATAAGCCAAAGAAATTGGTTGGAGCTATTGGATAATACATAATTTTAATGCAATTTGCACAAGTCTTCTTCCACTGAATTGAGTTCCTTTAATCTTGTTTTGGGACAACAGCCCAATACTCCCATGGAGGTGGCTAAATAAGGTCTAGGGGCAAGTGTCCTACTGCATATAGATTTGTCAAAAGCAAGCTAGTGACAGCTTGAGGAAAGCTTTAAGAAGAATGAAAAAGTATGTAGATACGAAGATGAGGGATGCTGAGTTCAATGTTGGTGATAACGTATTGTTGAAGTTGACTCCACAAATCTGGAATAAGATAAACAGTAAAACAGTGCATAAGGGATTGATTCACAAATATAATGGCCCTTTTGAAGTTGTGGTTGAAGTGGGCAATATTACCTATAAACTGAAGTTGCTCGAGAGGTTGAAAGTTCATCCAACTTTTTATGTGAGTTTCCTCAAAAAGTTTCATGAAGATGTGGCAGAATCTTCAAGAAGTCAAGCTAAAAGCGCTCCACCAGTTGTGAGGAAATAATTCAATGATCAGATTGAAAAGATTTTAGATCATAGAACCTTGGGGCAAAGTAAGAAAAATAGAATGATGAAGTTCCTTATTCAGTGGAAAGACAAGCTAATTGCTGAAGCTACTTAGAAAAGGTATACTACCTTGTGGCAGTTTGAAGAGCAAATAGAGAAATATTTGCAAGCCTTACCAATAAGGACGTTGGCTCCTTTTGGTGGGGGGTAGTTTGTCATATCCTTAATTGGGTAAGCACAAGTTAGAGTGGAGTTCGGCCTTGATTCCACTGCAACTTGGTTGTATGCATGGGCACACTTGATTGGCAAGGCCGTGTGTTGGGCAGTCTGGAGTGCTGCTGGATGTAAGTTGGTTGGAAACCTTAGGCTATTGCTAGTTGGCTTGTAAGGGCTGGACTTAAGTGTCAGTCTAATCTATCATGTGGGTGGAAGTTACCACAGGTAGCTAAAAGTTGCTGGAGGCAGAGGATTTGCTTACAAATGTAGGAAAGTTATGCTAGCATGGAGCAGTTTTCTTCCATGACAAATAGTGGGCGATTCCACTCCTAGATGATTGGATGATGTCAGCCATAACTTTTTATAACAATTGCTTGTTTCCTTTAAATATAAATACACATATAAATATGAGATAATCTACAAGAGAAATCCCTTGTATTGTATTTCTTTTAGTAAATAAAAGGTTGGAAAGATTTTCTGTAATTTACTGTTATATTGCACTTATATAGTTAAGAATTTGTGATTGTCGAATTTTATTTTGAATTTAAGTGTGTGACCGAACTAAAGGAGAATTCTTGACTGCCTATTAGGTTTTTAAGTAATTATTTACTGCTGGATATGTTTAACTTTGATCTTGTGACGACTAGTATGATAGGCATGGCCACGATAAATGTACATTGTTTTTTAATATTGACATCTCATGTTGTTTTCCTGATTTATCTATCCATGCTGCTCTAATTTTTCCAAATATTAATATTTCAATAATTATATGTTATATAAATATGAAAGTGTATCCGAAATAAAAACTACCATATTGTTTTTATTTTCAATAATTAAATATCTATTACTTCGACATTCCATTTATTTATTGTATATCAAACGATTATTTATCTATATATCCTTGTTTAACATAAAATTTTTTTATTAAAATTTAACTCATTTACAAGATCAAATTTATTATTCTATTTCAAAAAAAAATCAAATTTATTATTAAACTGTAAAATGAGAGTTAAATATATTAATTTTTAATTTTTAATTTAAATTTAATTATGAATTATTATTAATAAATGACAAATTTAGATTGAAAAATAAAACTTAATTTTTTAACCACTGTTAAATAGTTAAGCTATAAATTTAACTTTTTTTATCAATTAAATTAAATTTCTTTACATTAATATTCTTATTTAAACAAATTTTTTTTAATTTACAAAATTGTTATTTTTAAATAAAATAAAATAATATATAATTTTATAAAAATTTACTTGAATTCTTTTTCTTGTATGATTCCAATAATATAAAAAGAAGAGGTAATTAGATACTTCAATGGAAATAAATTCACTTAAATATTATAAGTGCTAAATAAATTTTTAGCAAGTTAAATAAATCATAATATAATATAATATAATCATAATAAATATTTTTTAATTTGAAATATTAAAAATTTATTACTTTAATTAACCTAAAAATTAGAAAAATAAATAAAAATAATGAATAATTTTTAAAATTATAAAAATATAATTTCATTATAAAAAATAATATTTTATTTTTTATAATAATATTATATTAAATCGAAACTTAAGCGGAAATACATCCATTTAATTGGACTAAAAGAAATAAATTGAATTTATTTGGTCTTGACAAAGGCTTAATTGTTAATTGTACTTAAATCCACATGTCAACTATCCATGACTTGTCTTCACCTCTCCATTTCGCTGTGTTACCGAAGTCGAAGGGTGGATGGTGGGTGGCCGCAAGGATGGAGGTGAGGCTGGTCGCTTATTCTCTGACCCTCCTACAGCGCCAAGAGAGATTAGGCAACCTCCATGATTGGATTAGAATCAGAATCAAGGTCGTCAAATGGTTTGAAATCATAATTTTCTATTCGAGATGTTTTACTTGTCTACGAGACTTGCCTTTTTGTAATTAAACTTTTGACCAACCTGCAGGTATCGTTTTTGGCCCTTGTTCATCATGAAAGTAACTGATCGGCAACCAATACTGACCATTCTAATTCTAATTACGTGCTCTCTAAGCATTAAACTAAAGGAAAGCCGCCTCTATTTAGTATGTGTATGAGCAGCTCAAAAAATGCAATATGAATATCAGAGTTCGTCTTCCAAGTAAGTTTTATCTTTAACCATCACCTGGGTTTTGCTCATTTATGTTCTTTCTTTCAAATAATTTTGTTTGCTTATACTTTTTTTTTATTGTAATTTTGGTGGGTGGCATCCTGTTTTCTTGGAATGTAAAAAGAAGAAGAAGAAGTTTTAGCTTTCATTTGATTTATTGTTTTACTTAATGTTAGAATAAGAAGTGATGGTTCTTGATTCAATGGAGCATTCAAATTAAGATTTGTCTTCTATCCTTGTTCTTTCTTAATGACTGCTTCACTGTAGTTCAAGAAAAAGATAGTTGGAATCTCTGGTTACTGGTAGCTAGGATTTGCTGTTACCACCTTATTAGTTTTTTTAATCCATGATTTGTATAGGTTGTAATTGCTCATTGGTTATACTCCTATGGCCTTCACTACAAGTGTCTGGTTTCAACCACTATACAATTGTGCTCCACAGGTGCAAGACAAGTACAATACATTCTACGAGGAATTAATAAACACTCAGAAAGATTAATATCTTCTGATGGGCATTATATCTGTGGAGAATGGTGTAAACAGTGTTTCCAGCATCAATGAGGTTAGCACATCAAAGAGCCATGAGGAAGAAGGGAAAGACTCCATTGTAAATGGGAACCTGCAAGAGACGGAGAAGAGCAAAGGAGACGAGGGAACTAACTCAGTTCCATTTCACCGACTCTTTTCATTTGCAGATTCTGCAGATATTATGTTGATGATCATTGGAACAATTGGTGCCATTGGGAATGGGTTAAGTATGCCCCTGATGACGATATTTCTCGGTGATATGATTGATGCTTTTGGTGAAAACCATAATAACAAAGATGTGGTGCATGTAGTCTCCAAGGTAAAACATGTTCAGCATAAGCTGTAAGTATAAAATTGATACAATTCTTTTTCATGTAAACAAAGAGCTTGTGAGTTTGAGATTAATATGCATCACTCTAATCAAGAAAGTGGATAATTGGATTAATTGGTTCTAAATTTTAGCAACTACTCACAGCTAAAAAGATGAAAATAAACCTATCATGGTTACTGATGAAATTTAGGAGTTGAACTTGTTCTTTCTATTTCCTTCTTAATTGTTTATCATTTTAAAGGGAAGTTGTTCCTAATCTGTTACCTGGAAAAACTTCAGGTGTCTCTAAGATTTGTCTACTTGGCAGTCGGATCTGCTGCAGCCTCATTTCTCCGTAAGTATATACTGAATAATGTAACCACATGTACGAAGTTATCTAATATATGAAGCATGAGATTAAGAAGCCTATTGTTGTTTGTCAGAGGTGGCATGCTGGATGATGACAGGAGAGAGACAGGCTGCACGAATAAGAGGATTATATTTGAAAACTATACTGAGACAAGATATTGCTTTCTTTGATAAGGAAACAAATACTGGGGAGGTCATTGGTAGAATGTCTGGTGACACTGTTTGTATACAAGATGCAATGGGGGAGAAGGTATTATACCAATGGTTTAACAGACACCTAAATAAGGAAAAAAAATTGATATATCTTGACTATGCATTCCTCTGATTCAGTAAGTTCTACTTTCATGCAGGTAGGGAAATTTCTTCAGTATGTATCAACATTCATTGGGGGATTTGTAATAGCATTTTTCAAGGGGTGGCTTCTTACACTTGTCATGTTATCCTCTATTCCCCTGCTTGTGGTCGCTGGTGCTGCCATGTCTATCATGATAGCTAAGATGACATCTCGTGGGCAAAATGCTTATGCAAAAGCAGCAACTGTAGCTGAAGAGACTATTGGCTCAATTAGAACTGTATGTTTACCACAGCCAGAATTAGACATTTAACCATAGAAAATAATTTTTAATCAAAGTGTGCTCATTGTTTAATTTTAATCCAGGTTGCATCATTTACTGGTGAAAAGCGAGCTATAAGTAATTACAAGAAGTTTCTTGTTACTGCTTACAAGTCAGGTATTCGAGAGGGCTTCATTTCTGGATTAGGTGTTGGCCTATTTATGTTAATCATATTCTGTAGTTATGCTTTGGCAATATGGTTTGGAGGAAAGATGATACTGGAAAAAGGATACACTGGTGGTGAGGTGCTTAATGTGATGACTGCTGTGATGACTGGTTCCACGTGAGTTCCTTTGTGAGCATACACACACAACCACAACACAAATACCCAAGATAGATTTACAGAAGATGAATGTGTCTATGCATTAATTTCTTTGATGATTCATTTTTTTACTGACATTTTGCATTTACATATGCATGCTTCAGGTCCCTAGGGCAGGCATCTCCCTCTATGAGTGCATTTGCTGCTGGACAAGCTGCAGCTTATAAGATGTTTGAGACTATCAAGAGGAAGTCTGAGATTGATGCTTATGACATAAAAGGAAAGACATTGGATGATATCCATGGAGATATAGAGCTGAGGGATGTCTATTTCAGTTATCCATCTAGACCAGACGAGTAAATATTTACTGGATTCTCTCTTTCTATCGCAAGTGGCACAACTTTAGCTTTGGTTGGACCAAGTGGAAGTGGGAAGTCAACAGTGATCAGCTAATTGAGAGATTTTATGATCCACAAGCTGGTGAAGTTCTCATAGATGGCATTAACCTCAAAGAATTTCAGCTAAAGTGGATTAGGAAGCAAATTGGACTCGTAAGCCAAGAACCTGTGTTGTTTACATCCAGCATCAAGGACAATATTGCATATGGAAAAGATGGAGCAACCATCAAAGAGATAAGACTTGCAGCTGAACTTGCCAATGCTGCTAAATTCATAGACAAACTACCACAGGTTCTTACCAGTTGCCTATTGATCAATTTCTGTTTTTAGCCTTTGTTGTTTATAATTGATCATTTTTCTTGGACCATGGGAATTTGCATCAGGGACTGGACACCATGGTTGGTGAGCATGGAACTCAGCTATCTGGTGGACAGAAGCAGAGAATTGCAATAGCAAGAGCAATCTTAAAAGATCCTCGAGTTTTACTTCTGGATGAAGCTACCAGTGCACTTGATGCAGAATCTGAAAGGACAGTTCAGGAGGCATTAGACAGGGTTATGGTCAACCGAACAACTGTTATTGTTGCCCATCGTCTGAGTACTGTTAGAAATGCAGATATAATTGCCATAATCCACTCCGGAAAAATGGTTGAGAAAGGTATTTTCCCGATTTACGGGCATTGCATACTTATCCAGAATTAGACAATACCTCAATATACTTATAATCTGTAGAGAAGTTTTTGATGCTAAACCAGTTCTCCTGTTATCACTGTCAAATATTGTTGGGAGTTTCAAAATCTAAAACATTTTGAATATGTGCCGAGTCCTTCTATGAGTTCTTTATTTCTATCTATAACTGCTCCTATAGAAGGTACTTTTTTATATTGGAAAACTTGTTTAACAAGTACGTATGCTTTCTTGCTACCCTGCACTTTATCTTGATTAAGTATGGAATTTTTGTGACGTCTCATTGCCATCATAATTAGTTCTGAAATCTTCCACTTTATTTCATACAATTTCTTGGTTAAATCTAGCATTTATTGTTTGTGCTGGCTAAAATAAATCACATGAGGTGTGTGATTTTGATTTTTAATGTGAAAGAAACAAGGAGATGGCAAAGACTTCATAATTTGTTTTGTTGATTCATTAGGTTCACATTCAGAACTACTTGAGGATCCTGATGGAGCATACTCTCAGCTTATACGGTTACAAGTAAATAAAGATTCAGAACATGCTGCAGACGAGCATAAAAGATCAGAAATTTCCTCAGAATCCCGTAGACACTCAAATCAAAGAAATTCCTTGCAAAGGTCCATTAGTAAAGGGTCATCTGATGTTGGAAAAAGCAATTGCCATTCTTCATCAGCCTCATCTAGTATGCTTATAGGACTTAATGCCTCTAAAAATTCCCAAGAAGAACTAGAAGTTTCTCCACAACAGAAGCAAACTCCAGAGGTCCCAATCCGCCGCTTGGCATATCTCAACAAGCCTGAGATTCCAGTCCTAATAGCTGGATCTATAGCTGCAAGTATCAATGGTGCAATATTTCCCATGTTTGGTGTACTATTTTCTAGAGTGATTAAAGCATTTTATGAACCACCTGAAGAGTTGAAGAAGGATTCCAACTTCTGGGCATTAATGTTTATCTTAATAGGCTTTATATCATTTTTAGCTTCTCCAACACAGTTATACTTCTTTGCTGTGGCTGGGTCCAAGTTAATCCAACGGATCAGATTGATGTGTTTTGAGAAGGTGGTTCATATGGAGATCGGATGGTTTGATGAACCTGAGAACTCAAGTGGTGCAATTGGTGCTAGGCTTTCAGCAGATGCAGCAACAGTGAGTGCTCTTGTTGGAGATACACTAGCCCAGATGGTTCAAAATATTGCATCAGCAGTAGCAGGTCTTGTCATTGCCTTCACTGCAAGTTGGCAAATGGCCTTAATTATTCTTGCATTAATTCCTCTCTTAGGAATCAACGGATATGTTGGAGTGAAGTTCTTGAAAGGTTTCACTGCAGATGCAAAGGTATGCCTTTTATCTCGTGATCTTGTATTCCATTTACTCATGAATTTCAAAAAAAAAAAAGGGAAATCAATTTAAAAATTGTTGCAGATGATGTATGAAGAAGCAAGCCAAGTTGCAAATGATGCAGTAGGGAATATACGTACGGTTGCCTCTTTCTGTGCTGAAGAGAAGGTGATGCAACTGTACAAAAGGAAGTGTGAAGGCCCAGTGAAGACAGGAATAAGGCAAGGACTTATCAGTGGAATAGGATTTGGAGTATCAGTCTTCTTGCTTTATTCTGTTTATGCAACTAGTTTCTATGCTGGAGCTCAACTTGTCAAGCATGAGAAAACAAAGTTCTCAGATGTTTTCCAAGTGGGTATATTACTTCTAAAGTTTCTCAAAAAAGTTGTTTAAAGCTCTCAAACGCTATTCATGATCTAATTATGCTGATTTCACCTGCTTTGCAGGTTTTCTTTGCTCTATCCACGGCAGCTTTGGTAATTTCTCAATCGAGTTCCTTTGCTTCTGATTCTTCCAAGGCCAAGAATGCTGCTACTTCCATATTTTCAATTTTAGACCGAAATTCAAAGATAGATCCAAGCAATGAGTCAGGAATGACATTAGAGAATGTGAAAGGAGAAGTTGAACTTCGTCATGTAAGCTTTAGGTACCCATCTAGGCCGGATATTCAAATCTTCCAAGACCTCAATTTGGCTATACATTCTGGCAAGGTATTGCAAAAAGTTCACATTGCCTAAATTAATTAACTATCAAATTGTAAATTGCATTAACAGGGATCTTTTCTTTCAGACTCTGGCTCTTGTTGGAGAAAGTGGAAGTGGGAAGTCCACTGTCATCTCATTGTTACAAAGATTTTATGATCCTGATTCAGGTCATATAACTCTGGATGGAGTTGAAATTCAAAAGCTCCAACTCAAGTGGTTGAGGCAGCAAATGGGGCTTGTCAGCCAAGAACCAGTCCTGTTTAACGATACAATCCGTGCCAACATTGCATATGGAAAGGATGGAAACGCAACCGAAGCTGAAATTCTTGCTGCATCAGAGTTGGCGAATGCGCACAAGTTCATTAGTAGCTTACAGCAGGTTAGAACATGATGTATCAGCACTGATTGGTCTAATATAGTCAAGCAGGCAAATAGAATATAAATTTGAAAATGGTCTGCATACATAATGTTATGGTGCAATAATATCGCAAAAAGTTTTCGAAAAATACATTTGAGTTAGGATTTGAGTGTTTTAAAAGATTATATCTTACTCTTTTTCAATTATAGTGGAATTTTTATCTAGTCTGATCTGTGTATATAAATGATTGAACCATGTAAATCTCCCTTTTTTTTTAGTGTATTATAGATCTGTATGCATATTATCACGTATAAGAATTGAAAGATGATTGGATTGCTTTCCTTTAGATTGATGTTGCTTACTTCTGAGGGTTTATGACAATGTAAAACTGCAGGGGTATGACACCGTGGTTGGCGAGCGAGGAATACAACTGTCTGGGGGGCAGAAACAAAGGGTAGCCATTGCTCGTGCCATAGTGAAAAGTCCAAAGATATTGCTATTAGATGAAGCCACAAGTGCCCTGGATGCTGAATCTGAGAAATTGGTTCAAGATGCCTTAGATCGAGCAATGGTGAACAGAACTACAGTTATTGTAGCTCATAGATTATCAACAATAAAAAATGCAGATGTTATTGCAGTTGTTAAAAATGGAGTTATTGTAGAGAAAGGCAAGCATGATTCTTTGATCAATATCACAGATGGTTTCTATGCTTCCTTAGTGGCGCTTCACACGAGTTGCCTCAACTGAATGAGTTCCTAGCCCTTTTTCTTTTTCCCTTGTATTCACAATTTTGGTTTTTAGTGTTTTTTTTTTTTTTTGAGAAAAAGAAAAAAAAGAGAATTTTGGTTGACATCCTTTTGTTTTTGTATATGTATAAATTAAATTTAAATTATATTGTATACAATTTAATCATTAATTCATAATATTTTTAATAATAGATAACAAGCTCAATGCTTAAAAGAAACACTTTTAAAAATTTATTTGACATTACAGTTAAAACGGTTAATAAAATTACCTTTTAAATATATTAGTTAAAAAATATTATTAATTGATTTAAAATTATTTTTAACATAATTTAATTATAAAAACACTAAAATAAACACTTTTTTCGGTATTGATTTTCTCAACATCTAATTTTTTTTTTTCAGAAAAAGTACTTCGCTAGCTTCAATTCTAATGCCAACTAGACTCAATCTTTTTGGTGCGTGTATATATATATATATATATAATTTTATTTAATTTATAAGCATTAGAGATAAATTATATTATTTTACTATGATAAATAATGCGAAAATATTAAAATTATTGATTTTGTCATATATTAAATAAATTTTTGTAGCACTAAGCCCCTCGAAGAAAAATTTCTAGCGTAACTATACTCCAATTATATATATATATATATATAATATTGACGAGAGAGACTGGGAGTTAAGGTTATAGAGTTGTAAGGATTAAAATTATAATTTTTTAATTATGAAATTTATCGAAAGTAGTCAAAGTCAGTTATTTATAATTCGCTTGTAATTATTTATTTTAAAGGGTGGAATGTCATCTTAGATATATTAATTTATCTTTTTACCATAAGCCATTTTGTTCTTAAAACTTTTTAGGAGTGACTAATTGACTATCAGTGAGAATTGTGTCTAGCTGGCCATGTGGGTTTGAAGTGTTGCCGAGCTGTACCTCTACTCCTTGTAAATCATTTTCCTTGTCTACATGCGAATGTGAGAATTATTGTAACATTTGTATTGATGTGAATGTACAATTATGATTTTGCCCATTGAATAAAATAAATAGTCTATTCATAAATTCATGTTTAGTTCTTATTTCTTATAATTGTTGTGAAGTTTACAGATGTATGTTTGCTTTAGAGCTCCGAGGTTGGCTAATGTAATCTTGGCTATCAAGATTGTCTGGAATCACAGACTATGGGATGACTCCTAAGGCTGACTTGGTTTGAAGGTGTTCAAACCAAGTGCCATACGGGCTTAGATGAGTGCTTAAAATTTAGGTCCGTGATAGTTGGTATCAGAGCAAAGTTACGATCTATGAACAACTAAAAGAATTCAATGAGATATGTTAGAAAATCTAATAACCTGAAGAAAAGGGTTGAGAAGCTTTGTGCTTTGGTAATGAACGTCCCATCAGAGATAGGCTGACATGAGAGTTTGGGTCAGCTATCTTATGATGCGGTAATGAACGTCCCGTAGGAGATAACCCATGAGAGTTTGGGTCAACTATCTTATGCTATACCAACCAAGGGTTATGCATGCTCCACTAGGTGCACTGTTTGGATAGAGGTGATGACCCAGTTTTGTAAGCTCCATTTGAGTGGTCTTTTGGAGAAAGGGTAATGATTGGGTGTTGCACAATTCTTTCAGTGACCTTTGGATAGGGAATAATGACCTCGTGGTACAAAGAAAGGGTGAGGATGAACCAATAGTGTTTGAGGTCATCCAAGAAACCCAAAATGAAATTGAGTTAGAGGCCTCCTAAGATGAAATTGAGGTATAGACCTCCCGAGATGAAATTAAGGTATAGGCCTCCCGAGAATGAACTGAGGTAGAGACCTCTTGTATATTCTTGCAAAAATGGTGCAGTGACATTAGATGTAACACTAAGGAGACTGTGTATTACTCTGAAAGTGAACTAAAGGATCATATGTCAATGGCAAGAATTGTGAGCTAATTCCTACGAGAAGGTCAATGAAGTAGGGCAGGCTGAAATCAATGGTGAGAGCTGCTAGCCAATTTTAATATGGATGCCTATGAAGTAGGAAATGTTGGAACCTAGGAAGCAAATCTTATGTTGGTGCTTGAAATGTGGTGGTAGTGACAACAAATTCAAAAGACATGGTGGAGCTTAAAACCTTTCTAGAAAAGGTTGAAACTTGGAGAACATAATGTGGAGCAAGTGATTACACTAAAAAGTTCGAGAGAAGTGTAACTTTCAATATCATATAGACCGTCATTCCAAACAATTGGGCCAAAGCATTAAATGATGGAGTAGACAAAAATAATAAACGTTATCATAATAGTAGTGATGTGTTAACTGCAAGTTTTGTTGAAAATAGTGAGAAACAACATGGTAAGTCGAGTGACATAATAGTGATGCAGTCAAAGCACAAGGTGTGATCCACGTGAAGGGCCATATCAGGTGATTTACGTGAAGGGACATATCACGTGTTAGGGATGTGCGGTTTCGATTTCGAGACAGTTCCTTGTAGAAACCGGAACCAGGAACCGTCTCGGAATCGAAAGTTAATTTCTTGAATCTTTTGGAACTAAAATCAAATTTCATAATAATTCGATGTATTGTTTATTTTGATTTGATTTAGTATTGATTTTTTTTTCGATTCTAATTTCGGTATAATTTTAGTTCCTATAATAAAATTTAAATTTAAATGAAATAATTAAATATTTTTAACATAATATTAATATTATTTAAATCAAACTAACAAGTCTCACATTCCAATTTCAAAATAATATCTCTCAGTTTCCAATTTCAAAATAATATCAAATATTCATAATATTATATATAATATTTTCATTTAAAATATATCAAGATACTAAATAACCAAACATAATATAGTCTTCTTATTGTAATTTTCAAATTTTAAGATGAAGAAAATAATAAAAAAATTTCAAATAAAACTTTCAAAAACTTTATTGTAATGTTTTCATAAGAAATAAACCCCAACTAAATGAATTTTTATTATTTCTCTAATATATTATACATGTATTTAGTTTTCTTGATTTTTATGTAGCAAATCATGTAATTTTAAATAAAACCATGTAGTATTTAAAATTATGCAGTTTAGCTTAATAATATTTTTTTAAATAGTCACAATTAATTTAATTTATTTTATTCTTAATTTTATTAAATTATATTTTATTAATATATAATGTAAAGACTACCATTAAATCCGTCTAAACGAGATTTATTATATCTATGTGATGTATATATATATATATATATAGTTGATTTTAATAATTTATATTTTATTAATATAAATTTTATTAATATGGTATAGTGTATAATATGATATATTTAAATAAAATAAAATAAAATAAAAGTATTAAATTGATTGAATTATACTCTTATAAAACTTTAATAATTGATTAGTGATATATATATATAGCTATTAATTATTCTATAATTATTTTAATAATTTAATAATTTTATTAATATTGAGATAGTGTGTATATATATAATTTATTTAGATATGATGAATTTTAATTAATTAATTAAATTATATTATTATAAATATTTAATAATTGATTAATAATTAAAAGGTATAATAATTTTATATTATTATATATATAGATAGATAATAATAACAATTATATATATATATATATATATATAAAATTATTTTAATAATTTATATTTTAATATTATAATTCTATTAATATATATATTATATTTATGTAATCTATTTAAAATAAAACTAATTATAATCAACTAACTAAAATTGACTAAATAAAGGGGCAAAAAGTATTTAATAATTAAATAGTATTGAAAGTGTGTAATTTTATTGAAATTATATGGTATATAAAATATATTATTGAAACTATATATTAGAATTATAATATCACAGTAAATTATTTAAAAATATATATATAAATCGGTTCTTCGGTACGGTTCTAGTAAGAACCAAAATCAGAACCAGAACCAATTAACTAAATAAATTTGATTTAGTACGGTTTGATTTCTACATCATTGATTTTTTTTATGTTTCGGTTCAGTTTGGTATGATTTTTCAATTCGATATAGTTTTTCAGTTCGATTCGGGACCCTTAAGAACTGTGCATAGCTCTATCAGGTGTTGCTGAATGTTAAAAATGGATGAGATAAATTTTGATGATGACACCACAACATATTTCTAAGACGACAACTAGGGATGAAGCTCCTAAGTAATACATCTCAATTTGAGACGGAGTATGAGATGAGACTCTCTCAAGTCAATCTCGTATAGTGTGTGAAATTTCTTGGTACGTTATTTTCAAATCTAACTGTTTTGAATGTCGTTAATAATTAATCTTGAAATTATATAGTGTGTAGCTTTTTTAGAAGCGAAAGGAGGGAGTAATATGCTTTTTGCTAGAATCAAGTCCAGTTTCAACTATGTGATTGAGTAGAAAGGCCACCTTAGAAACCAACCAAATAGGCATGTCGAAGGGTGTACCTGAAATGGAGGCAGTGAAGTGCTACAACGCTAATGGCGTCCCAATAAAGAAGTCCCTTTCACTAATATGTTATTGGTTACTTTTAGCATAATCTTACTATTAACAAACTTTTTTTGTGTTTATCGCAGATTAATAGCCTTGGCTATCTTATGTGTTGTGTAAGTCTTATGCAGGTATATATGATAACCATATGATTTGGTGAGAAATAGAAGTAAAGAACAAGTGTAAGCTGAGGAGATGTTAGGAAACTATGCAGGTCTTCTTGACCAGTTTCCTTATACACCTACTCATGTAAACGAAGTCGGAGCATCAAACCATTCGTCAACGAAGATTTCATAGAATAATCATCCGTCGGAAGTAGCAGTCAACAAAGACAAGGAAAACACCAATAGGAGTACACCAACAAGGAAATGAGCTCGTGATAGCATATGGATGCAACCTCCAATAACATTGGTAGAAGAGTGAAACCTCACGGTGGTTGAAATCAACGAGACGAGACAAATACCAGCCAGAGTTAATTTTTTAAGGTTTGTGTTCAATCATGCAATTGTGGTGCAAACAAATGAAGAAGATCCTGATAAGTCTTTTACATGCAAAAAGAGAATCAGGTGTCTAAGTAAAAGATTGAAGACCTCTAAAAGTTTAGTCGATGAAGACATCGACCATTTAAGTACGAGAGTGTTAAAGTCCTAGAGTTTCAAGGACCAAAATTGTAAGTTTTCAACTATGGAATTTCCTCAAGTATTATTAGGAAAAAATAGTATAAATTAGTAGGAAAAAATAGTATAAATTAATAATAAGTAAATTACTAAATCAATTATAGTGATATATTTATTTTTCCTTTGCTTGAAATGTTTTCTTTTAGATCATTCACCGTCTCGGATGCCTTTTAATACATTGATTTCTCCTTCTTTCACAAATTATTTTATTCTTAAGGCTCTTTAAAGGAAGAATTGTGCCCATATAACTATTATGGGTTTAAAGTATTTCCTTTCCTTTTAGATTATTCCTGTTTAGATGCGATGTGAATTTTATAATTTTACCCCTTGAATAAAATAAGTAATTTTTATAATTTTGCTAGTTAAATAAAATAAATAAATTATTCATAAATTTTTATGTTTTGTTATTATCTCTTATGATTATTATAAGAGATAAATATATATTATCTTAAAATTCTAACGTTGGCTGATGTAATTTCGACTATCGAGACCGTCTAGAATCACAGAGTATCTTGTTGGAGTTCAAATGCCGCATGAGTTTAAACAAGTGATTAAAATCTAAGTCTGCAACAGGAGCTATGTCCAACCCTTTCTTTGGATGTACATAAATACTTGGGAAAAATATATTTTATTCCAGTTATAAGCCAAAAAATAATTTATTAAAAAAATATTACAATTATTTTTTTGATATATTTAATAAACTTTTATAGTATAGCACCAGAAAAAAAAAAAAAAATCTTGGGTTCACTGTGCTCTATAACAAATTTCTTTTTTTGAATATACAACATTGATCTATCAAAATATATTTACAATGAATGTAGTTAATTGTTTTTGAATCAGTATTATATATAATATTGGCACATTTCAATAAATGTTCAACTCTGGCTCTAATACTATCATTTATTAAATGAATTTTAAAATTTAGTAAATGAACTTTAAAAAAAAAAAAAGTTGGAGCCCAACTCTTTTAAAAAATAAGCTGAATTATCTTAATATTTAGCAATCCGAGTATCAAATATGTAACAGCCCGGAAACCGATGCCCCTCTGTAACGGCCCAAACTGCTCGGCGCTAGGATTCAGATCGGCTTAAGGCCGCCGGGACCCGTAGCAAGCCTAAACTGCACTCTGTGTACCTGATCAATCCCAGATATGGTCCAACTCGAACACTAGCTTTTAAAACCTTCCCTGTAACACTACTAGGCTTAACCGTAAGAGGAAGAAAACTTACCACTTGAACCGACCTAAGGGCTTTTATAGGTGGCTTGGTCAACCATCTTCGGCAGCCAAACTTGCACCCGCAACTCAGCCAACTTCGGCGGCCGAACCTCTGTTTTTCCCTCCTTGACCTTTTCTCGTCAACCACTTAAAACCATGTTAGAAAACCTTTAGAAAACCGTGTAGAAAACTTCAGTTGACCCTTGCAATACCCCTCAAAACGAATCCGACATCCGAGATTCCACCGGACGATAGGAATTCCGATGCCTGAACGAGCCGGGTATTACAAAATAGTTCAAGAGCAACAATATCAATAGTCACTGGGAACTCATTAGCAGTACCTAAAACCTTAAAAGAATTGAAAGCTAGTGAAACATTCAGCATATTTCCACAGTGAACAGAGTTGCATATTTATGTATAACTACCCAACTAAGCTCACTAAATAGGAAAGAAACTCCAGTAATTATATAGTACTACAGAATATTACAATATCTACATGAATATTATAATTGAATTCCTATAACAAGTTTCTTTTTGCTGAGATCACAAACCAAGGATCCAATAACATTAGCGGACAACAGATGCAACAAACGCAATTTGATAGGCGTGCTATAGGAATCAAAATGTTGGCAAATTTCTAACAAGATAACTACAGAAAGGGGAGATTTTTTTCATGTCAATATGTCAATTCAACATTTCAAATTTTACACGCACACAACTAAGAACCAAGGATTACCAGCTGAATTCTGAAATCATTGAAGAGTAAAAGAGTCTCCGTGGCTATGTTCAACCAACACCTCATCTGCTGCCATTGTTTTGGTTGTGCAGTTTAGCTATTACTTGTCTTTGGCTTGTAAGTTGGTGTTTAGTGACATTTCGATCTCTTCAAGAGAGCGCCCCTTAGTCTCGACTATGAAATAATTAGCAAACATAGCAGCTAACAAGGAAACAATGCCAAAGCCAGTATAAACTGGTGCAACCCCAAAAATCTCCACCACGTCGAGGAAAAAGAGACCCACCAAGAAATTGCATACCTGAATTAAAAAAACAAAGTATTATACAGTGTGAATCCAAGAGCAGCATCATGAATATATAGAATACATAAATAAAGTATATCCTAACATGCAAAATGGAAATGGCCACACAGTTCACGATCAAAATCTTTCTCATTTCCTATTTGAATTGTGGAAAAGCCACACAGATCCTAAGCACTGTACATTTTGGCACAGGAGCCCCAACAATAATTTAGAAAAACCGACTCCTCATTATTATTCCTCCTAGTCCCCAGCCCCCCTTAAAAGTAAACAAATAAATGGTATTGGTAATAGCTCTAATACCCACCCAATGAACAGAAAAACTGAATCCCATAATCTTTCCACGCATCTTGGTACTGCTAAGTTCTGGTATGATAATACCAGTTACAGGACCAGCTCCAACTGCAAAACTAAAAATGTACCTGCACATGTGATGTAAATTGGGTTGAATAAAAACCAACCAAACATTTACAACCCACTAGATACTACCAAATCAAATCCAAAATTTATTGGCATCATATCTCAGCCTTGCCCGAACGAGTAACAACTAATGAGTGAACTTCCTCACCGGAATGAACTACTTTACCTTGCTTTTGAATCTTTTACTGGAAAGTTTCAGGTAGTGAATGATTCTTCTCTAGAAGTGACTAAATAGGGGGGTTGATTTCAATTCACGAAAAAGAAAATTTCAAACTGAAGATTAGGTTCAGATATGGATTTGCGTTTTATCAAACTTACTAACCTGAAGCCAACCAATACTATAACAAAATTGCATCATTTCGTTTGTGCTGCAACTTCTCACATAAAATTACATCCCACGTTTTTTATCTCTCAATTTATTGTTTAAAAGAAATGTATAGTCAAGTTCTAGAAATGAATATAAACTTAGAAGTTTAGAAACTAGAACAAAATAACTTTTGTAAGTTCTAAATTACATATATAGAGTTAACCAGAGTATTCAATGGACCACCCCCAAAATAAAAAATCATATAGTTTGAGCTTAGCTACCTGACATTATTAGTCACTTTTGTTCAGTTTGGCTTACATATAGAGAAATTTCATTGGTTCAGTTAGGAATTTTCAAATGAAACCTTGAGAACTGAACCATGAGAGAGAATGCAAAACAGCAAAAACATCATTAATAAATTATAAGTGAAGAGAGATTGTGGATGTTATATGGCAATTTTCCTTTTGTATGGCATTATTTCTGTGTTTAGAGCTACAGAACAAATGAAAATTTGCGAATGAAGCTGCAGGTACAGGAAAAGCAATTGAAGGGTATCTAAATCATTGTATGAAGTTATGAGCCAATGATCATATAAATATAGAAACCTGAATCCTAATATAGCATCGACATGTCATTGAGGCTGATAACAATGCAAGCCAGTTATACAGCTGTTACGCAGCTCATCAATTTTTCATATAAAAAGCTACGGTACAAAATATTAGTCCTCCTGGAATATGTAGAGTTCTAAATTCTGCAGCTTAAGTAAAAATTACAGGCATCAGTTTCTTATATCTAACAACAAGCCTGGGAAAAGAAAACAGAAATTCAAGCTTGTGAAAATGCATGAGACCTGGAGTTGTCTATAGCTCTCTTTCATAAACAAATTGCAAGTACTGCATTTTTAAAAATTTGCTTACATGAGAACTCCTATTATTGATAAGTTGTGACTGAGTTCTTCATCTATTGGAAAACTGATTGCACAAGCTACAACAAACATTGACGCAGCCTGCACAAGGATAACATAATTGTAACTTAGAATCATCACTGTGTTCCTTCTGTATTTTTTTAAGTGAGTATGGAATGTATTAGGAGCAGAAGTACAGTGGCAAACAAATTATATAATCCATTTCACAAAATGATTAGGATACTACTCATTTTAAAAGAAATTTTAGCTTTCTTTCTCATATTGTTTTTCATGCAAACTTACCATTCCTAAGTAACTGCCAATTAAGAGCTTTTGTCGCCCTTCCTTATCCATCAAGTATGAAGCATAAAGTGCACCTGAAGTTGACCACCAATTGAAAAAATTAAGAAATATTTTCAACAAGAACTAAGTCTAAAGAACAAACATAAATACAGATAAAGATCTCAAATGTCAAACCAGCAAAGTTGGTGAGCCCAACAAATAAGCTTGCTAAAGCACCACTTGTTATGCCAACATCTTTAAAAGTCAATGATGAAAAATAGAGGACTCCATTTATGCCAGCAAATTGTTGCAGTACAAAAAGGGAACCACCAACAAATGCAACTGCAATGACACAATAAAATCAATGTCTTTAGGTGAAAATTGCCAAGAAAAAAAAAAGAATAACCTTGTTATTTGAATTAAGAAGAGAACATGCATGAGTTTCAAAAATATGTTTAAAAGTATTCCCGGAGGACAAATACCATACAAAACGAGACACCAGAAAGTAATTCTTATAATCTATATTTTCACATAAATTTACTTAAATGTGATATCCAATAACAACCTTGATACAACCTCTAGAGTGCGGCTCCACCAGGAGGTCCAACCACCTACTGCTTGCATCACTACCATCATTCTTGATGACATATTGGAATTCTTCAATTGCTCTTTCAACTTCAGAGGGTCCCCAAACATTACGGATAACTGCTTTAGCATCATCTAATCTGCCTACCTACCAAACCAAATCATTATACCTATAAAGAATGACATCAACTATCCAAAAACCAAATCTTGCAGAAATTTGCATAGAAAAACTAAAAAGTCATACTTTACACAGCCATCGGGGACTGTCCACAGCAAATTGCATGCCAAGTGCAATAATAAATGAAGGAACACTTGCAATATAGAGTATTGTCCTCCACCTGAATAAGGTAAGTGATGTTTAAAATCCCTGTGACACATGCAGATGCATATTGATGTAGATTAAAAAGGAAAGTGAACATGATCAGGCATTCAGGGCTCCTACATAGCAGGTAATATAACAGCATATCAAAATATATTTAATCTGCACAAGCTCTCATGAATCTAACAATTTCCTGCAATGATTTTCCTATTATAATGGTCAATCTAACTATTTCTTGTAATGGTTTTCCGAGCATTGTTTACATTGGCAATTACATAACAGGATACGGGTGTATGATAGATAACAGGTCAACCTCATCTGCTTGTTATTTTTCACAACCAAAATGATTGACATGGATCCATACAACCCAATAAAACCTTTTACGCAGCCACTATAGCCTTTAATCATATTAAAGGACCCCTTGATCCCATTTGTCTGGAGAAGCAGTTCTCCAGAGGCGGAAACAAATCGCAAATTCTCCATTTGTGCATTTCTCAGCCCCCATGACCCAAAATTCACATCCAAATTTCAGTTTGTCAGATTAGCACCATTCCTTCCAATTCCAAGAGTATGGAGAAAAAGATTAAAAAAAAAAAAACAAGGTAAATATCAGATCAAATGGATTTCTCACTACCAATCCTCCATGACACTCAACCAGACAGCGACCCCAAATATCACCTATCATTTATTACTCGCAGATTTTTTTTTTTTCAAAAAAGGTTATTTTAGGTGTTGAAAGTATTATATTTTCATACATTTAGTTAAAGTGTTAGTTAAATTACAAATTTGAGTCATTCTGTGTTTACTTTCTGCTTTTTTAATAAAGATCATGACAGGGACAACTGCAGCTACTGGAGTTAGCACAATCACTGCAATTTACAACCATTTCCTAGCCTTCAAATTTTTGTTTTTCACTTTCCTCAATTGTAATAAAGGTGATCCATGTCAAACTCAAAGCAAATCTATAGATGCTGCTAAGACATAACCACTAAAAAAAGACAATGAATCATTATTCTACTAAGCACCAGCAAATACCAAAAAGGAAAAAAGGAAAAGAATCTCACCAATGTGGATCAGTTTCAGAGGGAATTCCAAGGGACAGTGATGTAATGATACCAAGGCATGTGCCAATTTGACACAAGCTTCCTAGTAAACCCCTGTATTTTGTTGGGGCAACCTAAAACACATTCAATCAGAAATTAATAAAGAAAAAAATTGCTAGTTGCCATTTAAAAAACTCTCTGAGTCCTAAAAAGATCAGGTAAGCACTGAGAAAAACATCAGGTGTTTTGATAAGTATTTTTTCAAAAATATGTTTGGATAAAGCATTATTAGCATATATTTATAGCACTTGCCTTTCCAGTATTTAAATTGCTTATCTTCTAAACATGTCATTCTCGTAGTCAACTTCTACAATTCTTTTATAATAGCATAAAAAACCATCAAGGGGTATGAGGGGAGAAACGAAAACTAGATTTCTGGAAAAGAGGACATCTCAACAATAACAACAATAAACAGATACCTCTGAGACATAAATTGGAACAAGAACAGTGTTGATACCAATCCCAAGTCCAACAAGAAATCTTCCCCATAGTATTTCATCCAAAGTATGGGCTTGTGCACTGTAACAAATCACAGACAAGAACTAAAATGGGGAATTGATAATTCCTGGCATGCATAGCTTATTCCAAAATAATTTATGATCATTGATATGTCATCCCAGACGCCGATTACCTTATAAATGCACCAAGAATTAATGGAATTGTGTCAACCTGAAAGGTGCGGCGACATCCAAGTTTGTCCATAAGCAAACCGGAGCTTATGCTTCCAATAAATGCCCCAGCTATAAATATACTGACCACAAGTCCCTCAAGAATTGGGTCTCCTTCAAAACCCAGTTCTCGTGCAACAGAAACAATGGGGCCATTCATCACTCTACGTATCGCCATAAATCAACATTCAACAATCATCGCTCAGCTCAGGCATAAACAAAAATACACCATATATGAGAAAAAGACGCACCCTATGTGATAACCAAAGAGGAAATTCGACATGGAAGCTATCAAAGCATGAGGAAAAGCAGGCAGCCACCCCAAATCAGCAGTTCCACCCTCCTTCTGTTCTACCAGCGATTTTTCACCATCTGAAATGCAATTTGGTGCCTAAATTTCCCAATCAAAAGATTAAACGAAAAGAGGAAGAGAGCGCGCGAGAGAGAGAGAGATGAGGAAATGAATTCATCTACGTATTTTGGACCTGGTTGAGGAGTCTGCAGCTCCGGCAGTGGCTTCTTCGAAGAGGAAACTTTGAACCTTAAGCGCCGATACGGAAACACGAAACGAAGATATTCCGATTTCGGGTTTCGAAGAGATGTTAGTGTCGCCGGTACCGGAAGAACCGGCTGTGAAATCACGGTGGCTACCAGCATCGGATGAGAGGAGAGAATGCAGGAGTGGGGACCATGGAGGAGGGATCGTTCGCTGCGGGAGAATGCCAAGTGAAAACATGTAATCATCTTTACAATTTGCGCACGTGGCATGTGGGACCTGACGGAGAAGGCGGTTTCGTTATGTAATGCTCAAAAAAAAAGTGGCGGGAGCCACGTGGCGGTTCTGGGATTTCAATGGATAAGCGTCGGGAAACTAAAGGGAAATCGTCATAAAAAATAAATAAAAAAAATATTTATTTAGATTGGATTCAAAATGATTTTTTGTTTTGAGAGCCTGGATTCACATAATTTTATAAAATAAGAAATATATTATAATTTATAAATAAAAAAAATTAATAAAATCCATATTTCATTATGGATGGAATGTAGATAGGTGCGGATTTGGGGCACTTGCCTCGCAGCTTCCCACAATTTTCAATATATACCTATTATTTTTAATATTACTTCATTAAAACAAAATCTTACTTTCATATATTTAAAATTTTCTTTCTTATAATTGTTTTTGAATTTGGAAAAGAAAAACACACAAAAGATGCATTTTTGTTTTTCTGAATTATATTGGTATCTATTAACTTCTTTTAAATTTAAAAACTTTGTTTTTTTTTTCTTTTTTCATGCTTCAATGGAAATATATAAGACAAAACTTTCCAAAAATGCAAAAGAAATTCTGGCAATTTCCTTATCACTTATGTCAGATTTTGTTCAAATGATAAATTATTAGTTAATATATTTTATATATTTTAATAATTTATTTAAAATTCAACAAGACGTCATAATTTTAATAATATTTTTTAAGAAATTAATAAATAAGTAAATTAGTCTTCATTAATCTCTATGCCCTCTCTTCTAATAAATCTCTTCCTTTCTTTCGTAAATCTCCCTCCAATAAATTTCACTCATAAATGCGTGAAATCAGAGGAAAACATCTAAATTTATTTAAATATTTTTATTTCTTGATTTTATTGATGAATTTAAATTAATATTTTAAAGAGATTATTTAAATTTTTAAAAATTATTTTAATTTTAATATTATTTAAATATTTAAAAAATAAATAAAATATATAAAATAATTATTATATCATGTTATTTAAATATTTTTATAGTTTTATTAATGAAATTATTTTAGTAGATAATTTAATTAAAATTTTATGTGGATTATAATTAATAAAAAAATAATAATTTTTAAAAATTCAAATTAATTTAATTTAAATTTTACTAATTAAATTAATAATAGAGTTTATATAAATTTAAATCCTTAATCTTCTTCTGTTTAAAATTTTTATATAATTTGTATTATAATTTAAAATCTCAAAAATTAAAATGTAATTTAATCATAAATTTTTGATATATAATATTATAATATTATAATTTTAATATTTTATTATAAAATATATATTATGATCTTTATAATAAAAATATAAACATCAAAGTATTTTTATAATATAATTTTATATTATATTTAATTTTTTTATTTTTAAATTTTAATATTATAAATTGATTTATATATGTATAAATAATAAACTAGAAAATGATTAAATTAATTATATATTTAAAATTTTCATATATAATATTATATATTTATAATTTTAGTATTTCATTATAGTATTAAATTATAAATATATATCATGATTTTTATAATAAAAATATAAAATATCAAAATATTTTTATAATATAATTTTATATTATATTTAAAAATAATGTTATACAACAATAGTACAAAATAAATTATAAGATATAAGTTATAAGTTGTTGTGGTATGACAGGCTGATAAGCCGATATGCGGTACCATCCGAGAAAAAGAAGACTTGAACACCATTAAACTTGATTTTTCATCAAAACTCGTCTTCTCATAAATAAATTGAGTCTTTCACATAAGGTTATCACTATACTTATAATCGCGGAATCCCCTACCGATTAGCCGGTGAGATCCCTTATCAGTTAGTCAGCCATATTATTTCTGCATTTTCAGGAAATGTTATAATTAACTCTATCTTTCTACATTATAAAAACTAAGGATTACATAGATAATGAAATCCAAATTCTTACACAATTACTCTTAACTTCTAAGCATTATGTTATACTCGCTCTTATCTTTAGTTTACTGATCTGAGCGTCGGAGTGGTTGCTATAGACATTAACTACCTTATTTTCTCTTTCTTGCAGATTAGCCAATCGCAGAACAGCTCTATTTTGGCCACATAAAAATGAATATAAAAATATGTAAAGCAATGTTGGATAATACTAATTTTAATAAATATTCGAGTTAGTATTCTACAATATACTAAATTTATTATCTATTAAACTCTAAATTTTATATTTTCTTCTATTCATACGGTTTTTTTTTCAATTGGATTGTTGGTAAAATTTTCTGTAGCTCTTTTTGCAGTGGCCCTAAAATAACATGCTTGCTAATCGGGTATATCACCCTATCACTTGCCTAACTAGTGGCCATAAAATAACTTAAAAAATTTATAGAACGAGATTAACATTGGGATACATGGCTTGGCGATTACCCTCCTTGTGGCACTTTTCAATAGAAAATTATCTGTCATTTGAGACTAACGCCCGAAAACTAGCCTAGTGGTTATCTACCTTGATTCTTTAGAGACTAACGTCCAAAGACTCGTCTGGTAGTTACTCTCCTTGTGACATCTTACGGTAGAAATTTTTTAAGACTCGTCTAGTGGTTACTCTCCTTGTAGCATCTTCCGGTAGAAATTTATCTTAGTCTTTTGAGATTAACACCCGGACATGTAGCTTGACAGATACCCGCCGCGTGGCCTTGGCATGAATGTCTTAGGTAGCGGGAATAACACCCAAATTCTAAGCCTGGCGGAACGACAGGAATTCGCCTTAGAGATTTTTTGTGAAATGGGACTAATACCCTGTCTCATGGCCTGACTAACACTCGCTTTATGGTATGGGCATAAAATACTTTTGAAACTTTTTGTGAAGTGGGACTAATGTCCGATCATGTGGCCCGACTGACTCTCATCTTATAGCTTGACTAAGATGCCTTGTTTAGCGGGACTAACACCTGAATTATGGCTTGATGGATTTCTACCTTATGGCCTAGTATAAGATGTCTCATTTTACCATGATTGACACCTGAATTGCGGCCTGATGGATTCCCAACTTGTGGCCTGGCATAAAATGTCTTGTTTTATCGAGACTGACGCCCGGATTATGGCCTGATGGATTCTCACCTTACGGCCTGGCATAAATACTTTATTTTATCGGGACTAACACCTAGATTATATCCTGATGGATTTTCATCTAGTGGCATGGTATAAGATGCCTTATTTTATAGGGACTGACACTCGGATTATGACCTAACATAAGATGTCTTATTTTATCGGGACTGACACCCGGATTGTGGCTTGATGGATTCCCACCTTGTGGCCTAGTATAAGTTGTTTTAGCAGGACTAACACTCAAATTATGGCCTGATGGATTCTCACCTTGTGACCTGGCATAAGATGTCTTGTCTTAGCGAGACTGGCACCCGGATTATGGTCTGATGGATTCCCACCTTGTGGCCTTGAATGCTCTTTAATCTTTTTGAAGAAGGCAACTCCATCGTTCCTTGTTATTGAATAGCACAATACATGAAAAAACATATATTGTTAACTGTTACTAATAAAATCTTCTCGGCTTACAAATATTCTAGGAGTGGGAAATGACTCAGTCATCTAATCTGGCCAGCTTATAAGATCCTAGATGAATAACCTTCGAGAAACTTAATGGTCCTTTTTAGTTTTTCCTCAACTTACCAGATCCGGCATTACCTCCTATTTCATCTGTTCTTTTAAGGACTAAGTCTTCTGCATTAAGGACACCACCTGACTCTGCTGTTTGAACATTCTGGACATCTTGTTTCTATAAACTGCCATTCTAATTGCAGCATGTAAAAACTCGGCTTGATCCAATTTTGTATTTCTTCAAGGTTTTCTAAGACTTCGAGGCGCTACTTCTGGATTTATGTGAGAATCAGTTTTCTCCAGCAAGTCGATAGGCATTGTTGCTTTCCCAAGACTTTTTGTGGAAGGTCTATAGCATTTTTGGGCTGATCTCTGGCTACCTCGAACAACCACCAATCCTCCTAGAGCTAGCAGTTTAAGACATATAACATCCATATTAATAACTATACCATTGCAATTTATGACTGGGCGACCTATTATCGCATTATATACGAGCAGGATATCTACCACCGCAAAATCCGCATATAGCTCCCGCTTATGCTTCTCATCACCCAGCACAAGGGGGAGATTAATAGTATCCAGTACTGCCACGGTCTTATTTTCTAATCCCATTAACGAGTAGAAGACTTTAACAAAGTTATTCTTATCTAACCCCAATTTATTAAACACATCTAAGGTGAGGAGATTAACATAACTACCTGTATCCACCAAGACACGCCTCACCTCATACCTATTTGATAGATGTTGACGACCAGCTGTTCATTTTAAAAAAATCCTATTGTCTTATCTGTAGGTTCGAACCTTACCTCTTGTTTGGCCTATGGTTCCTGCTCAACTGACTGGAAGTCTTCTATGACGCGTTTATTTTTCCTCTTGCCATTGCAGGGTCCTCCTGTAATTATATGAATAACCCCCTACAGGTTCACTGTTAGGGATAGTTTCATGAGTTGTTACCTCGGGTTTAGGACTCCTCTCTTCCCTACTTTTTTTGGCAAACTTTCAAAGTATGTCATCCCTTATTAACCTCTAGTTCTCGTCTTTCAGTTATCGGCACTCCTCCATTGTATGTCCGTGGTCTTTATGAAAACGACAGTATTTGGTCCTGTCTTGCCTTTCGGCTCTCTTTAGATTGAGCTTGGGAGGCCATCTGACTTCCTTGTCATTCTTTCTAATCTACATTAGAATACGTATTCATGAGTCATTCAATGGAGTATAATTCTTATACTTGCTTTGGTCATCCCTTCTCTGGGAGACTGGATAACTTCTATGATCTCCTTCATATCCTTGCTTCTTTGACTTTTGATTTTGCTTTTGACTTTTCCTTTTGTCTTCTCTCAATGCTTGGACTTCGTCATCTAGCCTGATGTACTTTTGAGATTTGTCCATTAGCTGTTGGTACGTAGTGGCTGGGTTCTTAATTAGGGAATCCATAAACTTGACATTGCATGTCTCTTTCTTTAATATTTCACATGCTATCTCATTATTTAATTCTTCCACCTATATGACTTATGCATTAAACCGTGAGATAAAATTCCTTAATTACTCACCTTCTCTTTGGAGGATATTCCAGAGGTTAAAGGAGAGTTTTTTAAGAAGTATACAAGTAATAAACCTGAATTTAAATAACATAGCAAATTGCATAAAGTTTTGAATTAAACCTGAGCTCAGATGTTGGTACCAGTTTTTATCTAAACCTGTGAGTGTTGACGGAAATACTCGGCATAACATGAAATCATTGACATCTTGAAACTGCATTGTCATCCTAAAGATCGCCAAGTAACTTCTAGGATTTTCTGTTTTGTTATATTTGCCCAAGCTGGGTAGCTTGAATTTAGTTGAAAAAATTTCTACTAAGATCTCTTCTAATAGGGGTGAGACATCGTCCAGGCTATAGTCCTCCTCCTATTCTTTTTGATACCTTTGTACATCTCGTACCAGTTTTTAGTCGACGTCTTTCAGAGCATTATCTAGCGACCCTTCTCTTTGAACTTGACCTTCTTTTTGGACCGCCTCTGTTCGAATCCTTGGGGTATCCATGGAGACTTCCTCCCTTTCTTTGTGAGCCATGAATGATGCTCTAGAGTAATTGCAACATTTTGATGTATTGGAACATTTGCTCATTATCTATATTATTAAAGATCTACTTCGTTTATCATAAAAGAGTGTTTTGTCCAATACCAAAAAGAAAAAATGATAGCACCCTCATTTGTAGCAACCCTAGCGGTCGTTCATGAATTATCGATCATTTCGAAAAGATAAGTTTTTTTTTAAGAGAAAAAAGGGATAATAGACCTGTTTTTAATCTAAATGAACAGATGAAATTCAATGAATTTTGTAAATAATACATTTAACATATTTTACAATTCATTTCGTGAATTTTTGTAAATAATACATTTTTTAAAAATAATTAATTATGAAAAATTACTAAATTTAATGAAAAAAAGTATTTTCATAAAAATTTAATGTTTTTAGTAAACAAGGTATGGTTATCAAAATTTCCCAACTTAGATCTAAAAATCTTAATTAAAATTACAAAAATTTAGAGAAAATTTTATGTTCTTGCAAAATATGATGATTTAATTCAATACTATTTTACAATTAATCTTAAGAAAGTTTTGTAAAATTGCAAAGTAGTTCATTAGGAAACTTTATTAACCTTAATGCAAAAAAAGAAAAAAGTTCAAGTAAAAGAGTAATATTTTTTTGGTAATTCCATAACAAAATAATTATAGATAACAACAAATATGTTATAATTATCTAAATTTCAATAATTAGAATTTATAACTTAATTAGAATTATAAAAATTTATGAAAATTTAATATATTAAAAAATAATAATTTTGTAAAATGATTTTTTATTCTGTACAATATTTAATTTCAAAATTTTTTGACTAACTTAACGAAAAATAAAGTTTCTTCATAAAAAAAATACATATAATATTTTAGTAATTATGTAAAATATTAATTATTAGTCGTATCATATGAAAAATATGAGTGACCATTTAATTGATTTGATTTAAAATTAAATTAAATTAAATAAATTTAAAATTAAAATTTTAATATTTATAAAAATCAAATCGAATTGATTTTAAACATAAATTGAATTGAATTGAACCGATCTAATTTGTTTTGAATTAGTTTAATCGGTTGTAATTTTTAATAAATTGTTTTACACCTTATTTTTAATATTTTAAAATTTAATTAAAATATTTCAACCTTAATTATGGTATAACCTCTATGAAAAATAATATATTATTTTCAGTTCAATTCAATTTTTTTATTTTTTTATTAAAATAAAAGCGAATCAAAATAATTAAAATTTTTAAAATTAAAAATTAGATAAAAAATAAAAAAAAATCAAATAAAATTTTTAAATTAATTCAGTTTAATCAATTTTTTTAATTTGAATCAAATACTCTACGTTTCTAATAAGAAGCGGTCCATACTTACATTCATATTATTAATAAAAATTACAAAATTTCATAAAAAAATTAAAATGTTATAAAAAATACGATTAACGTGATTTTATAGTTCACTTAATGTAAAATAATTAATTGCAAAAATTTTTAATTATGATATAATAAAATTTTAAATTTTTTAATAAAAATCTTTGGCAATATAATAAAAATATTAATTATAGATTATTTCAAATAAGATATGGTCGTCTGTATAACATATTTAAAATCTGTAATTTTAATTAAATTATAAAAAAATTTAAATGTTGTGGAAAATTTGATACTTAACACAATTTTACAACTACTCTCACAATATTTTTATATAACGAAAATTTAATTTGTAAAGTAATTAATTACTATAATTTGCTAAATTTAACGAAAAATTAATTGTTGAAGAAAAAAAAGTTTATGTATACTATTTTTTTAATATTATAAAATAAAATATTAATTTAACGTTAAATACAATTGATAAAATATTAATTAAAATTAATAATCGAATAAGATATTTAGATGACATTTGGTTTTATAATTTGCTTAAAATATTTTAAAAAATATTTTTTAAATTTAAATTATTTTCTACAGATAAAAAATATATTTGTGAAAATTATGATATTTAAAATTTTTAATATAATTATATAATTCACGTAAAGCTATTGGATGAAAAAGACTAAATATTTATACTAATTCATATTATAGACAAAACATAAAATAAGGATGATAAAAACAAATCTTTTAAATTAATAAATTTATAAGTAAAGAATTAAATTAAATTTTAAAAATTAATAAAAAATTCCAATATGGTCCTTAATTTTATTTATTAATAAAATAATCATTCAATTGAAATTTAATAGTAAAAAAATTTATTAAATATTTATTACACATCGTAAATATAATACTTATAAATATGAAATATCTAAAAAAATTATTAAATATTTTAATATATTTTTTAAAATTAAAAAATCAAAATTTCTATAAAAACTCAATAATAACTTTTTTTATTAATTACTATTTAAAATCAAGAAAGCAATATCAAATAGATTGTATTTTACATTTTTAAATCTTAATGAAAAATAATCTGTTTTGATATTTTAATAATAATTAAAAATAAATTTAAATTAAAAAATAAAATTTAATGTATTGTTTTACAATTTAGCCTTTTGGTCAAAATATATTTGTCAAAAAAAAGGGTCGACGCCGTTGTCCAAATTTAGCACAATAAAAGCAGTAAACCGTTGCAGAAATCGCGCTAGTGTTCGTATGGGATCGAAGGCGAAAGAATTTTTAACATTTCACATGTTCACGTGACACTCACATGCATCTATGGCTTATGCAGACTATATACTCTACCCGCACCCATTCAGATTTCACTTCTCTTCCTCTTTCTCTTTCCTTCTTCTTCCATTGCCCACTTCACTCTCTCGAGTGAAGAAGCAAAGCAACCATGGAGGATGAGAGGAAGAAGAAGAAAAACCAAACCCTGTATAGACCTCTAAAACCCCCTAGAATTGCGCGCCATTGCTGTGCTCTCTTCTCCTTCTTCACCATTTTTAAAACTGGACTTGCTTTTGATTACGCTGATGCATTAACCAAGAGCCTCCTCTACTTCGAAGCACAGCGCTCCGGTCGCTTACCCTACAATCAGCGAGTCACTTGGCGCGACCATTCAGGCCTCACTGATGGCTTAGAACAAGGAGTTAGTACAAAAAATTGCTCAGAATTTTGAGTATTGCGTTAAAATTCGAAATTGAAGAGACTCTGTTGTGTTCTGTGATGTAGGTGGATTTAGTTGGAGGATATTATGATGCAGGGGATCATGTCAAATTTGGGCTACCAATGGCATTCACTATTACTATGCTTTCGTGGAGTGTCATCGAGTTCCGTGATCAGATCTCTCGTGCCGACGAATTAGAACACGCATTAGAGGCTATTAAATGGGGGACTGATTATTTTATCAAAGCGCACTCTAGCCCAAATGTGCTATGGGCAGAGGTTGACTACATCTTCTATTGCTACATTTGCTTCATCAGGATCAGAATTTAAATGATTTTGTTTCTTTTCATTATTAATTATTCATTTAAATTATGTCCTTGTGGTCGCATTTATAGGTGGGTGATGGTGACACTGACCATTACTGCTGGCAGCGACCGGAGGACATGACTACATCCCGCCAAGCCTACAAGATCGATGAGAACAATCCCGGGTCGGATCTTGCCGGAGAAACTGCCGCCGCAATGGCTGCCGCATCAATAGTGTTTAAAAGAAGAAACCCGCATTACGCTCACTTGCTTTTGCACCATGCCCAACAGGTGACTGTTAATAACTGTCATTAGTCAAATTGGCGTCAACTTATAGACCTGGTGGGTCAATATTGGAAATCACATACAATTCTGGTGCGCTAGAATGGTCACAATATAATATTAATTAGTGGCATAATTATAGGGGACTTTACGGTGAAATTCATGTTGTCTCTGTCTACCATGGTCATTTTGGCTTGGAAACTTAATTTTTAATTAAATTTGATAAGATGTATGATTTTTCTAAATCAAGATTTTATAAAATCTCACATTTTAATGACGATATGACACTAATAGATTAATAAGTCAAACAATTAACAAATTATTATTGATTATAGAGAAATTTTATAATATAATTTTCATATATTTATTTTAAAATAAATAACAAAAATTTATTTTGAAATAGTTTATAGTATTATAAAAGTCATTGTATATTATTTTCTTTAATGACTTTTAATTCACTAATATGAAATTTTGTTTAATATGGATGCAGTTGTTTGAATTTGGAGATAAGTACAGAGGAAAATATGATGCAAGTGTGGAGGCAGTAAAGAGTTATTATGCGTCGGTGAGTGGGTACATGGATGAATTGTTGTGGGGAGCTATGTGGCTGTATAAGGCCACCGACAATAAAGAATACTTAAATTACGTAATTAACAAAGCTCATTATTTTGGCGGGACTGATTGGGCCATAACTGAGTTTAGTTGGGATGTTAAGTATGCTGGTCTTCAAATTATGGCTTCAAAGGTAAACTTTCCCTTTTTTTTATATACTCTCTTTTCTTGAGCATGAAGGCTGTGACTGTGTGCTTGAAGAAATGGGGTCTTTGATTTAGGGACTGCTCTCTCACAATCTTTATATGATTTGCCTACAACTCAGGGACGGAATATATAATAACGTAGTACTTAGTTAGATTATGCTTTTACTTTCTAACAAAGTTAATTACATAGAGTAAGCTCTAATTAAGGTATATACACTACTAGTCCTCTATTTTTTTAAGCAACTTTTCAGAAAAAAAACATGTGAAAAGAAAAAAATAGGTTCTCCAGAAGCATAAAAGCATGTGCTGCTGATGCTTTGCATTGCAGTACTTCCGAGTTTGGACATTGACGAGTGGTGTTGCTGCTTCAAAAAATAAATAAATAAAAGGTAGTGCCACCGGGCACAATGCTAGTGGGTGCCTTGCATAAAATGTGATATCAGAATTTTATCACATCACAGAGAAGGAAGCAGGGGGAAAGGTCATGCTGGATTTGCAGATCATGATCATGTATGCAATTCTATATGCATGATTCTTTTGTCCCAGCTTTTAGATGGGACCTCCTATTTCAGTTTGTGGGTCCCACTTGCTTAAAACAAATTGAATGGACAACTCTTTCTTTCATTTATGGTCCTCATGGGTGTAGTCTGCAGGGTAAGGCACAAATGCACAAGCTTCTTCACTACAATAGACCCACATGTAACTTGCTGCATGCTGTGCTGGGCCACTTGTTGAACTAAAAATCCATTGAGCAGAGATCGTTGGTTGTGTGAAAAATTTTTGGAGAGTTTTGAGGTCTGAAACTTTGTGTCACACTGAATAGGAAACATGGGCCTCATGCAGTAAGGGTGGCATCGCCACTGGAGTGCCTTAATTTGAATTTTTTTTTTTTGGCTGTTTATGGGTAGAAAGTTATTGATGAGCTCATCATTGGCTTGAGTTTAAACATTTCAATTCATTTCTTTTTACTGCTTTTCAAGTTCTATGATTCAATGTTATCTGTACACAAATTTTAAATTGCAGTTGCTTATGGATGGACACAAGGAGCAGAGTCACATGCTAGAGCAGTATAAATCAAAGGGTGAATACTACATATGCTCATGCCTAAACAAAAACAATAATGGCAGCAATGTGGACCGAACTCCGGCAGGCCTCTTACACATCCGGCAATGGAATAACATGCAATATGTTTCTACGGCAGCATTTCTTCTGACTATATACTCCGGTTACCTTCAAAGCTCCAATCAAAAGCTTGAATGCCCTAATGGAGTAGTGGATCATGAAGAGATCTTCAATTTTGCTAAATCACAAGTTGATTATATCTTAGGTTCTAACCCAATGAACATGAGCTATTTAGTGGGATATGGTCCTAAATTCCCCACAAGGGTGCACCATAGAGGGGCCTCAATAGTGTCATATAGAGAGAACAAGGGGTTCATTGGGTGCACCCAAGGATATGATAACTGGTACAGCAGCCAAGAGCAGAACCCCAATGTCTTGGTTGGGGCATTGGTTGGCGGACCTGATAGGCAAGACAATTTCAGGGACCAAAGAGGTAATTATATGCAGACTGAGGCCTGCACATATAATACAGCACCATTAGTAGGAGTTTTTGCTAAGTTGTTAGAAATGGAGGATCCAAAAGGTTATCATGATCATACTGGGCCTTTGGTTGCTTCTTATTAAAAATAAAAATATACATATATATAAATTGGGATATAGAGTGTGTTGTCAAAGCGCTCGTAGTTTGGTGGTTATAGATTTGAGAAGGCAAAAAGATGGCCTCATTCTAAGTTTATAATACCAAATATTAAGCCATTATTGTTCATTCCTTGTCTTTCTATTTCATTTTTGTTTTTCTATTGTGAAATGTATGCTCCGTAAATTTGATTGATTTAACGGTTCTTCTTAAATCTATTAAAGTATTTCTAATATTTTAAAAGGTCTATATCTAATTTCTGTATTAATTTTAGTCGTTAAATATTTTATTATTTAATTTATATGATTTTAAAAAATTCATTAATTTATTACTTATATTTCTAAAAAATCTAGTAATTAGTCATCCAAATAACATTTTTCAACCTAAATGCATGTATACTAAATAAAAAAATCTAAAAAACTTCAAAACAATATGACAAAAGAAAAAGTTTTAAACCCAAATAACAATATACAACTACACCAACAAAGGATTCAAAAGAAACTAGCACTGATCAAGTACTACCTACACATAAAATAAGAAACCAAAAGATTACCAAACGACGTCACAGGGAGTAGTGAATTGTTCTTGTCTAACAACATCTTATTTAGCTAACACATCAACAATCCAATTGGCCTCCCACAACACATGCTAAAAGCAAAGGGAGGAAATTTTTTTAAATAAATTAACTATCCAATTATGGACATAATCTAATTTCCAAGGATGGCTTCCATCCGAAGATGCCCATGATACAACAGCCTGTGATTCATTTTCAATAATGATGCTCACATAAGAACTCCACAAATTTGTCTTAACAACTATAGTACTCAAGGCCTTTTCAATAGCAAAAAATTCTGCAATATTAGAATCATGTTGCCCAATGGAACAAGAGAAAAAATATAGGAAATGACCATCACAATTGCGAAGGACTCTACCAATATCTGTTGTACTAGGCTTGCCTTTTGCCGACCATTAACATTCTATTTAAGACAACAATGAATCAACTCCTCTCAAACAACTAGAGGCCGCTAATCATGGGTAGCATTAGTCTAAATCTTAGAAGATGAGAGCAAATTTAAACTAGTATATAGAAAAGAGGCATTTAAGACTCAATATTTTTTTACTAGAAGCACTACCAGACTATACGAATTTTAATTTTATTAGTTATTTTCTTAGGAATCTTGAAAATGTAAAGATAATAGAAATGTAAACTATCGATACAAAATTTAATCAAAGTTAATCTCCTTGCCAATAAAAGAACTTTACCTTTTCGAAAGAACTCATTCTGCATTACCGATGTTCAATACTATATTTTCTACTATTTGCTCCTAAGGAAACCCAAGATATCTTATAGGCAGGCCACATTATCATGTAGCAGTTTTAATTTCTTTCAAAGAGAAAGGCAACTTTAAGGCTCGTAGCAATATCCAATGACAAAGATTGAAGGCCATATTAAGGAAAACACACTATAAGAAATTAGCATTTTAGTAGAGATAAAAAATTCACTACTAAACATTAGTGGCAAAATTAAAATGCGGTCCTAGTTCACCCCAATAATTACGACGCTAAAATTTTAGTGGTAATTTTTTCTATTTAGTAGCGAAATTTTAATGCACTTTTAATGGTGATTTTTTGCCACGGGAATTTCATTGCAAAAGGTTCAATATATCATAGTAACACTAGAAAAACCTTTGAATTCCAAATCTTTAATTTTTGAGACAAAAGCTTCATTTTAAATAGAAGAGAAACATTAGCATTATTCGACGTTATTTCTTTTCAAAAGTAATCCACCACAGCACGGAACCCAGGCCAAGATCACAATGCATCAAGAAAAAAAAGAAAAAGAAAAGGCTTGCGTCCCAGATTGAGAGAATTCTCTATAGATAAAAGAACAGGATTATGGTCAGAGGGCCTTCTGGATAACCCAATTAATCAAAGAGAATGAAAGGGTTGTACCCAGTGAAAGAAACTAGCACTCGATCAATTCAACTTTTATTTATGGAATTATGCTAAGTAAAATTATAAGTCAGCATCCACCGAAGATCAGGCATCTACTAAATTCTTGAAATTATGAACCCTACAGGAGGAGACATGACCACTAATTCTTTTTAAACAGTTCAACACCTGATTAATAATAAATTTTATATTATATTTAATAATATACTTCCATTCCTATTGCTTTCTTGTTATGTTACTCTTGAAATTAATAAATTTTATTATTGTAATAGAAATTAAATAGTGATACATTAAAAGGTTAATAAATAAATTATTATTTTAAAAGAAAATTACTTTATTATTTAGAACGAATAAAAAATGAAAATAAATTTATTTTTTAAAAAATAGTATAATAAATTTTAAAAAAGAATATGTTAGAGAATTGAATTGAGTAGTTCACTATAAAATAATGTTTGCAAAGTCTTTTTCATTATTTTCCAAAATAAATTGCAAATTGAACAGTAACACATCAAGTGAAAGAGAAGCAGGGAAATAATTGATAAGGCATATTTTTCAAGCAATTATGCTTATATGGCATATGCCCGTGGAAAGGGACTCAACACAAGCGGCCATTTATTTCTAAATCGGGTATATATGAATTTATAGTATAAATATATAAAATTTTATATAAATTTCATTATGTTTTTTTATTAATAAATGACTAATTTGATTTCATTACGAATTTTAATTAATATTATTTAGTTAAGACGATATAAGAGAAATGAAAGGTTAAAAATCGAAAAGTCTTATTCAAGTAATTCAAAAATTGAAAGTGAGTTCTAAATAGGAAGAATATTTATAATAAAAAAATTTTTTAATATTTAAAATTATAAAAATATTTAATAAAATAATTAAAATACAAATTTGACTCTCTAAACAGTGAAATTTTCATATCGAATTTTGTAACAGACGTACGACTTTTGTCACACTTTTAAAAGTCATGCATCTCGAAATTTTCTTTTTCGAAAAATTATCGCGGGTCTCTATCGAACGTCAACAATAAAAATTAGGTCTGATTCAAGTGTGCCATAGAGTGTAAGACTGATTGTTTCGTGTCATTTACGCTATAAGTCTACATGAAATATAGTCTAAGTAAGTATTTTTTTTAAATACAAACAATTCTTATTCAGATGGGAATATATGAATTTATACTATAAACATATGCAATTCCATTTAGATTCCACTATATATTTGTATTATAGGTCTGTTTAGATCTGATTTAAATAAGTATTTTTCGTAAGATAAACATGTTTAATAAAAAGCTGAAATTCATAGTAGGCCTATAATATCAAGCTTTCATACAATATAGTTTAAAAAAGAAAAATTACTACTTAATTCTTATAATATTAAAAAACTTACTAGTTAGTATATCAATTTTAAAAAATATATTAAAACGTTCTTTATATTTTAAAAAATATACTAATTAATCTCTCCATTAATTTTAACGGCTAAATACTATATAAAAGTCTAAAATATCTTTGATATGAAAAGACTAATTAATAGACTTTTTAAAAATTTGAGGGATCAATTAATAAATTCTTTTTAAATTATAAGGATTAAATTATAAAATATTTAATGGTTAAATTAATAGAGAGACTAACTCATAGACTTTGTAAAATATCAGGATGTTGTAATGTATTTTTTAAAATTGAAAAACTAACTAATGAGTTTTCTATGTTAGGGATTAAATAATAATTTTTTCTTTAAAAATTTATAGATAATTAAATATTTCAACCATCACTAAAAATGTTATAAAATAAAATAAGTGGTCCATTTTAATAATAAATGAATGAAAAAATAGGATAAGAAATCTAGGTCTTATTTAGTTGGAATAATTCAACTAAAAAATTTTAAATTTTCATAAAATATCAAAATTTTATTTATTTGAGTGTCATTTTTATTAATTTCTTACAAAGTCAGAATTATTATTTTTTTTGTTATAAAGAATGTAAATTACTGTCTGATGACCATTGGGCTTCATCTCCCCCATATAAGGCTAGGTCCACGTTGATGATCCCAGACCAAAGGTCTTGAAGCCTATTCAGTGAGCCGGCTTGGACCCTTCGACTTCGAGATTGGACCTCCCATGGGCCTCAACCCTTTCACATCTAGTCCAGTCATGAGGCCTAATAGGAGAGGGATAATCGGTTCATCCATCCAACGTGATCTGTTCACACGTGCGTCCGGAAGGGATTAAATGGCCGTTTAGCGTGGAGTAAACGTCTGATACTTTTGAGACAAGTGGGCCAATAGGAGCAAGACCGTTATGCGTCACTAGCGGACAAAAGAAAAATATAAAAGGGAGGAACTCTCTTCTCTCGGACTAAACTTACAAATCTTTTTTGAAAATCTCTATTTTCTGGATTTCAGATTATCACTTCCTATAATCTAGTTAAGTTATTTACAGAAAGTAAGCCATTTCAATAAGGCATTAATAGACATAGATTCTTTGACTAAAATCTACAAGCAATAATTTAACATACAGACCAATATAAAATTTCAGTTTGTTGATAAAAATTCTATCAACAAGCAACGAGCAATAACAATCTAACGTATAGACGAATCTACAAGCAATAATTTAACATGTGGTTTAAAATAATAAATTTTAATTTTTAAAAATAATTTTATAATAATAATCATTTATTTTTATTTTATTTTAACTAAAATTATTATTTATCGATTTTTCTTAAATTTATCTAATATGCGTAACATTACTTTTAAAACTATTATTTAGAAAATAATCTTATTAAATACATTAGTTATGAAATATTAAAAAATAATTTAAAATAATATTTAATATAATTTAATTTCAAAATATTAAAAATAATAAAATATTTTTTTTAGAATATATTTTTTAAATTATTTTTTTAATTCTCAAGTATAATACTAATTCACTATTTTTTTCTAAATTATACTAATATTTAAATTGAATTTTAAAAAAATTAATAATATATAAATTAAATATTTAATTGTATAGTACGACTTAGTTAAATAATTAAAAAATAATATAATTCATCTAAAATTATAAATTTAATTTTCATTCCTCCATCTCCTAAAAAAAATTATTAATAAAATAGATAATTGCTAAAATACTCTATATTTTTAATTTTATTGTAATTATATTCTAAACTTTTAAATTATTATCAATTTTATCTTAAAATTTGTTACCGTAACATGTGGCAATAACGGTAAATATAATTAGAATAATTTTAAAAGGTTAAATTTTAATTGGTAAAAAAAATATAGGATGTAATTATAATAAAATAAAAAATAAAGATTTTTTTATCATTAACTCCTTAATATTACTAAACAAAGTCTTAGTTGTTTAGAATCATATACTCTATGGTTCCATATTTCATGGATTTTCCTAATTAGCAAAAGATTTTCCTAATTGCATTTTTTAATTAAATATATATACTATTCATTTTACAGTAATAATTTTTTGTTTGACTGATATGTTTTTGGGTTTTATTTATTAATATGAGTTTTACTTTAATTATTATTTGATTTTAATAATATATTTATAGACTTATATCTAACAATAAAATTTTATTAATACTAAATATTAATTGATTATAATTTAATTTGAAATGTTAATGAATAATGCTTAAATAGTAATATATTCATATATAATATAAGGAATTTTAAGATAACAATTATTATATTTTTGTATGAGATAAGATTTTTAGTATTTAAAAATATTTAGATAAAGTTTAATAGATTAATTTTTATATAATAAAATATGAAAATAATAAAGAAAATAATGCCACGTGTCACTTTTTAAAAAATATTATTATCATAATTTGTATTAAATAAAAATTATATTTATTTTTATTTTATTATGATTTGAATTTAAATAAAAATCGATAATAATTCAATGTAATGCCGGAGCGAGAATAGAGAGGAAGTGATCAATATTTGATTTAAATTAAAAAATTTGATCGAAATGAATTAATTTAAAATTTTAATTTAATTTTTTTAAATGTTTTAGTTCAGTATAATTTTTAATTTTAAAAATTTTAATTATTTTGATTTACTTTGATTTTGATAAAAAAATTAAAAAAATCAATTAGTGATAATAATATATTATTTTTAATAATATAAAGAGATTATATCATATTAAAATTAAAATATTTTAATTAAATTTTAAAATATTAAAAAAATAAAAAAATAAAAAAATTATTAAAAATTTAAATAGATCAAATTGAACTAAATCGAATCAGATTGATTTGATTCGATTTAATTTTTAACTAAAATTAATTCAGTTTGATTTTTATAAATACTAAAATTTTAATTTTTAATTTATTCGATTCAATTTAATTTTGAAACGAATCGTCTAAATGCTCTGAGGGAGGATAATTTTGAAATTTTATATTAACTAATCGTGCATTAATTAGGTATAATTTTAATATTAGTAACTATTTAATTACATAATGATTTTTTTTTGTTATTAGTAAAATTTTATTATTAAAAAATAAAATTTAAAATACAATAATTTGAAGGACCACAATTGAAAATGATTTAAAATCAAAGATGGGAGTGTTGCGTTCAACTACGTAAAGAAAGACTGGAAATGACCAAATGCTTTTCATATTTTTGCCAACTAACTTTATTACACATATACGACAATCCAATCTGGACCTTTTGCAATTTAAGCCTAGGGCTCAGTTTGTTTTACACCAAATATTTTTTATGCATTTAAAAAAATTAATTAATAAAAAGTATTTTTTAATTAAATAAATAATTAAATTATTTTCTATATTTTAAAAACTTTATCAAAATCATCTTTTACTTTTTTTAATTTAAACAATAAAAATATACTTATTTTATTTAAAATTAAAAAATAATATTTTTTAAAAATTTAAATACTTATTAAATTATAATTAAAATTAAAATATTTAATAAATAAAAATATTAAAATACAGATATAGCGACAATAATCTCACTTATCTAAAGGTGAATATTCAGTCAGTTCGATTTAAAATCGAACTGAACTGAATAAATCGAAAACTGAAATTTTAATATTTATAAAAATCGAATCGAATCGATTTTGGTCAGAAATCGTATTGAATCGAACCGGTTCGATTCAGTTCGATTCGGTTTGGTTTGATCAGTTTCGATTTTTAATAATTTTTTTTATTTTTTACACTTTATTTTTAATATTTTAAATTTAATTAAAATATTTTAATTTTAATATAATTTAATTTCTCTATATTATTGAAAATAACATATTATTATCATTAATCGGTTCGATTCAGTTTTTTCGATTTTTTTCTAATCAAAATTGAACCAAATTGAAATAACCAAAATTTTTAAAATTAAAAATCAAACTGAATTGAATAAAAAACCGAATCAAATTTTAAAATTAATTCGGTTCGATTAATTTTTTCAATTTGAACCGAATACGCTCACCCCTACACTTATCCACTCTTTTCTTTTTATTATTCATGAAATGATATATCTCAAATCTAATTATAAATATTTCTTGCCCACTTACTTGAGAGTATAAAATTCATTAAAATATAAAAAAATATTAATTAATATTTACTTTTTTTTTTCTAAATAATTAATCTTTGCTTAATATAATTGAAATGAATATGGTGACTCACCCTCATGTGAATTGTGTTTTTCACTACCAACTTATTTAAATAAAGTCTATTCATATCCATCATCTTGTATTGTTTAATATAGAATTAATAATTATAAAATTTAATTCAATTATTTTTTTATATTTAAAATTAAAAAATTAATTTTTAATGTAAATAATTTATTTTAAAATTTTAAAATCATATATTATTTTATAAAAAAAATAATTAAAAATTTTTATTGTAAAATGAATTCTTTTAAACAAAGGTTATATTAATAATTTAGCAAAATCAAGATGCATAATTATTTTTGAGATATTTAATTTACATTCGTTGCCTTAATTGTGTTGAAATTCATATTTATTAAAAATATATATTAATACTTAACTTTAATTTTAAGAGATAATAAAAAAATAAAAATTCTGAACTAGATTTTTTAAACTATTAAAATTAAATCCAAACTCTCAATGTTAAATGTAAGTATTTAAACATAGCAAACATAGCATAAAGTTAGGTATTAAGAATATTTGAATTCAAATATTAAATGTTGATATAAAATAAAAACCAAAAAGATAAACCTAAAATTATAATTTTTTTAGAAAAATATTTTGCATTTGAGATATTTTGGGAAGGTATTTGGAAGCTATGCAAGTAATCCAAAATTAGGAAATAGGGCCAACAAAGCAAAAGATTTTATAAAATAAATAGAAATGAATCTTACCAGACAACAAAGTAAAAGGCAAAAATTTTCAGACCACCCTCAATAATTTTCTCAAAAGTAGCTTTTGCTTTAACTAGCCAACAATGGTGGAAAAAAGAAACCTTAGACTGTTTCTTTGATAGGAGAATGTCTTTATTATACTATTTTCTTTTATTTTATTTATAAAAGTAGACAAAACAAATAAAATTTATCTAAAACATATTTAGATGAGATCTAATATTGACAGAAAAGATCTTGATCTAACTTCAAAAACTAGTTCAAAAGCGATATTTATCACTTTATATTGTTTACTAACCTACTGAACTAAAAGAGTTAAAAATACAATTATAAGAATTGCTTGACAAGGGTTTCATATGACCTAGTATCTCACCTTAGACGCACCTGTATTATTTGTAAAAAAGAAGGATGGGACACTAAGATTGTGTATAGATTACAGGCAATTAAATAAGGTGACAATTAAAAATAAATACTCTTTGCTCCGAATAGATGACTTGTTTGATTAATTAAAAGGATCAAGTGTCTTTTCTAAAATTGATTTGAAATCGGATTATCATCCGTTGAAGATAAAAGAAACAGACGTTTCTAAAACTGCTTTTAGAACTCGATATGGACACTCGATATGGACACTATAAATTTCTTATTATGCCTTTTGGTTAACTAATGCTACAACTTTATAATTACTTTTTTGTCTCATAATTTTATCTATTTTTTTATTTTTAAAATTATTATTCATTTTTTTAAAACTATAATAATATATAAATTAATTATTATAATTCTATTTAATTTTATTTTATTTTAAAAAAATTTCTTAAAATCTAATATAAATATAATTAAAAAATTAATAAAAAATTATATATTTTTAATATGCATAAAAAAATAAAATATGTAAAAATTATGAAATGAAACGAGTATTAATTTAATATTATGAAAGGACTAAATATTAATTTAACAACGAATTGATGATTGATGGAAGCTAATGTCAATTCTCAATTACTTAAAAGTTAGCATGTCATATGGTTCACTCATTTGTAGAGTGATGAATCCAACGGTCCAGAATATCCCACTAGCCCCACATGAAATGGCATTAGCCATATATGTCCAACCGGCCAAAACTTTAGAGAATTTTTCAAATCCTTGAGCTCATAGATCATAATCATTAAGAGATAAGAACCAAAAATGGAATGAAATTGAAACGATTGTCACTTTCCAATCAACTCCTTGATCTTTGATTAGGGCTATAGCCACCAACAGGTTCAGAAACCCTTTTCCAAAATTTAAAATTCGTCTCTAAACAAATTAATTGCTTATTTTTTAAGTAAGAGACTAATAATATGGGATTCGACATGAACTTATTATGGAAAAATATACTTTTATCCATTTAATCAAGTTAGATTCGGATATCTTTTTATTAATATTCAAAAAATATTTTATTCGTAATAAAATTAATTCACTCATATTGTAAATTCGATAAGTCAAGCAGATTACTTCTATATTTAGTTATAATAAATTTAAACGGCTAAAAAATTAAATTTGTCCATAAACTATATAGTAGAGACAAAAATATTAAATTTTATTTTTTAATAAATTATCGTTAAAAATTGAGTAAAGTAGCACTTACAGATTTAGCTTGGTGGTACATGTATCTGAGTAAATCTGAGAGATCTCAGGTTCTACTTCCTTAATCTCCATTTAAAAAAAATTAATTAATTAATTTCTTAGTGTGATCTATGCTTTAGTTTATTTGATCTTTTATTAATAATTTATAGGTAAGTTTAGACAAAAAATAAAAGTTGACATTTTCGACCCCAGTAAAGTTAAAGTTTTCGCTAAATTTAGACTGATTTAGGGTTGGATCTATCAATTCAGTGGTTGGACCGGCCAGTTCAATTCAAGCTAATAGCCATGCATCTAATAACTCCAAATGGGGGGGCACATGGTTGTTGGTACATACAATGCAAACAACAAATCATCTAAGTCACTGTTTATGAGTTATCAATGGATACAAGTTGTGGAAACTATGACAACTCTACCACTGCCAAATACTTATCATAATTCCCTCCTAATCATGCAATTTCTCACATTTTTTATACACTACAAACACACAGAGAGAGAGAGAGAACTAAATAGCACCCATCTCCTTCCCAACTCAAATCATTCACTCCTTTTTTATACACCCACCCTTTTCAGAGCTAAAGCATTATCAACTCTCTCTCTTACAAAATGGTAACTGAGCTTCCTTAAAATTTCACCATTTTATTAATTATGGGTTCTTTCTCTTAATCATCTCTCAACTGTAACAGGTTCTAGTATCCAACCATGGAGACAAAGATGGAGCACATCAAGACACTGCTTTGGATTTTCATGGAAATCCAGCAGACAAGTCAAAAACTGGTGGATGGCTTGCTGCAGGGCTGATTTTGGGTGCTTCTGCTTGAACAACAGCTTGTGTTTGTTGATTTTTTTGGATTGTAATGAAGCTATGTTGATCTCCATTGTAATAATTTCTTACAGGAACTGAACTCTCAGAGAGGATATGTGTTATGGGGATAGCAATGAATCTGGTGACATACTTGGTTGGGGATCTGCATATTTCTTCCGCAAAATCTGCGACCATTGTCACCAACTTCTTGGGTACTCTTAATCTCCTAGGTTTACTTGGAGGTTTCTTGGCAGATGCTAAACTTGGTCGGTATTTGACAGTTGCAATCTTTGCATCCATAACAGCTTTGGTAAGCTCCGCATAAATTACTCTCAAGTCCCCGTATTACGTCAAAATTAACTAGTTCGTCCTATTTATCTGCACCAGGGGGTAACTCTATTAACACTGGCAACAACCATCTCCAGCATGAGACCACCACCGTGCAGCGACTACAGAAGACAGCATCATGAATGTGTTGAAGCCAATGGCAAGCAGCTGGCTCTGCTATATGCAGCACTGTACACCATAGCACTTGGTGGTGGAGGTATCAAGTCCAACGTTTCAGGGTTCGGTTCGGATCAGTTCGATTCGACGGATCCCAAGGAGGAGAAGGCTATGATCTTCTTCTTCAATAGGTTCTATTTCTGCATAAGCATAGGTTCATTGTTTGCAGTGATAGTGCTGGTTTATATACAAGATAATGTGGGAAGAGGGTGGGGATATGGAATCTCAGCAGGGACAATGGTGATTGCTGTGGCTGTGTTGATTTGCGGGACAGCTTGGTATCGTTTCAAGAAGCCTCGAGGTAGCCCTTTAACGGTGATATGGAGAGTATTGTTGTTGTCTTGGAAAAAGAGGAATCTTCCTTACCCTTCTCATCCAAGTCTTTTGAATGATTACCACAATTCTAGGGTCCCCCACACTCAGAAGTTCAGGTAAGTTTTGTTCACACCATCAATTATTTCAAACTTACAAAATTACTTTTACCTTGTTGTAAAATTATCAAGTTTTTTCAAATATATGGAAAATTATTTGATGCTCTTAGCATATTAATAAAAATTTAAAAGGTTGATTTTGCTTGTTGATATACTTCTACTTTCTTAGCCTTTATGTTTTCTAAGTTTCCAGATAAATTTAAGCAGTAGAAAATTTCTTATCTATATTAAGCTGTATACACACATGGTGTGTAATAAGATTTGCTCTATGCTACAAAACAATAATGCAAAAGCACACATGAATATGAGAACTCATCACTACCAGACATAGAAGCTATTTTGGGACCAAAATACTAGTTAATCTTCTTCAATATTTTATGTCAGTCAATTTATTTCACATGATTTTCTTTTGCTATGCATGTGAATCGTTAGATGTCTGGACAAGGCTTCAGTTATAGAAGACAACATCTCTGCTGGAGGCAACAAAAACAACCCTTGGATAGTATCCACTGTAATGGAAGTTGAAGAGGTGAAAATGGTACTGAAACTCATCCCCATTTGGTCCACATGCATCCTTTTCTGGACAGTCTATTCTCAGATGACCACTTTCACCATTGAGCAAGCAACCTTCATGGAGAGAAAGCTTGGCTCCTTGCTTGTTCCTTCTGGTTCGTTTTCTGCTTTTCTCATCATCACCATTCTTCTCTTTACGTCCCTTAACGAAAGGCTCTTCGTACCTCTGGCTCGAAATCTTACCCACAACCCCCAAGGACTCACAAGTCTTCAAAGAATTGGTATTGGACTAGTTTTTTCAGTAGCTGCAATGGTGGCCGCTGCTGTTATTGAGAAGGAGAGGAGGATAATAGGTGTTCAACGAAATTCCCAAATAAGTGCTTTTTGGTTAGTTCCGCAATTCTTCCTGGTGGGTGCTGGGGAAGCTTTTGTTTATGTTGGACAACTTGAATTTTTCATCAGAGAAGCACCTGAAAGGATGAAATCAATGAGCACAGGGCTTTTTCTGAGCACACTCTCAATGGGTTTCTTTGTTAGTAGTTTGTTGGTGTCAATAGTTGACAGAGTGACCAACAAGACATGGCTGAGGAGTAATCTGAACAAGGGAAGGTTAAATAACTTCTATTGGTTGCTTGCTTTGCTAGGAACGTTGAACTTCTTTGTTTTCTTGATGTTTTCAATGAGACATCAGTACAAAGTTCGGCTTACACCAGGGGACTCTGGTGAAAAGGATATTAAAGCTTCCAATGACTTGATTGCTGTTGAGATGGAGAAGGTCAGTGATGGAAAAGAGGGAGCTCTGGTGTAATGTTCTCATGTGCCTTTCAATCCTTATTTTGATCTAAATATTCATATTTTACTTGAAATGTACCACGCTTAGTGTAGTAATAAGTACACATTTCGCTTGGCCCAGATTTAGTTCGGTGACTAAAAATATATCGCTCGAAAATAACATTCGAGAGTCCATACCTCAGTTCTCCTACCAATTAGAAATATATATGTTTTCCTTGCATTTTAGACCTAAAAATATATGTACATTTTCCTTTCAGTGTTAGCAGAAAGGCGAAATTGTTGGATTTCTTCACACTTGTCAATTGCTAATTGGCATTAAGTCATTCAATTTTTGGTTTATTTTCATCAATAGTCACTCATATTTTGAGTCATTTTATGGTCATTGAATTTCAATTGCTTATGACAATAACATGCAAGTTTTAATTCACCTTGATCACAATTGGAAAATGGCGAGAAATTTGAGTCATTTGAATGAATATTTTCTTAACCATAATAAAATGGTTTAGTGGGTCCAATGAAAAATTCTCTATTGTGACCTGGAGGACACGTATGTTTCTCCTTTCTCGTCTATTTCCACATCAGATCTTCAACCACGTTTCAATGAAAGTGGCCTGATTAAATCGAATAAATCATTTGCAAGAAAATAATTCAAATGAATTCTTTCAAAATCATACCTACATTCTTAAATGATAACTTCCAGAGACCATCAGTAAATATAGTCCTCTAATTTTCACTCATTGAAAGCAGTTAAAACTTACGATGCAATATTGTGTGAAATGTGCACAACGTTAAAAAGATTAAAGAAAAAGAAATTCCTAGGCCTGTAATCCAATATATCACAACATCATTTAAGAAAAAAATCATTTATCAAAACATCAAAAGAAAAATTCAATTTGTATACCAGTGTCATACGATTGTAATATTGCTACTTCAAGAACTTCGAAAAATATTTTTGAGATGATCAGAGTTAGATACACAAGTGTATCTATTATGTCAAGTAAACTAAACAAAGCTCCGAGAATTCAGTTCATTAAATCAGCCGTACTACAGAAAATACATTGCCAAAAAAACATACCCCATGAGCAACAGACGCATACTAAAGAAACAGAGAGCTGACCTCTAAAGGACTATATAAAACAGATGGAATGATCTAGGAAGAATTGCTTGCATGCGCAGGTGAGTGGCTAATGACCAAAGGGGGACGTAGTGATCCATGGTTTGCCTCGTTTTGTTTGCGGGCCTTGTACATCTCTTCTGTCTCAATCACGACTAACCTCTTTACCTGCAGAGTAAAATAAATAGTATATTGAAGACAAGGACCATACAGTATAAGCTATGTAAAGTTAAAAGGATTTATTCAGCTTATATTAAAACCTGTTGGAGCATTCCCCTGACAGTGGGCGTATTCCATCGCATAACAGTACGGTTGCATTTGCGAAGACGCAATGCCTCTAAGGTACGTCTATGAAGTCTCCTGGTTCCTGGAATGCCCCTCACTAAGGTTATATATAAGTTAGGACTCCATGCAATTGGAACTTGGGCTTTGAAAGCCTTGAATGCATTCATGTCTTTCACTCTTGCACCTGCATCACCCACTAATACATTTTAGCTTTATCTCATGATATAAGCAAATGGAGTTGCACTACAATGACAAAACTGGAAGACAGATTATGATAAATGAAGAGTTGAAATTTGGCATGGTAAATATTTGACTGCCATCAACCTGAAACACACACACGCACACATATATATAAGAGAGAGGGGGGTATATAATCAAGGTAAATAGTGGATTTCCCTGTTTGATATGCATAGCGAATGCAGATATCTTTGAAGAGGATGAAAAATTCAGATAGGAATCAACAAACTTTTATATCAGAAAAACATATGTAAAATTTAGCCAACGAAATGAAATTCAAATACAAAACAGAGAAATCCAACTGAAAGTGAAAATTTAAAAAAGAAGCTTGATCCTTCATAATTTTTGCAAATTGAAAGGGGAAGCTTGATCCTCCTCCAATAAAATGAAAAGCAACGAAATGAAACAAAAATGAAATTATGAAAATAACAAAATTCTCGTAGTTTGCAGCTAAATTTAAATTGCCTCACATCATATGGAAATTATGCATGCAACATGAGATTAAAATACAAATGCGAGAAATTTGATTATCCACTCTGCTGCCTACACTCTAATAGCATGTTTGGTTCACTTTTGCAAGAGAAAATAAAGTGTGACAGTGCACGCATGTGTTTGTGTGTGTATTTATATATTAATCTTATCTATGATTCTCGCTCCAAGTTTACTTTTTCATACGATAAAATACAATTTAATGTTAGTCTTAAGAACTACACTTAAAACAAATGTTATTTTTTACACCTAAATTGCAATGAGTCGAATAAATAAGACTACAATGAATTTAGGCTCCTCATATACCAAACAAGAAATGGAATCATATCCTAGGGCATTCATATCCAAGCACACTAAATGTTACCTAAATCCTCATCTTTTTTAAAAATTTCATTGGATATTTGGTTTTCTTACTCTAAAAACTGAAAATCAGTTTAACATTTTCCAGTGTGTTTTTTCATTTTTCCTACAAACTGATTTTTGCTTAACTGAAAAAGCAAGAAGACAGCAATCCACTGCAGCTTCAAACTATTTCCAATCACCTAACCTGCAAAATCTACAAAATGGGAATAGGAAATATCTTCTCACAACAGCAGCAACCTCTCACTATCACAATCAAATCTGAAACATTATAACTCAATCCTCATCCTTCAAAAAAAAACACCTTATCACCATTCTTCAGATGGAAATCCGAAATAACAGTAGACGAGAGAGTATAGCAAAGGATTACAAGTTGATATAACAAATTCATTTGGAAAACCTGGGAGGTAATAATTTTGTCAATTTCATAATTTTTTTATATGTAAATGAGAAGACCCTAATTATTCAATTGAGTGAATCAAACCCAGACCAACGTTTCCTGTAAACACTCTTTGAGGGTTAGCAGAATCAAATCAAATATAATCACCACTACATGATACCTATACCGCCGAAGTAGCCATAGCTATTAAGAATCAAAAGAGGCGAAACTATAGCAAATAACAGGCAGAAGCAATTGAAAGAGAAACAGAGGCGGAGGCGGAGGCGAAGGCCATTGAGAACTCACCTCGAATTTGACCTGTAACGGAGCTTGTTTACTGGTGAACCTGAAAATTAGCGCAGAAGGTTTTCTTAAGAAATAGGCCTATGCCTGTCAAGCCCAACTTAACCGGCCCGTATTATATAGACTTTAGGGTACACATAAGTAGGCCCAGTAACCCAAGTTTGCGGTCCTCTTCTGCGAGGCAGGAGGCAGAGCGCCAGTGAGCCAATTAACAATGAATAGAGCCATCCTCTCCATCGCTAAAAGAGCTGCAACTACAGTTCAAAACTCTGCTTCAGCGGCACCCAATAGTAAACTATTTGTTGCAGGTCTCTTTCTCTTTCCCTCTATCACCCATTTGTTATTTATGCTTTTGTATAATTGTATGGCTATTTTGCTAATGGAGGGCATTTGTGTATGTTGAAGGTTTGTCATGGTCAGTTGATGAGAAATCCTTAAAAGATGCTTTCTCTTCGTTCGGAGATGTTACTGAAGGTACTGATATACAATCCACCAATGACATCGTTTAACAGCATAACTCTTTTTAATTAAGTAGTCATCCACCCGTTCGACTAAATGCCTACATGAACATAAATTATTATCTTATCTTTTGGTGTTTGTGTTTCAGTTAAGATAACATATGATAAAGACAGTGGCAGGTCAAGAGGCTTTGGGTTTGTTAGTTTCTCAAAAGTAGATGAGGCTGTATGTGCAAAAGATGCCATGGATGGCAAGGTGAGTTGTTGTTCTCATGGACTTGAAAGTGTTGAATTCTTGTGAAGTAGATAAAACTACCAAATACAGAGATAGCTTTCCTTTCATTGCAGGCATTGTTGGGTCGATCATTGAGAATAAGCTTTGCACTTGAAAGGGTTCGTGGTGGACCAGTGATTGTCCCTCGCCTTTCAGACAGTGGAGATCACTATAATCGCAATGGTTGAAAGTTGGAACTCCTTCGAATTTGAGCAATGAACTGTGTGTTGTAATTGTAACAATGGAGATGAATAATGTATTTTTTTCTTTTATGGCAAAGTGAAATTATATTCATAAAAAATTATAGTATCATATGAAAATTGGAGAGACAGGATCCTACTCCTTTAGATCAGTTTGTCGTATTTGTTGGTCGTCTTACACAGTTTACAGCCTGCACCAATCCCATCCACCGACTGAAGCATAGCAGCATCACAGTTTACATTTCATAAAACCCATGGAGGCTTGGTTCACATTAGCATACCATCCTGTCCCGAGTCATCGTTAACGCCAGCGGGATCGGTCTCCTTAGGTTGAGCAGCTTGCTAACTCTGCAGAAAAGTAGAAGCCAAAGAAGAGACTCAATCCACCGATGATCTTTTTTCCTACCACATTGTAACAGTTCGAACACAATTTGCCTGGACTTGCTATGGTGCTACTGCTATATCAGGTACAATTACTAAACTAAATCAGTACTAGACCGTCCAATAATGTGGTTAGGTAAGCTTGTGTTTGAGCGATTCCATCTCGTTTATAACAGGTTTAAATAATATTTGAAGACTTTTTTCACTTTGTTTAAAATAGTTAATTCAAGTTTTCTAAATAGATTTAATCTAGAATATTTTATATTACTTGCATTTAATTTTCTCAGTCAATAGTGAGATTGTCACACAAACAACCTCCGCTACATTGTTTGTATAAAACCAAAATAACCATGCATATTAAACATACCTCCATGTAACAATTTCGAAGCAAAAAAGACAAATTCATGCATTAAAATGCTGCATTGATGACTCCCTTCAACCGGAACTCTTTAGCCACGTTGCATGAAATAAAACATCATCCACAGACTCAGTCCCCGAAGCACCCCCTTGTGGGGATTCTGGCATGATGCACTCTTAGAATATACTAGCTGGTATTAATAATCAATTATCAGTTAATCTCGGTTATCTATTAGCCACCATTGGACCAAACAGATACAGTAAATAATAGGATCAATTAGTTTTTTTTTAATCCTTCAATTATGTCAACAATAGCACATGTATCTTTTGATTTTTTTACTATATATTAAAATGAGCAATTTTCTGGCGAACTCAAAAACTATATATTAAAATGATTAAAATATGTAATAATTATAATAATAAGAGAATAGAAGTTGTGAGAATATAGATACATGTATAAATAGGGAGCATTGTAAATAATTTCAGGGGGAAGAATTCAATAATACAACAATTCTTTCTCTATATTTCTCTCCCGCTCTCTCTCTCTCAATTCTATTTTCTCTCCCCATTTAATCTGATTCTTTCTCTCATCTCATGATCTAATCTTCTGCTTCTCATCTTAATTTCTTCTCTTTGACATTTCTAAATGTTGTTCTTAATCTCTCTTCTTGACAAATTGGTATCAGAGCCTATAATCCACAGGTACTAAATTTTAAGTTTTTCTTATGTTCTCATCTTATGCTTCTTTTGCTTTTCTTTTTATAATTCTTTCTTCTTTCTTTCTTGAATTTGTTGGAAATCCAAGAAATATCAAGATTCTGATCATTTTACCTCTCTAACTCTCTCTACTTTGCATTTCTTTCCCTTCTTTCTCTACTATTTCTTCTATTTTTCTCCCTTTCCTCTATTGCTTGAAGTTGTTGAATTTTCTTGATTTTCTTCTTTTCTTGAAGTTCTTGAATATGTAACAATTGGACTCTTTTCTCTTCTTCTACTTCTTTTCTCATCCAATCTTTTCCGTAGACCATTCCAGGGCTCTGTTTCTATTTCTTGCTCTTGATTAATTCAGGGCTGATCTTGTTTTGGATTTTTGTTTCCTTATTTTTTTTTATTATGAAAGACTAATATTGGGAGCAAATGCTGCTGGAACTTTTTTTTTTGTCTGAGAAAGCTGCTGGAACTTGAACAAGCCATTGGCAAAGCTATTGACCGAGCATTTAAAACAATAGAGGAGGGGCTGGATAAAAGATGGGAGAAGTTGGAAATATTGTTTCAAGAAAAAATGAAGTTAGAAGGCTCAGTTTAAAGAAATATGGAAAATGTGACAATAGATTCCAATAAAGAAATATTTGATGTGCAGATATTGAATGTAGATGAGGAGCAAGTGAAAGTTCATGTTCGACTTGCTACTGTTATTGTTGAAGAGAATTCAAAAAATGGCTTAATGTTAAGGCTCATACTTCAACCAAGAGATGGATGTCAAGGCTGATACGTCTAAACCTACAGATTTTTTCAGTTATGATATCCCAGAAAATAATCCAAAACGATTTTCGATGGTGGTAGGATAGAGGGAAGTGGTTTGAATTGATGAACTTAGAAGGTGAACAGGTGAATGTTGTTTCACCCTTAATGACATCTACAAATTCATGGCTTAAATTGGATGACTCAATGGCAATCAAGGTTGGTGAATAGATTCATCTTGAGTTTCATTGTTGTGAGTTGGAGACGTTTCCTTTGAGATTGTACTTTTCAAAGAGGATGAATATAAGAGATGGCAGAGAAAGAAAATGAAAATAAATGTTTGTCATTAAAGAGATGAGATATGGTGGATGATTCAGTTCTAGCATTCAAGTGCAGCTCCTACCTTAGCATTTCGGATACTTAAACAGAAGGCCTTTTATTCATAGAAACTTTTGGTTACATTCGTTCTTGAGGATAGAATGATCTCAATAATTCTAATAAGAGAGTAGGGGCTATGAGAATATAGATAACATATATAAATAGGGAGCTTTTAGGAGAGAATTCAATAATACAACGATTCCTTCTCTATTTCTTTCTAGCTCTCTCTCTTCTATTTTCTCTTACCATCTAATTTGATTCATTCTCTCATCTCAATCTAATTTCTACTTCTCATCTCAAATTCTTCTCTTTCTCACTTCTAAATTTTATTTTCACTCTCTGTGCTTGACAAAATATCCTTAATAATAATTTATTTTATATATTTATACTTGAAAAAGTATATGTATTTTTATCAATTTTATATTTTAAAATTTATAATTCGATTTATATTAAAATAATAACTCGTGCAATTATTAACAAATAATGATAATTTCTAAATATTATAAAAAATATTTACATAAAAATCATATAATAAAATATTTTTTTGATATAAATTAAATTATAAAGTATAAAGTAAAAATGAGGTGACTCATATGTTTTTTTATATTTTTTTAATTAATAATTAAATTTTTTAAAATATTTTTTAGTATTTAATAAAATTTAATATATTTAAAATAGATATAATTAAAAAATTAATAAAAATTATATTTTTTAATATAAAAATTATAAAAAAAGATAAATTAATATTTAATGGTTAATTTATAAAAATATAAAATAAATTATAATTAAAGGAATTATTTTATTACAACATAAAATTTTATAATTAAATTTATAAATAAACAGGTCACATTATATATTTTATTAAATTTTAAAAATTAAAATGTAATTTATTTTAGTTAAAAATTATTTTTAATTGATATTAGTAAGAAAAATATCAATTTATTGACGGAATGGAATCAGTGATTGTGTTTGTACCAGATTAAATCACAAATACCTATTTGGAAAAAAACTGTGGTTTAAGTTTTTTATAATTATCCCTTCATATAAATGCCGATAGCGGATTAACGAAGAAGTTTGGCCTGAGATTTACACAGCTGCCATGGAGGACAACACAGACACAGCTGCTCTTATCAATTCTTTCTGCGAGATCACCTCCTCCTCCAAGGAAGAAGCCCTCTTCTTCCTCGAGAGTCACCAATGGAATCTCGGCTCCGCCGTGTCTACTTTCCTTGACAGCAACAATTCTATTAATAACAATATCGACGACCATGCTTCGCTTCCCATCGCTCCTCCTGCTCCTGTTGCGAACTCTCCCTCTCATTCTTCCTCGCCTTCGGAGTCTCAATCTCCCAATTATTCTCCATCGCAATCTCCGTCTCGCTCTCGCTCTCGCTCTCCTTCTCCGACGCCGTCTCGGGTCCCTTATCGGCTTCGATCGAGGGGTAAGAGGCCGGTTAAGTCTGTGGCTGATGGGAGTAGGACGCGTGGAGGAATTCGCACGCTTGCTGATCTGAATCGGACTCCTGAGGTTGCATTGGGGAGTGACGATGACGACGATGATGAGCGACAACAGTATTACACTGGTGGCGAGAAAAGGTAACCTTTTTTGTTCCAAAGCTCCGACTCAGAAAATTAAAATTCAATGTAGTGTTTTGGGATCGGTGGCATTAGATCATGAATTCTTCGATAGAGCTTGATAGCAGTTGATTAGATTCTTCGATCATTGCTTGATACCTGCATAACTCACCTGTTTCATAACTCTGAACTGTCAATTCTTATCACCGTTTATTAAGCTGTCTTGGGGTTAGTTTAGTGCTATTACTTGTAAAGACTTAGATTTTTTTGGAACAAGCGGATTATGGAAATTTAATTAAAATTCATTAGCAAATCCACATTTTACATGTTTGTAATCTCATAAAATTCAATTGATAATGAGGAGAAATTGATTAAGTAAATTGCAAAGATGATAGATTGGTATCATTTTGGTTCCTAATACTGTTGGAGAAAAGTGGCAAATAGGAGGATGGGCAATACAGGAAGAAGGGGAGGAGGAGGAGGAGGGAATTCTTTAATTAAATTGCAAATAAAATTAACTTTGTATTCATTTTGTTCCTGATACAGTTGGAGACAAGTGCAAAAAGGAGGATATGCAATAGAAGAAGGGGAGACTTTCATTGCTATGCTGATGGATATTCACTATTTAACCTCTTCTTAATTTTTCTTCTTTCTTTATATATCTTTGTCACTTCAATGTTTTTTGCTTCTATATTGAAAGTTGTCTTTCACTTGCCCTATTGTGCAGATTGTCAACTGTATTTGTTCCATGTAATACTTATCTTCCTTTCTTAAAGGAAAGGAAAAAAAGAAGAAAAATTAACTTGTAAAATAAATATCTGTAATTATCATTGGTATTGGTATTTTTTTTTTTAAAAAAAAAAACTTAACTAAACTTGGCTGCCCAGATATTTTGCAGCTCTATGCATAATTTCGGTGAAATGCATATTTTGCTGTCACATTGGTATAATTTCTTCACACTTGTTGACTATGAATTGTTAACCAGAATCTAAGCTTTATCCATGTTTCAGATGTATTTCACCTGATTATATGAGATGGTCTGACACCAGATTGTATATTTTCTGTGAATCTGGGTATGAGCGTAAATATTGTGGCATACTTCACCGTGCATTTAATTTTTGGTTGCAGTGGGATGCTGGTCCAAGACCCTACCAGACGATATGATGCAGATGCCGTTTTTACTCAAGCTAGACATTCAGGAGCTGTGGAAAGGCCTGCTGATTACCTACAGTCTTCTTCAAGTTCAAGAAGCTTCACTGGAACAGGGAGATTACTTTCAGGTGAGACAGTTCCATCTGCTCCTCAACCACCTGAGGTTGTTCATCACACTGTCACTCTTTGGAGGAATGGCTTTACTGTAGATGATGGACCTTTGCGAAGTTTTGATGATCCTGCCAATGCATCATTCTTGGAGGTAATACTTGATTATTTTCAGAAATTACTTGAATCATAATTGCTGATAATCATAATACGCTGTAGTGCATGTATGATGCATGTCTATAGGATAAGGTCAACAGACCACTGGACGTGAGGCCTTAAGGGATGATTGTTTAATCCAATTAATTCATCTTGTTTAAGGGTAAACTTTTGTTTTAACTGATGACTGAATGGTAATTTGATTTGAGTGCATGCTAGATTTGTAAATTATTTCAGATGAAATAGGTTGATGGATTTATGTTATGATATGCCTTTATTTGTTTCAGCTTCTTGGATGATAAACTTTTTCATGGTAAAATACAGATGATAAACTTTTTCATGGTAAATTATTTGTCATAGGAAAATTCTTTTTTCTGCTTTCTCCAACTTAAATTGGAGGGTGATGTTAGAACGCAGCAATAGAAGGATTCTCTGTTACTAATGTGCATTCTTATGACTTATAGCATCTTAATAATGCAGAGCATCAAGAAGTCTGAGTGCCCCTTGGAGCTTGAGCCAGCAGATAGGAGAACTCAGGTCCATCTTGATCTGATGAGACGGGAGGAAAATTACTCAGTGAGTCATTTGTTTATCCCATTTGTTTCATGTCTTTACCCTTTCATTATTATTACCATTTTCATCTTTACTTTTCACACAGGAACCAGAGAAACCCCAAACTCCATTCAAAGGCTTGGGAAGAACTTTGTGCAGCAGCAGTGGCAGTGTCAACCCAGCAACTGCCTCCAATCCAACGTCTCCCACTATTCCGAGTAAGATGGTTCCATCGCCAGAAGTAGGCCTAGTTGTAGATTCTTCAGCACCAACTACGTCAATTCAGGTTAGGTTAGCGGATGGCACACGTATGGTTGCACGTTTCAACTTACATCATACTATCAGAGATGTACGTGCCTTCATTGAGGCATCAAGACCAGGAGGGGCAAGAAATTACCAACTGCAGACAATGGGGTTCCCTCCCAAACAACTCACAGATCCAGAGCAGACAATAGAGGAGGCTGGCATAGCAAGTTCTGTTGTTATACAGAAATTCTAAACAGATAGTTGGTGGGTTATTTACTTTGTTCTGTAACATTCCTGACATATTAGGTTCCATTTCCTTTTATTAAGGGACCCAGTGGAAATTCAATTCTATTTAGTTTGAATGTATTTCGTTCCCCTCTCTTTGTTTCCTGCAGAGTGAATATTTTCATTGAATAACTACAGAAGATCTATTTAAAACAAGGTAATCTTGGAATCCATGTTGGTGAATGTAACATTTGTTTGCTATGGAGGAAGAGTCTAGTGTGAAACTGGGCTGGTCTCTTATGGGTTGGAACAAAGGCACAAATAGAGTTGTATTTTGGTCCTATTCCACGATAGTAGCTGTTTTGTTGGTAGATGTTCTTTTAACCAAAAGTTGGAGAGAGAACTTTTCATGATTTGCTCTCACGACCTTCAAATGCATATGGGGGATGTGGAGTAGAAACTAACCTATTTGGTATCATCAATAAGCTTATAGACTCTTGAACTGTTGCATTTAGAAAAACTGTCCAATTAGAGCTGTTTGGGATTAGGTATTGTTATTTCGATTTTGATTACTATCAACTAATCGATGCTCAAACCCAACTGGGTGTACAAGCACAGATAGTATGCAATAATATATAAAATTATAAGACGATGACATATAAAATTATAAAATTAATTTTAATTAAAAAATGGCATCAAAGAATATATCAAAGCATATTCTTATATATCTCCATAAAAGGTAAAATATATGGAGCTCTTTTTTTATCTTGATAAAAGAGTTTCTCTTCCTTTTTATTCTTTTAACTTCTTTCTCCTCTTTTCTATGATACTTTTCACTGCATTTTCTATCATTAAAATTTTATTTTAAAAATTTTAAAATTTTTAAAATTAATCTAAATATTGGAAGGTCTCCACTGGAATATTTCGATAAACTCCTGAGCTCATTTTCTCTATTTTGTAAATTTTTATTTTTAAATTTTACATTGTGAAATCTATATGATATGATAGAGTTATAGAAAAAATTTTTATCACCAAACATGATAAATGAGTTAAATAAAGAACTTGTTTAAATTAAAATTTTTACAAATATTTAATTTTTAGATGTAGGAGATCAGTCCAGCTAGTAAAATTTATTAACTTTATAAACAAAGGCAACTTAATGTAAAGGAAACAATTCAGAAGCATTAGGGAACACACAAATTAATGGAATTGAAGGAGAATTCAACACAAAAGAAGGGTAAGATAGAGCAAAATAGAGAATGCCATGAAAGGAAACGGGAAATAGCCACTGCAAATTGATTGGTTAAAAAGCTCAACATCCTTCAAGCTTAGCTACTATAAAATCATTTCCCTTGTGTACTAAGGCCTCCTCCATTATGAACTTATGTCCTCGAAGGTTGAAATTTAGGCTCTTTTATTTCACTGAAATATTTTTTTTTAAAAAATATTCTACATAAAAAAATTAATCTACAAAAAATTTAGAAGAAAATAGAATTTCTGTGACAAAATGAGTGACAGTAGATACCTTTGTTGCAAATATTTTTATTATCGCTGAATACATGACGGATTTGCCATCCGTTGCAAAAAAAAAACTTAATTACCAACTAAACATAATGGATTAGGAAAAAGATTTGAACAATTTCCAATAGCTTTTAGATAGATTAGCGACAGATTCAAAGGCAATTAGCAACGGATTTTAATCCATGGCTGATTCCATCATATATTACAATAAGAGCCCCAATTTTAAGATTCTGTTAAATACCTTGCCCACTCCAATATTAATAAGATGGATTTAGATATTTTTTAAATGGATTCTGATTTTTTTTAATAATTAATTTAATCCTTAATAAGTTATTAAGAATAATAAATGAAGTTCACAATATTGTATTATATAATTGAATTTATTTTATAAAATCTATATCTCTCTTCTCCCTTATAATAATGTACAAATATATATCAGATATTTTTTTTTCTCTGAGTTATATATAATTCCTTATATTCAATACTATTCTCTTCCTACCACTATTTCTTTCGATTAAATTGCTTATCATTTCTTAATACTCTATATTTTTTTATATTTAAATTATTTTTAAGAAAAATGATATTCTCTTTTTAAAAATTTTATTAATATTACCATATAAATTTATTAATATTTTTTATTTTTAAATTAAAATTAAATAATTGGAAAATATTTTTTTGAGAAAAATATTTTTTAAATGCTCAAATTACCGTAATTTTTTAACATGGAATGCGATACAAACAAGCAGCTGATCCAAGAAAGTCATGGCTCGTTGATCTGCATTCAAACGCTGGAATAACAGTCCAATCCATGTAGAAATTGAATGAGCATCACTCCACCAGCTTAATCCGCTGCGTAACCATAAGGCCTTAGAAAAGGAGCAGTCGTACAGACTATGAATTATTGTTTCATCACATTCAGCAGATACTGGACAATAATTCTGCACTTCGACCCTACGTTGAACAAGTCGTGATAGCACAGAAGATGGTTTGATACCTCCCTCCATACAAAATTCAAGATCTTCTTTAGCACATCCACCTTTCACAGGCCTAACCACAAATATGCAGAAATAGAAGGTAAGTGGTATAGGCCATTTACCAGTAACCTGTAGCCACTCTTTACCGAATAAATCCCTCTGCGTTCCTCCAACCAGAACCAAGAATTATCAATGGTGGTGTAACTGACCAGGATCCTCAGGATTGCTGCTTTCTCTTCCGAAGAAAACAATGAATGTAGGGCCTTATATTATCCCATGATAGGTTATCCTCCCCTTTAATATCTACAACCACCAAATTTGCAACACCTGAGTTGTTTGTAGAGGTGATCTGAAAACCTTGTAGTTATAGTTAAAATGAGAAATAGGTGATTCCATTCATTAGAGAGGTTTTACATTTGTATTTATACAGCAGAATAATGTGTGAGAACCCTAACTAAGAAACGTATACAACAACTATTATGATAACAACTAGTAGCTAACAGAATAACAAACTTTGGTTAAGATAAATTCTTATCTCCTAATACCCTCCCGCAAGATGGCAGACCGTGAAGAAATGCCAATCTTGTCACACCATTTATTAAAAGCTTGCGTTGAAAGAGCTTTAGTGAGCAAGTCCGCAAGCTGTTCTTTTGAGGAGACATGAGTCACGCGCAATGAGCCATTTTGTACTTGCGACCTGACAAAGTGGTAGTCAACAGCTATGTGTTTCATCCTTGAGTGAAACACGGGATTTGCAGCAACATACGTGGCACTCAGATTATCACAATAAATAACAGGTGTAGAAGAGATGTTCACCTGAAGTTCAGCTAAAAGATTTTGAACCCAAGTAACATCAGCAGATGCGGATGCCACTGACTTGTATTCAGCTTCTGTGGAGGACCTCGCAACGGACTTTTGCTTCTTGGATGACCAAGCAATAGGATTGCGGCCAAGAAAAATAATATTAGCACTTGTGGACGTGCGATCATCAGGATTGCCGTCCCAGTCAGCATCGGAAAATGCATGGAGATCACACTTGGAATCTCGTCGAAGAAATAAACCTGTATCAAAAGTACCAATTAAAAATCGCAACAACCGTTTAACCGCCGACCAGTGATTAATGATTGGTCGAGAAGTGAACTGAGAAAGCCTATTTACAGCAAAGGCAATGTCTGGTCTAGTAAGTAAGAGATACTGCAGTTTGCCAATAACTCTGCGAAAAATGGAAACATCATCAAGATGTACTGAATCAGCTAACCGAAGAGTGGACGATGTTGACAATGGAGTATTGACAGCCTTTGCACCCTCCATTTTCGCAAATTCAAGTATCTCCCTGATATAGTTTTGTTGAGATAGAAAAATTCCTGTTGGCAGTCGTTTGACTTCAACACCCAAAAAGTAACTTAAATCACCCAAGTCTTTAACCGAGAAATTGGATTTGAGCTGAGAGATAAATTTTTCCACTGCTTCCAACTTGTTTCCTGTGATGATTATATCATCAACATAGACTAAAACATAAATAATCAGTCTATCATGAATGTAAGTAAACAAGCAAGTATCAGAGTGAGACTGAGCAAATCCACTGTGAATTAAATAATTTTTCAACTCCGAATACCAAACCCTTGGTGCCTGTTTTAGCCCATACAGAGATTTATGCAGTCGACATACAGCAGTGGGATCATTACTATCAACATATCCAGCAGGCTGTTCCATGAAGACAGTCTCGGTTAAATGCCCATGCAAGAAAGCATTATTAATATCCACCTGTCTCAATGACTAATCATTAGTGACAACAATAGATAACAAAATGCGAATGGTTGGATGTTTGGCTACCGGAGAAAATGTCTGATCATAATCCAAACCAGGCCGTTGAGTAAATCCTCTTGCAATGAGGCGTGCCTTGTGCCAAATTGGTTTACCATCCGAATCATATTTGATGCGAAAAATCCATTTGCAACTGACCACATTAGTTGCCATAGATTTCGGCACCAATGTCCATGTCTTTTGTCTTTGTAAAGCATCATACTCTTCATCCATAGCAGCTCTCCACTGTGGAATTTTTAAAGCTTGACTTACTGTTTTAGGAACAACCAACAAAGAATCATTAGCTTTTTCCGCATTCAAACATAAACGCTGCACAGGTTTGACAATATTGTTCTTGCCCCGAGTAACCATCGGATGAGTATTCTGAAGTGCCATTGGCACAGTTGTCAATTGCCTTTGGGAATCGACCACTGTTGCACTAGAAGGCAACATGTAACACCCCTTACCCTATCAAAGAGTAGACAGTGCAAGGAACGTCACAAACTATACCTTTTTAGATATATCACAACTAAACAATTACCTTTATCTGTAAATACCAAGTTTTAAGGTAATGCATGTAAATTTTATCAAATAAATGTGAGATTTTAAAACCAAAAAGTTAACAGAGTCTCATCTGTTTCATTAATATTTCAAACTGTAGCACATGAAAAACACATGAAAAATTATCAATTAATATTTGACATCTTACTAGTCTTTGATTACATAACCTTTACAACTCACTCTATTAAATATGTACATGCCAAAATATAACTGCACGATGACTCAGAAACTCAAAACAACCAGCTATGATAATGGCCTTGGTATCTGATGTAGACCTCTGATGAACTTCACGTGCCTACGTTATCTACAACCTGCGTGAGGTAAAAACCAACACGCTGAGCTAATGCTCAGTGGGTGATAACAACAAATAATATAATCAAACAAACAAGCTCGCATACATAGATAATCAAGTAATCAATTACAAGCTAGTAGATGTAAACATGTTAACATTCACCAATAAGTTCACAAAATCAAGTATCAATCTTAATTAAGATCTTAGCCCTTATAACCACATATTAGGATCGACTAGGTAGATAAGGAGTTATAACGGTAGGCACAGGGTGCCGAACAGTAGGCTCAGAGGCCAAAACTGTGATAGCAGGGCTCTGTGGCCATGCTTATAAGGTACCAGATATGTAACCTCTAATATAGATCATGTATCGGTAGCAGTACTGCGAACTCTGTATATTTATATGGCATGCCATACCCTTAAGCTAACCTCGACTCCTATTACGTTTACCAGGGCCAAGTATCATTAACTCAATGTATCAATGTAAATGCATGTCATTTGAAGCTATTTGATTTCTTTTTCCAAAGTACATATATCATATGCCAAGGTTTACAATATGGAAAACTCATGGCAAATAGTGCAAAACTCTATTGACTTAGCATTTCAATATAGAAAACTACATTCTGCCATATATTGCATAAACTTTTCAAGCAGTTTAGAGTTACAATTTGACTTCAGTTTCTTCATAAGAAATGTACATTTATGTCTTATCTTTCCAACAAGGTATGGTTCATGCAAATCTGATCATCCTAGCTTAAGTTATGAATTTTTCTTTACAAGCTGCTCAATAAGGTCTTAATCAGTCCAGTATTGGTACTTGTTTATAGTATCACAAAACTTATCAGATTCATGTATTTCCATACAAATTCAAGCTTAAGTGTCTTCTAAAAAGTTTTAGGTATACTTCGTAAGATTCATTTGGCACTGGTTTGAACAAATTTCACTGAGTATGTAATTAGTTATGGTATAATCAATAGACTCTGTTCCGGATGCACTCCCACTGTGTCCAGTTTAGTTTCACTTGCAATTTTCATCATTTTAACTACAGATTCAGAATTTTGTCAATTCATGAAAGTTTTAGATATTTGTCTTAGCTTTCATTTGGTATATCTTAGGCCTAATTGCAATAAATACACAATAAGTTATGAAGTTAGTAACACAAGCTGTCCTGTTACAACCTATTCTGCCAGATTTACACTTTTAGCTCCCATGTTAAATTTCTTTACTCTTAAGCCTTTCAAACATCATGTTAACATTCATATAACATATTTATACAATCAAAGAAACATTTCCAGCAAGTAAAATCAACCCCTAATTTCACTTATTCATGGCAGAATCAAAGGAAAACAGAAAATCATTAAAACACCAAACCTTTCTTGAATTCTTCTTTTCTTTTCCTCTTCTAATCTCTAGCTATCTCCTTTCCCTTTGATGTTCCTTCACCTATGCCAATTTATATCTTAGGGAAGGATTGAATAAATTGTAAATTAAAACTTTATAATTCACATTCATGCATGAAGAAATGAGATGATGCTATTTCCTACTCATTTCTAAGCTCACCTTTGATTTTCAAGCTTGGTGCATATGGAACCCTAAACTTTTCTTCTTCAATTCTTTCACTATATGGCTGTTCCTTTAGCTCTTGATCTTAGGATGAATTTTGGTTAAAGGAAGAAGTTGTTTTGGTAAGGTTTTGGCTTGGCTTTGGTGGGAGAAAGAAAAGCAAATTTTTTTCTTCTTTGAGGTTGGATGACCTACGGCAACATGGACAAAGGAAGAAGACAATCCCTTTTCTTTCTTTTGCATTGTCATTTCTTCTCTCCTTAGGTAGGTGACACATGGAAAGTAAATCTGAATTTTTATGTTTTAACTTTCCATATTTCTACTTTAACCTACTAAACTCTTTCCAATGTTTCAGTAACTCCATCCATCTTCTCTGTCTCAGGTTTAGCTCCTTTTGTGTGGGCAAGTATTTCAGGCTTTTATGATCTGTATAGATGTAACATTTCTCACCATATAAGTAATGTCTCCATATCTTTAGTGCAAAAACTATGGCCGCCAATTCTAGATCATGGGTAGGATAGTTCTTCTCATGTGGCTTCAGTTGTCTGGAAGCATAGGCAATCACTTTACCTTCTTGCATCAAAACACATCCAAGTCCATTGTGAGAAGCATCACTGTATATCACAAATTCCTTGCCAGAAACAGGTTGTGTAAGTATAGGTGCTTCAGTAAGCATAGTCTTCAATCTATCAAAGCTTGCCTGACATCTATCATCCCAAACATACTTAACATTCTTATGTAGTAATTTAGTCAATGGAGCTGCTATAAGTGAAAACCCTTTCACAAACCGTCTGTAGTATCCAGCTAGACCCAAGAAACTTCTGACCTCTGCAACATTCTTTGGTGGCTTCCATTCCAGAACAACATTAATCTTCTGAGGATCTACCCTGATTCCCTCTGCTGATACAACATGTCCCAAAAATGCTATTTCATTGAGCCAAAAATCACATTTACTGAACTTGGCATAAAGTTGCTTTTCCCTCAGAGTCTGCAATACTACCCTCAGATGTCTATCATGGTCTTCTCTCGTTTTAGAGTATACTAGAATATCATCAATGAATACTACAACAAACTGATCTAAATATGGATGGAAGATACGGTTCATTTCCTTTCCATGTGTCACCTACCTAAGGAGAGAAGAAATGACAATGCAAAAGAAAGAAAAGGGATTGTCTTCTTCCTTTGTCCATGTTGCCGTAGGTCATCCAACCTCAAAGAAGAAAAAAATTTGCTTTTCTTTCTCCCACCAAAGCCAAGCCAACACCTTACCAAAACAACTTCTTCCTTTAACCAAAATTCATCCTAAGATCAAGAGCTAAAGGAACAGCCATATAGTGAAAGAATTGAAGAAGAAAAGTTTAGGGTTCCATATGCACCAAGCTTGAAAATCAAAGGTGAGCTTAGAAATGAGTAGGAAATAGCATCATCTCATTTCTTCATGCATGAATGTGAATTATAAAGTTTTAATTTACAATTTATTCAATCCTTCCCTAAGATATAAATTGGCATAGGTGAAGGAACATCAAAGGGAAAGGAGATAGCTAGAGATTAGAAGAGGAAAAGAAAAGAAGAATTCAAGAAAGGTTTGGTGTTTTAATGATTTTCTGTTTTCCTTTGATTCTGCCATGAATAAGTGAAATTAGGGGTTGATTTTACTTGCTGGAAATGTTGCTTTGATTGTATAAATATGTTATATGACTGTTAACATGATGTTTGAAAGGCTTAAGAGTAAAGAAATTTAACATGGGAGCTAAAAGTGTAAATCTGGCAGAATAGGTTGTAACAGGACAGCTTGTGTTACTAACTTCATAACTTATTGTGTATATATTGCAATTAGGCCTAAGATATACCAAATGAAAGCTAAGACAAATATCTAAAACTTTCATGAATTGACAAAATTCTGAATCTGTAGTTAAAATGATGAAAATTGCAAGTGAAACTAAACTGGACACAGTGGGAGTGCATCCGGAACAGAGTCTATTGATTATACCATAACTAATTACATACTCAGTGAAATTTGTTCAAACCAGTGCCAAATGAATCTTACGAAGTATACCTAAAACTTTTTAGAAGACACTTAAGCTTGAATTTGTATGAAAATACATGAATCTGATAAGTTTTGTGATACTATAAACAAGTACCAATACTAGACTGATTAAGACCTTATTGAGCAGCTTGTAAAGAAAAATTCATAACTTAAGCTAGGATGATCAGATTTGCATGAACCATACCTTGTTGGAAAGATAAGACATAAATGTACATTTCTTATGAAGAAACTGAAGTCAAATTGTAACTCTAAACTGCTTAAAAAGTTTATGCAATATATGGCAGAATGTAGTTTTTTATATTGAAATGCTAAGTCAATAGAGTTTTGCACTATTCGCTCCAGGTTGTGGGCCGTCTCTACTAAAACTGAAAGTTCCCTGATATGCATAGCTGTGAGGTACATCCTGATCTCAGCATGTAATCCCTGCTCAAAGCGTTTACATCTTTCTTCCTCTGTAGGAACTATCTCTGTGGCATACTTACTAAGTCTGACAAATTCTCGCTCGTACTCAGTTACTGTAAGCCTGCCCTGTCTGAGGTATAAGAACTCCCTCCTTCTCTCCTCTATATATAAGGCCCCAACATACTTCTTCTTAAACTATGACAAAAAGAATTCCCAAGTCTGGCGCTCTGGTCGAACCATCTGTGTTAAAGTTGTCCACCATCGATACGCTACATCTTTTAGCAATGATACTGCACACATCAAGCTCTCTACTGGTGAACACTGTAGCTGCTGTAAAACCCTTTCTGTACTTTCTAACCAGAATTCTGCAGCTAAAGGATCCTCTTCCTTTTTACCTCTAAAATCTGTTGCACCATACTTTCTGAGTTTTTCTATTGAAGGCCTAGCTACCACAGGTGGGGGAACCTGGACTGCTACAGGTGGTGGTGGTACCTCTGGTACATTTTGTGTAACCCTCCTAAGCAACTAAGCTATTTGCTGAAATAATGCATCCTGCCCTAGTCCGCCAGCAGCAGCAGGTGGAGGAGTAGTAGCAGGTGTAGCTGCCTCAGAGGGAGCATGACTCTCTACCTCCTCATCTATTGCTCTCTGTGAGTCAGATGACATCTTATATACGACCTAAACACAAAAAGAAGAGATTTACATCAGAACCATATCATAGCTGTAACTCATTTTGGCATGTACATATACTATGCATATACACATACATACTATGACCTAGAACCGCCTACACCTAAGCTCTAATACCACTAATTGTAACACCCCTTACCCTATCAAAGAGTAGACAGTGCAAGGAACGTCACAAACTATACCTTTTTAGATATATCACAACTAAACAATTACCTTTATCTGTAAATACCAAGTTTTAAGGTAATGCATGTAAATTTTATCAAATAAATGTGAGATTTTAAAACCAAAAAGTTAACAGAGTCTCATCTGTTTCATTAATATTTCAAACTGTAGCACATGAAAAACACATGAAAAATTATCAATTAATATTTGACATCTTACTAGTCTTTGAAAAATACAGTTACAAGAGTTACTAGATAAGGGCTTTATTCGACCTAGTGTTTCACCATGGGGTGCACCAGTGTTGTTTGTGAAAAAGAAAGATGGATCTCTTCGATTGTGCATTGATTACAGACAGTTGAATAAGGTAACTATAAAGAATAAATATCCACTGCCCAAAATAGATGATTTGTTTGATCAGTTGAAAGGGGCCAGCATTTTCTCTAAAATAGATTTGAGATCGGGTTACCATCAGTTGAGAGTTAAAGGGGCAGATGTGCCTAAGACTGCATTCCGGACACGATATGGACATTATGAGTTTTTAGTTATGCCATTTGGGTTAACAAATGCACCTGCATCATTCATGGATCTAATATAAACAAGCACCTCAAGCAAGCACGTCGGGAAATCCTAAGCACCTCCCGAAAGTGACTCGTTCCCGACTCGCTAATTACACTGTCTGCTTTATTTCTGGATATGTCCGTTTCTTTATTTAAGTTTTCTATGATTCAGTTATTAGGAGATTAGAGTTAAGCTAGCACCTCCCCTAATGCCACTTACTCTAGGAATGAAATAGCCTAACGATGGCACTACTCTACCTATGGGTTTGAGGATGTTACACAACACGACAGACAAGGGAGTAGTGTCCTGAGCATGAGCAGAGGCTGATTTCATACCTGAGGATTCTGGTTCCAAATTCTCAGTATTCGGATGTGGCGAATGATGCTCCAAGGTTGCCGTCGGCGAAGGAAAAGCCAATTGTTGAACAGACCCCATTCCTGCATTATTAGAACTGATCGGAATAACAAAAGGGTGATTTATGATTTAGTCCCTGGGTATTGCCATTATTAATAAGTCAGTCCCTGTATTTTTAGAAACCTATTAAAACGTCCTTATATTTTCTCTCCGTCAACGAAATAGTCCTTCTGTCTATTTTTGCCGTTAAAAATATAGTAAAAGACTAAATTACCCCCAATTATTTTTCTCCTCCTCCTCCTTCCTTTTCTTCTTCATCAATTCTTCTTCCTTTTGCTTCTTCTTCTTCTGCTTCTTCTCCTTCTTCTTCTTCTTCTGTTTTTTCTCCTTCTTCTTTTGCTTCTTCTCCATTTTCTTCTTTTGCTTCTTTTTCTTCTTTTGCTTCTTTTTCTTCTTTTTCTTCTTTATCTTCTTCTTCTTCTTCTCATTCTTCTCCTTCTTCTTCTTCTTTTTCTTCTTTTTCTTCTTTATCTTCTTCTTCTTCTTCTCATTCTTCTCCTTCTTCTTCTTCTTTTTCTTCTTTTTCTTCTTTATCTTCTTCTTCTTCTTCTCATTCTTCTCCTTCTTCTTCTTATTTTTCTTCTTTTTCTTCTTTCTCTCCTTCTTCTTCTTCTTCTCCTTCTTCTTCTTCTCCTTCTTCTTCTTTTTCTTCTTTCTCTTCTTCTTCTTCTTCTTCTTCTTCTTCTTCTTCTTCTTCGGAGGAGGAGGAGGAGGAGGAGGAGGAAGAGGAAAGAAAAGATAGGGACTATTTTGTTGATAAAAAGAAACAATAAGGATGTTTTAATAGATCTGAGAAAAGATAGGGACTATTTCGTTGACAAAAAGAAACAATAAGGACGTTTTAATATATTTCTAAAAATATAGGGAGGGACGATTTCGTTGACAGAAAGAAACGATGAGGAAGGACTATTTCGTTGACTTAAATAAACGATAAGGATGTTTTAATAGATGTGAGAAACGATAGGGACTATTTTATTGATGGAAAAAAATAATAAGGACGCTTTAATAGATATGAAAAAAGATAAAAATATTTTAATAGATTTTTGAAAATGTAAGGACGAACTTGTTAATAATTACAATATACAAAGACTAAATAAATGGTTTTATTTGAGGGTAAAATTGGATTTTAAAAATTTTCTCTCTCCTCCTTTATCTAATTTTAACAGAAAATAGGATGGAAGGACTATTTCGTTGACGGAAATAAAATATAAGGACGTTTTAATAGGTTTTTAAAAATACAGGGACTGACTTGTTAATAATGGCAATACTCAGGGACTAAATCGTAAATCACCCATAACAAAATGAAGAGGAATCCACGAGTCTAACGTAGATTCAGTGGGACGAGCAGATTGTGTATCGAAATTTTGGAATGGAAAAACATTTTCAACAAATTGAACATGGCGAGTTACATAAATTCGAGAGGTTTTGACATCCATACATTTATAGGCATTTTGATTGGTAGAGTAACCAAGAAATACACAAGGTGAGGATTTGGATTGAAGTTTTGTGGAATTATAAGGACGGAGCCAAGGATAGCATAAGCTTCCAAAAACACGCAGTTTAAGATAATTGGGTTCAGTTCCATGTAACTTTTGGAATGGAGAGACATTATTAATCACACGAGTCGGCATACGATTAATTAAATAAACTGCTGTAAGGAATGCATGTGGCCAAAAATGTAAAGGAAGATTGGCTAGGTGTAACATGGTCATACCAGTTTCAACAATATGTCTATGGCGTCTTTCTGCAGTAGCATTATGCTCCGGAGTATATGGAGGTGTGAGGAAATGTGTTATGCCATGTTCCTGAAAGAAAGGTTTTAAAGAGACAAACTCGCCACCATTATCAGAATAGACAGAGATGATTGACCGTTTAAAATATTTTTCAACTGTTCGTTTAAAGACAGAAAAGATTGGGGAAACTTCAGATTTCTTTTTCAAAGGAAAAAGCCATACATACTTTGTAAAATGATAAACAATAATCAAATAATACTTAAATCCTTCCATTGAATAGACCGGGGCAGGACCCCAAACATCACTGTAAAGCAATTCTAAAGGTGCAGAACTTGTAACCGAAGACTCATGAAAAGGAACTTTATGCATTTTGTTGCATTTACATGATTCACAATGAAAAGAATCATTAATAGACATAGAACTTTTATTTAGACTCTTAAGAAGAAAACGAATAACAGGAGCAGAAGGGTGACCAAGACGCCGATGCCATAACGATTGAGAAGTGCAAACAGTATGAGACACAATGAGATTTAATTTCGACTTTGAGAAGACTGGGGGCCATTTGTAGAGTCCGTTCTTAGGCTCTCCTTTCGCCAGCAGCTTCTCTGTGCGCATATCCTTCACACCAAAAGAGAAAGAATTAAAATAAACTTCCACATCATTTGTATCACAAAATTTATGTACTGAGATTAAGTTTCTATTAATAGCTGGCACGCAGAAAACATCATTCAACATTAAATTTCTTGTAGGAGTTGAGAAAGAAACAGAACCAGTATGTGTTACAGGATGACTCATTCCATCACCAAGCATAACATCTTCACCACCATCATACTCTGAATGAAGAGATAAATTCTGGATATCCTGTGTCACATGTTGATTTGCCCCAGAATCTAAAAGCCATTTTGAATTTGCAGACTGCTCAGCAAAATTAACTTGAGGTTTGGAAGTCTGAGAATTGGAGAAGAACCACGGACATGCTTTCTTCAATTTCCAACACTGTTTAGTTGTATGTCCAGGTTTTTCACAAAATTGGCAAACAATACGACCTCTATTGCCAGTTGAACCAGAGTTGTTCGAATTTTTATTCGGAGATTGCTTCCCAAAACCACTGTGGTTATTTCTTGTGCCTCCAGAATATGATTGATTCTGAGTATAATTAATACTGACTTGATTGGTAACAACATTAGAGTCTCGATTCAGCTGAGTCTCCACATCTGTGAGCTTCTCATGAAGTTCATCAAAAGAGACAACATTATCTCTTGCTCGCAAAGCCGCAGTGATTTCTTTGTAATCAGACGGAAGGCCAAGAAAAACAGACAAAGCAAATTCAGCTGCAGAAACAGAAACACTGCAGTTTCAAGTTGAAAAGATATAGACTTTGCCTTTTGCAAATATTCAGATATGGTTAATGATCCCTTCGTGATCGTGAGCAGTTGCTCACGCAGACTCATGATACGACTCTGCGATGGTTTCGCATACATCTTTGATAATGATTGCCAGACATCATATGAGGTTTTGTCTCCAACAACAAACGGAGCAACTTCAGGTGACAAAGAAGCTATTAACGCACTACGTATAAACTGATCTTGTCGAAATAGGAAAGAATTTCCAGTCGCCTCAGTTTTGCGATCTTGTTCGACAAAGTTGAGAAAATCATATCCGATTAAAAGAGAATACCATTGGGTATACCAAATCTGATAATTGAATGGAGTGAGTTTAATTGGTGTCTGAGCAGAAACATTAACGAAATTAATTGATTTGTCAGGGTAGGATTAACATTAATCGAACCTGATGGTGTTTGAGGAGAAGAGGAAGAATCGTCAGGCTGTTTTATGAGATCAGTAGGGTTCGTCATGATTTGGAATAAGGATCGAGAGTACCGCTAAGTTTGAGGCTCTGATACCATATAGTTAAAATGAGGAATATGTGATTCCATTCATTAGAGAGGTTTTACATTTGTATTTATACAGCAGAATAATGTGTGAGAACCCTAACTAAGAAACGTATACAACAACTATTATGATAACAACTAGTAGGTAACAGAATAACAAACTTTGGTTAAGATCAATTCTTATCTCCTAATAGTAGTGAAGAAATCCACGGGTCTGAAAAACCAAGGTTTCAATTCCTGATCCAATCCTTTTCAAACAGCCCCTCCTTAATAATTCCTGAGAAGCCAGAATACTCTTCCAAATGAAGCTAGGATTGGATCCTAGCTTTGCCTTAAGGAAACCACATTTATGAAAATATCGAGCTTTGTATACGCGAGAGACAAGAGCTTTAGAAGTTGACAAGAAACGCCAGCCTTGTTTCGCCAAAAGAGCAACATGAAAGTCTCTAATCTATCGAAAGCCCAAACCACCTTCACTTTGCTCCGTGCCAAACCTGACCATGAGAACCAGTGAATACCTGTGCTACTTACAGAAAAATTCACCCACCAAAACCAGTTCATTGCCTTCTCCAATTGATCCACTATTTGCAGGGGCAGCAAAAAAACCTGCATGAGATAATTTGGCACCGCCTGAATCACTGTTTTGAGAAGAATTTCTTTTCCAGCTCTACTCGAAATATTGCGGTTCAACCCTTGGAGGCGTTTTCATACTTCGTCAACCTCATGGTGGAAGATGTTAGTTTTATTTCTGCCCACAATTGCAGGCAAACCAAGATACTTCGTAAAACCTGCAACTTCCTTTGTTAGTAGTTTAAACTTGTTACCGTTAGTTTTAATTACTGTTGATATTTTCATATGTTTTGTAAATAGAAAAATAAGTGTGATCTGCAGAATTTTTCTGTTAGAGCATTTCTAGGAGTCTTTTTCTAATTGTTGACCATTTAATTGTACTGGAGAAAATATGGGAGCACGTAGCCAAAAGCTTCCTACTTTCTAGTTTTGTTTGTTGAGTTTTCATATATAAAAATGGTGCCTGGTCTGTGTTAATGACCACCACAAAAAAGTGAAATTAATTGTGTTGTTCTCTTGATTGTTTTACCAATTTGATCTTCATTTGGTATCAGAGCCTGACCAATCTAGGCCTAAAACATGTCTCATCTTGAGATTGAGAGAGCAAGAAGAGAGAGAGAGCTGAAAGTAAGAGAGGATACCACCAGCGATGCTTCAAATAGAGAAAGTGTGTCGAGTCAAGAGAAGGAGGGTTCGGTTTTGATAAAATATCCCTTGTTGACGAAGAGCAATTATGCAGCATAGGCCATTAAAATGGAAGTATTTATGATGGCTCAAGGTGTCTGGGAGCCAATCGAGTCTGAAGGTCCTGTTGATAAACAAAAAGACAAGATGGCATTAGCGGCCATCTATCAAGGTATAAGTGAGGATACCTTGCTTCAACTAGGGGCCAAGAGGACAGCTAAGGAAGCATGGAATATGCTCAAAATTATGAACCAAGGCGCAGAAAAGGTGAAGGAGGTTAGAACTCAAACCTTATGGAGGGAGTTCGATGCATTGGGGATGAGTGATTCAGAGACAATAGATGATTTCTCTGGAAAGCTCACCATCATTGTCAATAAATTAAGAAGCCTTGGTAACATAGTTGAAGATGAGAAGGTAATTAAGAAGTTGTTGCGTTCTACTTCCTCAAAATTTCTGCAGATTGTTTTCGCTATTGAAGAATTTAGTGATCTGAAAACCAAATCGATAGAAGAGGTAATTGGATCACTAAAAGCTCATGAAGAATGGTTGCTTGGTTGTGGAAACAATTCTGCTGAAATAGTTCTTATTACTAGAGCTGAATGGAAGGCCAGAGAGGAGGAAAGCTCTTTTAAGAAAGCTCAAAATGACAATGGTGAAAGAGGAGGCAGAGGTCATGGCCGTGGGCGCGGCCGAGGTAGAGGGCGTTACAATGGTGATTCAAGTCGTGGTGGCGATGATGAATCGAAGACACAGAAGAAGAAATATGATAAGAGTAGAATCAAGTGTTACTATTGCGGCCAAATGGGTCATTATGCTGTAGAATGCCCATCGAGTGAATGGGAAGAGAAGGCCAATTTAATACAAGAGGAAGAAGAAGAAGAAGAAGTCTCTTTGTTGTTAATGGAAACAGTAACCCTCAATTCACCTCAAAAGGAAGTGGAGTCCCTTTTGTTGATGCTGGAAACATGTGAGCTCTGGTGACACAACAAATGGAGCCAGAAGTTGCAATGGTAAAAGAAGTAGTGAAAGAGCAGCCATTCAAAGACGGCGTAGAGACTACTTGGTTCTTTGATACCGGAGGCAGCAACCATATGTCAGGTGATAAATTTTGCTTCCAAGAATTAGATACTTCAATTACAGGAAGAGTAAAATTTGGAGATGGTTCAATTATTGAAATTTGTGGACGAGGATCAATACTTTTCAAATGCAAAAATGAAGAGCATTTGATTCTCTCTGAAGTATACTATATTCCAAAACTTAAAAGCAATATTCTGAGTCTTGGTCAACTTGACGAAAATGGTTGCAAAATTATAATTGAAGGTGGTTTTATGAAAGACTATGACAGATTGAAGAATTTGATTGCTAAAGTTGAAAAACAGTCAAATAGGTTATATATGGGCAAATTTTGACTTGCTAAAGAAATTTGTCTCTTGACAAAGCTGGAAGAGTAAGGATGGTTATGGCACGCCAGTTATGGTCACCTCAATTTTCACTCCTTAAAGAAGCTGTCCAGCAAGGGAATGGTAGATGAAATGCCCAAAATTAATCAATCTGCTCAGATTTGTGATGGGTGCATAATCGGTAAGCTCCATAGATCACCATTTCCACAGAAAGCTATTTTTAGAGCAAATGAGCCGCTTGAACTCATCCATGGAGATCTGTGTGGACCGTTTCACCACCCACATATGGAGGTAACAAGTATTTTATGCTGCTAGTTGATGATTTCTCACGTTTTATATGGGTTTATATGTTGAAGAGCAAGGATGAAGCACTACCAGTTTTTAAGAAGTTCAAACTCAGAATTGAGACTGAAAAAGAAAGAAAATTGAAGGTTTTCAGAACAGATCGCGGAGGAGAATTCATGTCTGTTGCCTTCAAAAAATTCTGCGATGATGAAGGGTTACAAAGGCACCTCACAGCACCATATTCACCACAGCAAAATGGTGTGGTGGAGCGAAGAAATCAAACAGTTATTGAGATGGCCAGAAGCATGCTTAAGAGCAAGGAGATGCCGGCAAGTTTTTGGGGAGAAGCAGTTAAAATAGCCATATATATCCTGAACAGAGCACCAACAAAGAGCACTGAAAATTCAACGCCATATCAGCTATAGTTCGAAAGAATACCAAAAGTACAACATATGAGGGTCTTTGGCTGCATTGCTCACGCAAAAAAATTGTCTCCACATCCTCCAAAATTAGCTGATAGGAGTGTGAAGACAATCTTGCTTGGATATGAGGAGAAATCCAAGGCGTACAGGTTGCTGAATCCTTTGGAGAACAAAATCATTGTGAGTCGAGATATTGTGTTCGAGGAAGATAAGAGCTGGAGCTGGACAGAAAAACTACAGAACGTTGATACTGGGAATATTTTCACTGTGCATCAATCTAACACATGGAATAATGTTTCCAGTACCAACGAAAATCAAGGCAATATCGGGCAAAATTCACCATCAACTCCTTCAACTTCAGCCACGACATTATCCTCAGATTCCTCAACTCCAAAAAAATATAGATCTCTGCAAGAAATCTATGATGAAACAAGAGAGGAGGTAGGGCTTTGTTTTCTCTCCATCGAAGAACCAGTCTCCTATGAAGATGCTGCAAGAAACGTGAATTGGAGATTTGCAATGGAACAAGAAATTCAATCCATAGAGCAGAACAGAACCTGGGAGCTAGTAGATCTACCGACAGGTCACAAAGCAATTGGTTTGAAGTGGATTTACAAACTAAAGAAGAATCTGAAAGGTGAAATAACAAAGCACAAAGCGAGGCTCGTAGCAAAAGGGTATGCGCAGAAGTTTAGAATCGATTATAGTGAGGTGTTTGCACCTGTGGCTCGACTTGAAACAGTGAAATTGGTGCTAGCTTTTGCTGCCAGCAAGATGTGGAAAATTCACCATATGGACGTCAAAACGGCGTTTTTAAACGGTGAACTTGAAGAGGAAGTATATGTAGCACAGCCCGAAGGTTTCAGCAGTAAAGAATATCCGCATAAAGTCTTAAAACTTCATAAGGCTTTATACGGATTAAAATAAGCACTGAGGGCATGGTACTCCAAACTCGACAAATGTCTGAAATCTCTTGGTTTTACGAAATGTCCTCAAGAACACGCATTGTATAAGAAAGATCAAGGTGATAATGCTATGATAGTTGGTGTTTATGTTGATGATTTGATCTTGACAGGTTCCAATCAGCTTGTCATTAATCAATTTAAGCAAGAAATGCAATGCAAGTTTGAGATGAGTGACTTGGGTTTACTTAGCTACTACCTTGGCATCGAGGTAAAACAAAATCAAAGAGAAATCACTCTTTGTCAAATTGCATATGCTAAGAAAATTCTAGAAAAGCTTGGAATGGGGGAGTGCAGCCCTTGTCAAATTCCAATGGAACCGAGAACCAAAATGAGTAAGTTTGGAAATGGAGAGCCTCCAATTGATGAAACACAGTATAGAAGCGTCATTGGGAGTCTGAGATATTTGGTGCATACTCGGCCTGATCTTGCCTATTCTGTTGGAGTCATGAGCAGATATATGGAAACTCCAAACACATCACACTTGACTGCAGTAAAGCAAATTCTCAGGTATGTGAGGGGAACTTTGAATTATGGTTGTGTATACCAGAAAGGACAGCCAAGCCTAGAGCTTGTTGGTTTTAGCGATAGTGATATGGCAGGCGACATCGACGATCGAAAGAGCACTACTGGAGTAATTTATTTCTTAGGAAATAATCCCATAACATGGGTGTCTCAAAAGCAAAAAATAGTGGCTCTTTCATCTTGTGAAGCTGAATATATAGCAGCTACTGCAGGAACTTATCAAGGAGTTTGGCTTGGAAGAGTACTGAGTAATATCAGTAATGAGAAGGAGACTGCCACAATGAAAATCGATAACAAATCTGCAATAGCACTAGCAAGGAATCCAGTTTATCATGACAGAAGTAAGCATATCGATACCCGTTATCATTTTATTCGAGAATGCTTACAAAATGGAGACATTAAATTTGAGCATGTGAAGACAAAGTTACAGCTTGCAGATATGTTAACAAAACCACTCGCAAGACAGAGGTTTGCAGAACTACGTGAAAAGATTGGAGTGGAAGACATTACAAAGTTTGGATAATAAGTTTAGGGGAGTGTTTGTTAGTAGTTTAAACTTGTTACCGTTAGTTTTAATTACTGTTGATATTTTCATATGTTTTGTAAATAGAAAAATAAGTGTGATCTGCAGAATTTTTCTGTTAGAGCATTTCTAGGAGTCTTTTTCTAATTGTTGACCATTTAATTGTACTGGAGGAAATATGGGAGCACGTAGCCAAAAGCTTCCTACTTTCTAGTTTTGTTTGTTGAGTTTTCATATATAAAAATGGTGTCTAGTCTGTGTTAATGACTGTAACGACCCGAAAATCGGACCGCTACCGGCGCTAGGATCCAGATCGGCTTAAAGCCACCGGGACCCGTAGCAAGCCTGACATACAACCTGTAAACCTGTGTAATCCCATACATGATCATACAAATACATAAACATGTAAACTTTTTCTTTCATAAATCAAGCTTAACCTGTGCATGCACACTAACATAACCATAAATCTCACACTGGAGCTCTCATTACATGCTCCAAAGGGGTATCAATAACATATATTAAGCTTGATTATTCATCTCATCAATAATAATAGTGATCATGCATTAAAAGGGATACCATACTCATAGGGTCAAGCACAACCTCTAATCCTCAATATCATTTTACATATCATGACTACATAAAACATTACATTACAATTTCATCATGTCCACAACTTCTAACTATTACATAAAAAAAAAAGACTTTACTCCTGCTGACCTCCTGGTCTACCCTATACATGCAAACCTGGGGGATAAGGGGAAAGGAGTGAGCTACAAGAGCTCAGTGAGCAGAATAATAATAATAATTAAAACACATGCTATCATGTAATGCATCACATCACAACCATATCACATCAAGGATGGACTTGTCACCAAGGGTCCTCTACATAGTCCAACTGTGCCAGGGGCGTAGTGCAGGCCACACCTGGTCTTTCTCTTATATATCTCATAACATACATGTCCAACTGTGCCGGGGGCGTAGTGCAGGCCACACCCGGACTTTCACTTACATAGTGCCAGGGGCGTAGTGCAGGCCACACCTGGACTTCCATATCATATCATATCATGTCTCGTCATACTGAGGACCAATGGGTCATCCAATATCCATCCATATTAACATCAAGATATGCAGTGCAACATATTCGTGAATTCTAATGCAAGCAACCTAGGATATCACATGGCATTCATGATGCATGATTCATGCTAAGGTTTTTCATTTATTTAAAACGTAAGAGTTTATTCTACTCACCTTTGGCTAGCTCTGACACTGACTGAATCAGCTGACTCACTGCTGGGGTCCTCGGTTCCTCGGGTCCGAACCTACACAGGTGGACTCAAATGAGGGACCAAACAACTAGAACATAACTCTAAAAACATCCCCCAAAAACCCTCTAAAACACCTCAAAACATCAATGCAAAAACATGCAAAGGAAGGCTGAACAGGGCACTTTCGGCGGTAGGTTCGGCGGCTGAAAGTCCCTCCAGAGCCGAAAGCCAGACAGGTTCGGCGGCACCTTCGGCGGCCGAAAGTGCCCTCCAGAGACGAAAGTGTCTTTTCGGGGGCAGGCTTTGGCAGCCGAAAGGCTGGCCTCCCAGGCAGGTTCGGCGGCCAAAAGTCCTTCAGCTGCCGAACCTGGTTTCTGCTCCTCATGCACATTTGCCTCCCAAAACCATCCAAACATGCATTTTTCCTAATCTACAACATACATACTCAAGCATACAAGTTCCTAGGGGCTTCAAACTATCTTAAACCCCATCTACAACACATCAAACATCCACATTGTCCAAAAACATAACATAAACCCATAAACCTAACTATAAGCTAAACATGCATTCTACCCCATAGATCTACTTAAAACTTACTTAAAACATGCCATAAGCTCAAGATCAGCTCTTACCTCTTGAAGATCGAGAGGAGAACGACCCTAGCTCCGAAAATGGGAGAGAGAGAGTTCCTTGAACCTCCAAGCTCTCAAACTTGCTCAAATGTTCAAAATCTTCAAAACAAGGGTAAAACTAATGAAAATCGAGAAAGATTTGAAGGAAGGAACTCAAAACCGGCGAGGGATGGCGGAGAGCTCACCTTGGCCGAAAATGGGGAGAAAAGCTCGCCCGTTTTCGGCTAAGGGACCTCTTTATAGGTGGCTGGCCAGGCCACGTTCGGGAGCCGAAAGTGCCTCCGCATGCATGCCATGTTCGGCGGCCGAACATAAGGTTCGGCGGCCGAACCTGGGCTTCCCTCACTTATGCCTTCGGGGGCCTAAGGCACACCCGAAACGCATGCATGTTCGGCGGCCGAACCTGAGTTTTCCTCCAAGGTTGTTTTCATGCAAAAACTCATTTTCTTTCATGCTTAAAACATAAAACACATTAAAACATTTTATGAAAATATAGTTTTACCCTTCTAGAGGTCTCCGACACCCGAGATTCCACCGGACGGTAGGAATTCCGATACCGGAGTCTAGCCGGGTATTACATTCTCCCCCCCTTAAGAACATTCGTCCCCGAATGTTCCTCAACTAACACATGCAAGGCATACAACATAAAACACATAAGAGACTAACCTGAGAAAAGATAAGGGTATTGCTGGAGCATGGACTCCCGTGTCTCCCAGGTGCATTCTTCCATATTGTGGTGGTTCCAAAGGACTTTCACCATCGGGATTTCCTTATTCCTTAGCTTTCTGATCTGGGTGTCTATGATCCGTACTGGTTGCTCAACATAGGTGAGATCCTCTTGGATCTCCACATCAGGTTCACTAAGAACCTTGCCTGGATCTGACACAAACTTCCTTAACATTGAAACATGGAAAACCAGATGGATTCTTTCCATTGAAGTAGGTAAATCCAGCTTGTACGACACATTCCCAATCTTTTGTAAGATTTCAAAGGGTTCGATGTACCGTGGAGCCAGCTTACCTTTCTTCCCGAAGCGAACCACTCCTTTCATAGGAGACACCTTGAGCAATACCAAATCCCCCTCCTGAAACTCTACTTGCCTTCTGCAGATGTCTGCATAACTCTTCTGTCTGCTTGTAGCAGTCTTGATCCTTTCTCTGATTATGGGTACTACCCTGCTGGTAATCTCTACTAGCTCAGGCCCTGCCAAGGCCTTTTCTCCAACTTCCTCCCAGCAAACAGGTGATCTGCACTTCCTTCCATACAAAACTTCATATGGAGCCATCCCGATGCTAGCATGATGGCTGTTATTGTAGGCAAACTCCACCAAAGGTAGATGCTGCCTCCAAGAACCGCCAAAGTCCAGCACACACATTCTGAGCATATCCTCTATTGTCTGGATGGTCCTTTCTGATTGTCCGTCCGTCTGTGGATGGAAAGCAGTGCTAAAATCCAACCTGGTACCCATGGCGTTCTGCAGACTCTACCAAAACCTGGAGGTGAACTAGGGCCCTCTATCTAATACTATCGAAACAGGAACCCCATGCAGTCTGACGATCTCATCAACATACACCTGCGCCAACTTGTCCACAGAATAGCCACTCCTGACAGGGATGAAGTGAGCAGATTTGGTGAGTCTGTCCACAATCACCCATATGGAGTCCAATCTGTTGGACATCGCCGGTAACCCCACTACGAAGTCCATAGCTATATTTTCCCATTTCCACTCTGGAATAGGTAGCGGGTTAAGCATTCCAGCCGGCTTCTGATGTTCCAGCTTCACCCTCTGACACACTTCGCAGGCTGACACAAACTGTGCCACTTCTCTCTTCATAGCTGGCCACCAATAAACTTTCTTCAGATCTTGATACATTTTGGTGGCTCCGGGGTGAACGCTGTATCTTGCATTATGAGCCTCTCTCATAATGTCTCCCTTTAGCCCTATATCATCTGGTACACACAAATGACTCCCATAGCGGAGGATCCCCTTGTTGTCGAATCTGAACTCACCACCCTTGCCTGACTGAACAGTCCTGGCAATCTTCACTAACTCTGGGTCCTCATGCTGTTTCTGAGCCACCTGCTCCAGAAACACAGGTGCCACTCTCATCTGGGCAACTAAAGCACCTGTACCAGACAACTCCAACTGAAGACCTTCATCAACGAGCTTGTAAAACTCCTTCACTACTGGCCTCCTCTCTGCCGATAAGTGGGATAAACTGCCGAGTGATTTTCGGCTTAAGGCGTCTGCCACAACATTCGCCTTACCCGGATGGTACTGAATCTTGCAATCATAGTCACTCAGCAGCTCCACCCATCTTCTCTGTCTCAAGTTCAAATCTCTTTGACTCAGGATGTACTGCAGGCTCTTATGATCTGTAAAGATCTCACATTTAACCCCATAGAGGTAGTGCCTCCACATCTTGAGTGCAAAGATTACTGCTGCCATTTCCAGGTCATGTGTGGGGTAATTCAACTCATGCTTCTTTAGCTGCCTAGAAGCATAAGCAATCACCCTTTCATTCTGCATTAACACACAACCCAAACCCACTCGGGATGCATCACAGAACACTGTGAAGTCCTCATTGCTAGTTGGCAAAGCTAACACTGGTGCCGACGTTAACCTCTTCTTAAGCTCTTCAAAACTCTCTTCGCACTGATCGGTCCACACGAACTCCTGATTCTTCCTGGTTAACCTGGTCAGAGGAGCTGCAATTTTTGAGAAGTCCTGAACGAACCTCCTGTAGTAACCTGCCAAACCCAAGAAACTTCTGATCTCTGACACTGAAGTGGGTCTAGGCCAGTTAGCCACAGCTTCTATCTTCTTGGGGTCCACTTCTATCCCATTTTCTGACACAACATGCCCCAAGAATGAGATGCTCCTCAACCAGAACTCACACTTGGAGAACTTGGCATACAAACCGTGTTCCCTCAAGGTCTGCAGAACCAACCTCAGATGATGGGCATGCTCCTCTGCATTCCTGGAATACACTAAGATATCATCTATGAAGACAATCACAAAGTGATCCAGGTACTGGCTAAACACTCTGTTCATGAGATCCATGAATGCTGCAGGGGCATTGGTTAACCCGAACGGCATTACAAGGAACTCAAAATGCCCATATCTGGTTCTGAAAGCCGTTTTTGGCACATCTTCCTCTTTGATCCTCAGCTGATGATACTCGGACCTCAGATCTATTTTGGAGAAACAACCCGCTCCTGCTAGCTGGTCGAATAGATCATCGATCCTTGGCAAAGGGTACCTATTCTTGGTAGTGACTTTGTTCAACTGCCTATAGTCGATACAAAGTCTGAGGGATCCATCCTTCTTTCTCACAAACAAAACTGGAGCACCCCAAGGTGAGGTACTCGGTCGGATGAAGCCCTTGTTGTAATACCCGGCTAGAATCCGGCATCGGGATTCCTGCCTTCCGGCGGAATCTAGGGTGTTGGATCTCTCTAGAAGGGTAGAATGTGTTTTCTAAAATGTTTTCACATGATTTCATGGTTTTAAATGAAAATGAATTGAGTTTTGAAGAGAAAAGGCCAAGGAGGAAGAACCCAGGTTCGGCCGCCGAAGGTGATGTTCGGCCGCCGAACATGAGATGGTTTCGGATGGACTTTTGGCTTCCGAAAGTTGAGTTGGGCAGAAACCAGGTTCGGCTGCCGAACCTCAAGTTCGGCCGCCGAACATGGGGGACTTTAGGGTGCTGGTTTGGCCGCCGAATGTGGCTCAGCCGGTCGCCTATAAAAGGCCTCAGATCGAAAATGGGCGAGTTTTCCTCCCCATTCTCGTGCCCAGGTGAGTTCATGTCCTCCCTTGGTCGATTTCACGTTTTCCTTCATCTTCTATGGTTTTTATGAGTTTCATTCTTGGTTTTGAAGAGTTTTAAGCTTGGATCAAGGATTTGGAGCTTGGAGACCCCGGAGCTAGTTTCCTCCACATCTCCAAGGTTCGGATCACACCAACCCTCGATCTCCAAGAGGTTAGTGTAGATCCTTGCTTTTCCTTATGTTTAATGAAGTTTTAAGTAAGTTTTATAGAGTTTGATGTTTGAGTTTGGGTAGAAATGCATGTTTAAGGATTATGTGGGTTTTATACCCAATGTATGTTATGTGATGTTTGTGTTGAGGAGTTTATGTTAGTTTATGCTCCTTTATGCTTGTGGGAGTGAGTATGCATGATTGGGAGAGAGTATGTGAGGATTTGGGTATATTTGAGTTTGGTTTTTGGCTTGGCAGAATCGGACCTGTCGTCCAGAGGGGACCAGGTTCGGCCGCCGAAAGGAGTTTCGGCCGCCGAACCTGCATGGGAGGCAGTCTTTAGGCTGCCGAACGTGCCCCCGAAGGAGGGACTTTCGTTTCTGTCCAGGAGTTTCTGCCGCCGAACTTACCCGAGTTTCGTCTCTGGAAGGGACTTTCGGCCGCCGAAGGTGCCGCCGAAAGTGCCCTGTCCAGCCGTTTCTTGGGTGTTTCCTATGCATGTTTTAGTGATGTTTAGAGGGGTTTTTGGGGGTATGGTTATGAGTTGTTTAGAGTATGTTTGGCACCTCATTCGAGTCCACCTGTGTAGGATCGGACCCGAGGGACCGAGGAGGCCAGTAGTGCTAGCAGTTGCAGAGTCAGTCAGCGTCTGCCAGGAGGTGAGTAGAACTAAACCTAATCTTTTATTTTAAGAAATCAAATGTCTAATGCATCTTTATTTTAAGGAATTCAAATGCCTAAAGCATATGCATGCATCATGTTTATATGTAATAGGATGATTGCACTAGTTTCACGTGTAATACCCGGCTAGAATCCGGCATCGGGATTCCTGCCTTCCGGCGGAATCTAGGGTGTTGGATCTCTCTAGAAGGGTAGAATGTGTTTTCTAAAAAGTTTTCACATGATTTCATGGTTTTAAATGAAAATGAATTGAGTTTTGAAGAGAAAAGGCCAAGGAGGAAGAACCCAGGTTCGGCCGCCGAAGGTGATGTTCGGCCGCCGAACATGAGATGGTTTCGGATGGACTTTTGGCTTCCGAAAGTTGAGTTGGGCAGAAACCAGGTTCGGCTGCCGAACCTCAAGTTCGGCCGCCGAACATGGGGGACTTTAGGGTGCTGGTTTGGCCGCCGAATGTGGCTCAGCCGGTCGCCTATAAAAGGCCTCAGACCGAAAATGGGCGAGTTTTCCTCCCCATTCTCGTGCCCAGGTGAGTTCATGTCCTCCCTTGGTCGATTTCACGTTTTCCTTCAATCTTCCATGGTTTTTATGAGTTTCATTCTTGGTTTTGAAGAGTTTTAAGCTTGGATCAAGGATTTGGAGCTTGGAGACCCCGGAGCTAGTTTCCTCCACATCTCCAAGGTTCGGGTCACACCAACCCTCGATCTCCAAGAGGTTAGTGTAGATCCTTGCTTTTCCTTATGTTTAATGAAGTTTTAAGTAAGTTTTATAGAGTTTGATGGTTGAGTTTGGGTAGAAATGCATGTTTAAGGTTTATGTGGGTTTTATACCCAATGTATGTTATGTGATGTTTGTGTTGAGGAGTTTATGTTAGTTTATGCTCCTTTATGCTTGTGGGAGTGAGTATGCATGATTGGGAGAGAGTATGTGAGGATTTGGGTATATTTGAGTTTGGTTTTTGGCTTGGCAGAATCGGACCTGTCGTCCAGAGGGGACCAGGTTCAGCCGCCGAAAGGAGTTTCGGCCGCCGAACCTGCATGGGAGGCAGTCTTTAGGCTGCCGAACGTGCCCCCGAAGGAGGGACTTTCGTTTCTGTCCAGGGGTTTCGGCCGCCGAACCTGCCGCCGAACTTACCCGAGTTTCGTCTCTGGAAGGGACTTTCGGCCGCCGAAGGTGCCGCCGAAAGTGCCCTGTCCAGCCGTTTCTTGGGTGTTTCCTATGCATGTTTTAGTGATGTTTAGAGGGGTTTTTGGGGGTATGTTTATGAGTTGTTTAGAGTATGTTTGGCACCTCATTCGAGTCCACCTGTGTAGGATCGGACCCGAGAGACCGAGGAGGTCAGTAGTACTAGCTGTTGCCGAGTCAGTCAGCGTCGGCCAGAGGTGAGTAGAACTAACTTAATCTTTTATTTTAAGAAAATCAAATGCCTAAAGCATGCTCATGCATCATGATTATATGTAATAGGATGATTGCACTAGTTTCACGAATGTGACGCATTGCATTATTTGATGTTGATTCAGGAGGTTTGGACCAAGGCGACTTCAATAGCCCATTTCTGTCATTGAGTCTTGGGTAAGTCCTTTGAGAGCCGGACAAGTACATATAGGAAAGTCACTGTGAGCTCTCTGTGGACTAGGTACCCTGTCATGTATGTGAAAGTCCTGTGTGAGCTCCTTTGGGGGAGCCGGGCACCGACAGAGGGAATTTTGAGGTCATGTCCGATCCTTGAGAGTAAAGGATGCTAGCAAAAAGAAACTCTCAAAAACAGTCCGTGGGGAATATTTATCTGCATGAGCCCCGAGACGGACCAGATACAGTTATGTGATTTCTTTGTGATATGACGCATTTCATGAGAGCATGTAATTAATGAATTGTTTTCCTAGTTTCTACTCACTGGGCATCTAGCTCACCCCTCTCCCCTAACCCCAGTTTTGCAGGTCAGAAGTAGTCCAGGAGGACGTCAAGGGTAAAGGTTAAGCTTATGTAATAGTATTAGCTTAGTACTTTTAGTGTGGACATGTATATTGATAATGATTTGTAAGATGTTATGTATTGTAAGAGTTATGTTTATGGATTAGAAATGTGCTTGGCCCTAAGACTTGGTTAGTCCCTGTTCAATACATGATGTATGTTATGCTAGATGTTGAGTTGTGTTGAACTAATCTTGTGGCATGTGTTGTTTACCACGTTATGTTATGGATGAGGACCCTAGTGGAGGTCTTATGTTTGTGGTTTGATGCATGCACAGGTTAGGTTCTAGTTCTTTGGATGTATCCCAGCTTGATGTATGTTATGTTGACCCGGCTAGAGTTTTGAGGGCTCTAGAAAAGGGGGGTTTCTTTATGTTTTCAGTTATGTCGCATACAGGTCAGGCTCGGGTTGTACATCAGACATTTCAGTTTTTATGTTAAAGTTTTGATCATGTATGGGATTTGACCAGGTGATAGGAGGTATGTTTGGCTTGCTACGGGTCCCGGCGGCCTTAAGCCGATCTGGATCCTAGCGCCGAACAGTTTGGAGCCGTTACGGCAGGGTACCGGTTTTCGGGCTGTTACATCACGAATGTGACGCATTGCATAAATTGTTGATTATATGATGAGATGGGTGGACCAAGGCGACCTCAATAGCCCGTAAGTCTGTCAATAAGTCTTTGTCAGTCGGGCAAGTACATGTAGGAAAGCCCTATGAGAGCTCCTTCGGGGCCAAGTTTTGACAGAGGGAATGTTGGGGTCATGTCTAACCCTGAGGGGAAGGACGTTTCGAGAACCCTCTAAAATCACCCGCAAGAGGAAGAGATTGCTAGCGTGAACTCAAGCGGGGAAGAAATGTTTGATGTGTATTCGTTGTGATATGACGCATTTCATGAAAGCATGAAATAAAAGAAAGAATAAAATAAAATGAAATAAAATACAATAAATAATGAATAATAAAATGAATAATAATATACCTAAAAATGGAGGAATTAAAGCAAATGTTTTTAGTTTCTGCTCATTGGGCTCTTGTAGCTCACCCCATTCCCTTAACCCCAGTTTTGCAGGGCCAGAGTAAGTAAGCCAGAGTAAGTCAGATAGAGCTATGGGAAAGAAGAGGTTCAAGCATGGGTTGCCATGTTTGGTTGTAATAGCTTAGCTGTGTTTTGTTTATGTTTGAGTAAGGCTTGATGTGTATGTTTATGGTTATAGTGGATGTTATGTAAGGAAGTTGTTAAAGAGATGATATGTTATGTAATGCTATGAATGTTTTGTATGCTTGTTTATCTTAGTAGTGGACATGATGATAATGATGATAATGATGATCATGATGATAATGATGATAATGATGATATATGGACATAATAGATGGACTTGATGTATGGTCCTTATGTATATAAAGAATATGATGAATGGAAAGAGTAATGAGTATGTTATAAGAGATAGAGCCAAGCTAAGAGAAGTATGTGAGATGTATAGTATAGAGTTGTGTTTTGCCTAGTGTTAGTAAATCCCTTGGTTTTGCATGATCAATATGAAAGTTAAAGAAATGTTTTAAGAATGTTTTCAAGTTATATGAAATGTTTTAATGGTTTGAAGTATGTATGGCCGTGAGGGAAGAAAGGGTCTCAATCCCTTGACCCAAAGCGGATATGTTTTTACAGCTAGCTTGATGACTCATCTAGTATGAAGTTCTATGTTTCTATACATAGGTCAAGCTGAAATAAAGAAAAAGTTTAAAGGCTTTCTGAAAAAGCTTAAGTTTTTTATGAAAATGCTGATCATGTATGGGATTATACCTAGAGTTCAGGATGTCTAGAGGCTTACTACGGGTCCCGGCGGCCTTAAGCCGATCTGGATCCTAGTACCGAGCAGTTTGGGGCCGTTACAAGAGGTGTACCGGTTTTCGGGCTGTTACACTTGTCTACCAGCTCTTGTAACTGCTCTTTCAATTCTTTCAATTCTGCTGGTGCCATCCTGTAGGGAGGGATAGAGATCAGTCGGGTTCCAGGCATCAATTCTATCTCGAACTTTATCTCCCTAGCAGGTGGTAAACCTGGCAGCTCGTCTGGGAAGACATCTAAGAACTCTCTGACCACTGGCACCGAGGCGGGCTCTCTAACCTGACTGCTAAGCTCTCTCACATGAGCCAAATACCCCTGACATCCCCTCCTAAGCAACCTACGAGCCTGAAGAGCTGATATCAGACCTCTAGGTGTACCCCTCCTGTCTCCTCTGAAGACTACCTCTGACCCATCCTGACCTCTGAATCTAACTACCTTGTCCCTGCAGTCTAAGGTAGCACCATGGGTAGATAACCAGTCCATCCCTAGAATGACGTCAAAATCTGTCAAGTCTAGAACCACAAGGTCGGCAGACAAGCATCTTCCCTCAACAAACACAGGACTACACTGGCAGACTGACTCTGCCACTGATGGATCACACTTGGGTCCACTGACCCAGAGAGGACATTCTAACCCAGAGATCATCAACCCCAACCTCTCAACGGCTCTCGGTGCAATAAAAGAATGAGATGCACCAGGGTCCATCAAGGCATACACATCTGAACAACCAATGACTAAGTTACCTGCCACCACGGTGTTAGATGCATCTGCCTCCTGCTGTGTCATTGTGAAGATCCGTGCTGGAGCTGATGGACCTTCACCTCTGAAACCCGCTGAAGAAGAGGCTGCCCCTCTCCCTCTGCCTCTGCCACTGGCCTGAGTCGTGGCTGGAGCTGCTGGCTGCGCTACACTACCAGAAGCTGTCTGCTGGGACTGTGCCATCGGGACTGCTCTTGGACATTCTCGAGACATATGCCCCTCCTGACCACATCTGTAACAGGCCGTCATCCCAAACCGACATACTCCCTTGTGTGGCTTACCACACCTTGCACAAACTGCATTATCCGCACCAGAGCTTGAGCCACCTCCAAATCCCAGACTGGACTTGACTTTGTTCCAGAACTTGTTCTTCTTAGACTTCCTAGAGCCTCTGTCCCACTTTTTACTACCTGAAGCTGCTGCACTCAGAGAAGAAGAGCCTGGGGTCTTAGAACCAGAAGGCTGTGCCACTGACTGCTTAACTTTCCCCTCGATGATAGCACTAGCCTCCATCCTCCTAGCCATATCCACTATGGCATGAAAGCTCTCCCTATCTGTGGACTGAATCAAGGAGGAATACCTGGAGTGAAGTTTCATGATATACCTCCTTGACTTCTTCTGGTCTGTGTCAAGAGTTTGCCCTGCAAACGGCAACAGCTCCAAGAATCTGTCGGTGTACTTCATCTACACTCATCTCCTCTGTCTGCCTTAACTGTTCAAACTCAATCATCTTCAATTCTCTCGAACTGTCAGGAAAAGCCCATCCTGCAAATTCATTTGCAAACTCCTCCCATGATAGGCTGTCCAACCTCGGGCTCACATAGTTCTTAAACCACTCACGGGCCTTTTTGCATTTGAGTGTGAACCCAGCCATCTGAATGGCTCTGCTGTCATCAGCTCCTATCTCATCTGTAATTGTCTTGACCCTTTCAAGGTACACAAACGGGTCATCACCGGCTTCAAACTGGGGAGCACCCAGCTTCATGTAGTCGGTCATCTTGACCTTGCTCCCTCCAGATGAGCTAGGCTTAGGTATTTGGGTTTCTGGAACTGTGGGTTCTACTGATGGTGGAGGAGGTGCAACATTTTCTGAGGTAGGGTTAGCTGGATTTGGATAGTAAGGTGGGGGTGGATACATTGGGTACTGTGGATATGGTGGATAGTAGGGTGGGTATGGCATCTGTGTGGGATAAGGGGTAAAGCTAGGGTAATCCGATGTACCTCCCATCGAATACTCGGGATTTTGTGAGAAGTGTGGGTAGTGGGGTGGCTGAACAAATCCCAAGGCCTGAGTGCCTCCTTGGGACTCTCTCATTCCCTCTTCTGACATGCTAACTCCCAGACTGCCATCTCTCCTCTGCTCTACATCCATATCATCCCTCATGTCCTCTGACATTCCTCCCTGAACTGTTCCTCTCACTGATCTGCTTCTACCCAGATCCAGAGACCTTCTAGGGTCTCTTGCTGCTCTTTCTTTGCTAGCCCTACTAGACATTGCCCTAGGCAACGCAGGAGGACGGGCGCTCATGCCCTTATCCTCAGGTGGCACTCCAGTCAATCGTGCAGATCGACGAGTCCCTCTCATCCTGTTTTCTGAAAAACAGTACACATCACATAAACGTTAGCATCATATGGTTCATGTGGGCACACATGAACCCGCATCACATATATATCATTCATATCATAGCATTAATGCACATGCATATCATCATGGCATTTCACATCATCATACAAGACATGACTCCACATCCTATCCTAGTGGACATGATCTTTCCTATTGTGCTTGACCTTCTATAACATCTATGAGCCCGACACTCTAGGTCCGACCATATGAACCTAGGGCTCTGATACCATTCTGTAACGATCCGAAAATCGGACCGCTACCGGCGCTAGGATCCAGATCGGCTTAAGGCCGCCGGGACCCGTAGCAAGCCTGACATACAACCTGTAAACCTGTGTAATCCCATACATGATCATACAAATACATAAACATGTAAACTTTTTCTTTCATAAATCAAGCTTAACCTGTGCATGCACACTAACATAACCATAAACCTCACACTGGAGCTCTCATTACATGCTCCAGAGGGGTATCAATAACATATATTAAGCTTGATTACTCATCTCATCAATAATAATAGTGATCATGCATTAAAAGGGATACCATACTCATAGGGTCAAGCACAACCTCTAATCCTCAATATCATTTTACATATCATGACTACATAAAACATTACATTACAATTTCATCATGTCCACAACTTCTAACTATTACATAAAAAAAAAAAAGACTTTACTCCTGCTGACCTCCTGGTCTACCCTGTACCTGCAAACCTGGGGGATAAGGGGAAAGGGGTGAGCTACAAGAGCCCAGTGAGCAGAATAATAATAATAATTAAAACACATGCTATCATGTAATGCATCACATCACAACCATATCACATCAAGGATGGACTTGTCACCAAGGGTCCTCTACATAGTCCAACTATGCCAGGGGCGTAGTGCAGGCCACACCTGGTCTTTCTCTTACATATCTCATAACATACATGTCCAACTGTGCTGGGGGCGTAGTGCAGGCCACACCCGGACTTTCACTTACATAGTGCCAGGGGCGTAGTGCAGGCCACACCTGGACTTCCATATCATATCATATCATGTCTCGTCATACTGAGGACCAATGGGTCATCCAATATCCATCCACATTAACATCAAGATATGCAGTGCAACATATTCGTGAATTCTAATGCAAGCAACCTAGGATATCACATGGCATTCATGATGCATGATTCATGCTAAGGTTTTTCATTTATTTAAAATGTAAGAGTTTATTCTACTCACCTCTGGCTAGCTCTGACACTGACTGAAGTAGCTGACTCACTGCTGGGGTCCTCGGGTCCGAACCTACATAGGTGGACTCAAATGAGGGACCAAACAACTAGAACATAACTCTAAAAACATCCCCCAAAAACCCTCTAAAACACCTCAAAACATCCATGCAAAAACATGCAAAGGAAGGCTGAACAGGGCACTTTCGGCGGCAGGTTTGGCGGCCGAAAGTCCCTCCAGAGCCGAAAGCCAGACAGGTTCGGCGGCACCTTCGGCGGCCGAAAGTGCCCTCCAGAGACGAAAGTCTCTTTTCGGGGGCAGGCTTCGGCAGCCGAAAGGCTAGCCTCCCAGGCAGGTTCGGCGGCCGAAAGTCCTTCGGCTGCCGAACCTGGTTTCTGCCAAAGGGCAGAAACCTGGCTCCTCATGCACATTTGCCTCCCAAAACCATCCAAACATGCATTTTTCCTAATCTACAACATACATACTCAAGCATACAAGTTCCTAGGGGCTTCAAACTATCTTAAACCCCATCTACAACACATCAAACATCCACATTGTCCAAAAACATAATATAAACCCATAAACCTAACTATAAGCTAAACATGCATTCTACCCTATAGATCTACTTAAAACTTACTTAAAACATGCCATAAGCTCAAGATCGGCCCTTACCTCTTGAAGATCGAGAGGAGAACGACCCTAGCTCGGAAAATGGGAGAGAGAGAGTTCCTTGAACCTCCAAGCTCTCAAACTTGCTCAAATGTTCAAAATCTTCAAAACAAGGGTAAAACTAATGAAAATCGAGAAAGATTTGAAGGAAGGAACTCAAAACCGGCGAGGGATGGCGGAGAGCTCACATTGGCCGAAAATGGGGAGAAAAGCTCGCCCGTTTTCGGCTAAGGGACCTCTTTATAGGTGGTTGGCCAGGCCACGTTCGGGAGCCGAAAGTGCCTCCGCATGCATGCCATGTTCGGCGGCCGAACCTGGACTTACCTCACTTATGCCTTCGGGGGCCTAAGGCACACCCGAAACGCATGCATGTTCGGCGGCCAAACTTGAGGTTCGGCGGCCGAACCTGAGTTTTCCTTCAAGATTGTTTTCATACAAAAACTCATTTTCTTTCATGCTTAACATAAAACACATTAAAACATTTTATGAAAACATAGTTTTACCCTTCTAGAGGTCTCCGACATCCGAGATTCCACCGGACGGTAGGAATTCCGATACCGGAGTCTAGCCGGGTATTACAATGACCACCACAAAAAAGTGAAATTAATTGTGTTGTTCTCTTGATTGTTTTACCAATTTGATCTTCATCCTTAACCTGCAACATGTTGCATATAGCATTCCTCATCATAGGCTGAGTGTTCCGAGTGAAAAAGATCTCAGATTTGGAGAAATTGAAAAGTTGGCCGAATGGTTGCTGATACAAAATCAAGCATTTCTGGACAATGGTATCTTCTGATATCGTTGCCTTGAAAAAATAGAGTGCATCATCGGTAAAGAATAAATGATTAGTAGCAGGGGCGGATCTTGCCACCTTACAACCATGAAATTGGCCCAAACTTTGATGGTACTGTAATAGACAAGAAAGAGTTTCAGCACAAAGAATGAACAAATGCGGTGACAAGGGATCCCCTAACATAGACCCTTCTTCGGAACAACTGGACCAAAAGAAAAACTATTATGACATAAATTATAGGTAACAGTGGTCACAATAGTCATGATTTTTTGAATCCATTCATCGCAGTAACCCAGTTTCACCACCAAATGCTGAAGGAACTACCACTCCACACTGTCATACGCTTTGCTCATATCGGTTTTAAGAGCCACAAAAGCCTCCTTGCCTCTACTTCTCCTCTTCAACCAATGCATGGTTTTAAAAGCTACCATAGCATTATCTGTGTATAATATCCTGGAACAAAAGCACTTTGGTACTCTGAAATCACACTCGGTAGGGAGGCTTTCATACGGTTAGCTAGAGCTTTGCAAACAATTTTATCAATAACATTACATAAAGAGATTGGCCGCAAATCTGATACTTGCTCCGGGTTTTTTTTTTTGGGGATAAGTACGATATTTGTGGCGTTCTTTCCAGGCAAGGGAGCAGAAGTATTAAGCACTGCCAAACAAGCTCTATTGACATCATCCCAACAATATTCCAGAAGTGTTGAAAAAACACGGGTTCAATTCGTCAGGTCTAGGCACCTTCTCTGGATGCATATCGAAAATGGCTTGCTTAATGTCTTCCGGTGTGAAAGGTTGCAGAAGCACTGCGTTATGATCATCAATAAGCTTTGCTGGAACACAAGGCATGATCTCCTTGTAGTCACCCTGCTCTGAGTTAAAAAGGTTGGTATAAAATTAGCAAATTAGCTGCTACAGGCCATTACCCCAAGTATGCCATCATCCACTATCATCCTTCAGCTGGGAGAAAGTTTTTCTTTCGTCGATGCGAAGCTGACATATGGAAATAATGAGTATTCTGATCACCATATTGTAACCAGAACTGCTTTGCCCTTTGTTTCCAGTAAAGTTCTTGTTGGTATGATATAGCAGACAAAATAGTGCATGATAATTTTGATCATTGAATGTTGGATTAGAGAGTGAGGGGGAGAAAGAGAGAGAGGGTGTGGCTTTGTTCATGCTTCAAGTGTTTTAAGTGCCATACTTTTTCTATACTATTACTTTTACCTTTTTAAAGTAAATTATTATTAATTCTTTATAGCAAGAGAAATTGTGAAAACTGCCAATTTATGATGATTTGTTATGCAATGACTGGCATGAGCTTTTTGTTTCTAGCTTTAGCATTTTAACATTACTGCTTTCTTGCTGGATATGGATGTTGTATACAAAGGATTTTTGTTTTTAGCATACAAGCATTTGCTGATGGTTGCAGAACTTGTACCTTTTTGTGGCAGTCTCTTTTTGACTTCACCAGCTCACATATGTATGAAAATGTTGTGTACAAGTATTGGACATACTTTTACCTTGGATTATTCCTTTCCTTAAAAAATTTATCTCATCTTTGCTGCTTATTACATTTTTAAATATTTCTGGAATTTGGGATAACATCTTTATTGTTTAGTTGTCTAAAACTCCAAATGGAAAATGATATTAATAAATTCAGTGTGAAAGCAAATTCATTTGTGGTTATTTTGATCATTATATCTCTTGTAATATTCCTAGTGTTTGTATGTGTGAGGAGATGTCTTTGGTGCCCAATGATGTCCCCCATAAGAACTGTTCCAAACACTGCAATATCTTAATACCTTTGATGACTAATAAAACTAAACTTAAACATCTACAACACTTTGGATTTATTATCATATTGCTGTAACTGTCTGTGAAAACCCTTTCTCTTTTTTATTTCTTCTCCCCTTTGAATCATATGGGAGGAGTTGGGGTTTTAGTAAGAGATGTGACTATTCACTTAATCCGAGCATTGATTTGGACTCAACCCTTTAATTTGGTTTTTATGGGAACCAACACGTAATTTTGCTTATAAATCAAGATAATGGTCTTAGTTTTTAATAAATATAAAATTTGAAACTTTTAAAATATAAAGATATTTTCCAACAATCTTATACAATGTGGAGAGTTTCGTATGAAGTTTTGAGGTGGCCATGATATTCAAATTCTGTGTGAGGTCTACATGTAGTTTGCTTTGTAATGATCCCTCAATTGAGAAGAAAGCTTCTTTGAACAGCAACTTTGAAGCTTTTCTTTGATTAGCGACCCCAAAAGCACTTGGTGGAGGTCGAGACTTGTAGCTCATGTAAGTGCATGGAAAGGGCAAGGAGCTCTTATAATCATTAAGCTCTCGGAATTTGAAGAAAAATTTTTTATAAATTAAAATGAGACATTTTAATTAGAAGATCACATGTTGAAGTAAAAAATATTATCAATAATCAAAGAGTGTAAGGTGTTATTTAAAAAAAAAAAGACTTTTGCAGAAATTATAAAGCGTAATTCTATTTAGTTTGAAAGTAAAGATAATTGAAATTCTAATTAATAGTTGAAAATAAAATACATTAGAATTTTGTTTAGAAAATTTTAATTAGAATTTTGATTAGAAAGAAATTATATTATACAGTTTTATTTAAATTAATATTCAACCAGTAGTCAATTATAAATTAAGAGAATAAATTGAATGAGGGACATGCAATACGATCAAAATGTGAATAGTTAACAGTGTGAGTGTGAGTGATTTTTAAAAGAGAAAAAAAAAATATGAAACAAATTTATGTTGAACTATATTAAATTTTATATTTTTTAATTATTTATGAATGAGTATTACAATAAAAATAAATTAAGGAAGGAAAATAACTCTTTGACAAAATATCTTCAATTTGAAAAGAAAATAGGGAGGGATGGGAGGAACCTTACTATTTAAATTAAATTACAATTAAGCCCACACATCAAATTTAAATTTGTAAAAATAAAAGGCTAAAATAGTAATTGCCTACATAATATATTGTTTTTAGCTTTCCAAACAAGAGAAATTAATATTATTCTCACTTCTTTCTTTTTTTTTTATCCAAATAAGAGAATAAAAGTAGGTAATAATTTTTTTCTTTATTGTTTCTTATCCTCTCCTACCTTCAATATTGTGGGATTTACAAAGATCCAATAAAATACACGTATTTAACAAAATGGTAGGACCCATATGTTTAATGAAAATTGTGGTATCTATATATAATTATTTTACATCAATTATTTGACATTATGTGAAAAATTAAATACCACATATCTTATATTTATTTCAATACACTTATTATTATGTTATATTTGCAAGTATATCCGCTTTTATTTTTATTGCGAGTGTATCCGCTTTTATTTTTAAGGACAACTTTTATACCATCAAATATAAATTATCAAATATAAATTGAAATATGTGATTAGAAAAAAAAAAAGTAAATTTTGAGAGAATTTAAATAAATTAAAATTTTTTCTTAATTTTTGTGTTTGATAAAATTAAAATTTTACAAATTTATTCTTTTAAATTTTTATGAGAATTGACTTTGAATTAAAAATAAATTTTATAAAAATTATCAAGATTTTGTAGGAAATAATTTCACTTAAAACTATTTGTACTAAAATTACATAATTAGCACCTCATGACTTTTTCTTTCTTTCTATTCATCCTCTATTTTTTTATTTTAATTTTAGATTTATTTGTATTTCTTTTAGATTTTAATTTAATATTAATGATTAATATTTAATGTATTTATAAGTGATATTTAGAAATTTATTATATTATTATATTAATTTTTTAAAAAATATTGTGTATATAAATTTATATTTTTAACGATAAAAAATTATGTGAACTTTAGATTTAAACACTTTAACATCTGGATAATATAAATTTTGGCATAAAATTACCTGTTAATAAGTATAAAATCTCCGATCAGTATCTGACAGGTCAATTATATCATTGTGGATAGTAAGAAAATGCTATATTTATCTCAATTTTCTTGTAATTTTTTTGCAGGAAAATAATCATAGAAGTAAAAGTACATAATTCTTATACAATTATATTTGAGTTCTGAAAATTTTTTTATATTCGTTCTATTCTCCAATTTATTAACTTGAGCGTCGAGAAACTGTCGTGGCACCCACTGCCTCACGTTCATTTTTTGCACGTTTCGCTAATTAGAATATAATTTTATTTTTCGGCTGCATGAAAAAATTAATAAAAAAAATTGTTTTCCTCACCACGTGTGAAAAAGCAAAATGAAAAAAATTATGAAACATTGGAATATTTATGTTTAGTTTAGAAATATTAAGAATAATAAACAAAATAAATTAATTTGAATGTATTGTTAATTTGTTTAAAATAAATTAAATCAATTGAATTTTATTATTTTAAAATTTATTTCAAATAAAGAAATTTAAAAAAAATTAAATTAGAATGAATTAAATTCTATTAATAGAATTTATTTCATTCTATTAATAGAATTTATTTCTTTTCTTATAAAAAAAAGTATTCCAAATAAGAGTCAAATAAATTCTTATAAAATTTTATAAGATTTTAATTTTTTTTAAAATTAAAAAAATTAAATTCTTTTACTAAAAATAATAAAATTTATTAGAAAAAAATTAATTCAATTAAATTTTAAAGAAAATCTTAAATTCAAATAGAGGGTATAATTTTAATAAGATGGATATTTTGAATAATTAGGCAGAATATATATATATTGAAGAAAAAATAAAAAAAAGATAAGTTTGTATATATACACGTAATAACGCAATAGAAATAGAAATGACAAGACATAGGCGGAAGTAGGGAGACATAGGGGAGACTTGGCCCCAAACTGCCCCAGAAATATTTTTATAATAAATTTTTATTATTTTATATTGTTTTCTCCAAAATTAATAATAAAATTTAAAAAATAGTAAATAATAAAAATTTTAATTTTTTAAAATATTTTGAAAAAAAATTCTAGTTCTTTAAAATATTTTAAAAAATATTTCAATAAATTAATATAATATAATTTTTTATTATTTATTTTAATAAAATTTTTAGATGAACCAAATCAACTATAAATGAGTACTTCTCATTAGGGGTGAGCATTTGGTCGGTTCGGTTTAAAACCGAACCGAACCGAATAAACCGAAAACCGAAATTTTAGTGTTTATAAAAATCGAACCGAACCGATTTTGGTCAGAAACCAAATCGAACCGAACCGGTCTGATTCGGTTCGATTCGGTTCGATTTGATCGGTTTCGATTTTTAATAATTTTTTTATTTTTTACACTTTATTTTTAATATTTTAAAATTTAATTAAAATATTTTAATTTTAATATGATTTAATTTCTCTATATTATTGAATAAATATATTATTATCACTAATCGGTTCGGTTCGGTTTTTTCGGTTTTTTTCTGATCAAAACCGAACCGAATCGAAATAATCGAAATTTCTGAAATTAAAAATCGAACCGAATCGAAATGTATAAAAAACCGAACCAAATTTTCAAATCGATTCGATTCGATCGATTTTTTCGGTTTGAATCGAATACTGCTCACCCCTACTTCTCATATAATAGACCCAATGTCATATATTTTGAGCCCATAATAAATGGGTCTAAATAAAATTTTTATATTATTTATATATATTTATAATTTATATAAATGTGTATAAACACACGTGAACATATTTCAACATTGATTATTAGGAATATTACATAATGCTACTCAAACATTAGAATTTTGACCAAGAGATTTAAAATCTCAACGGTCAAGAAAATAGAAAACAAAGGAATAAGAGTCAGGCGAGTTAGTGATTAGAGCTCCCTATTACCTATTTAGTGTTAAGAGTCACACTATTGGCATGTTTCATAGTTAACAATTCCACGAGGTATCGAATACTAGAACAACCCTCCCACCAATCTTCAATTCTCCCATAGAACAATCAATGAAAGTTCTAAAATATAAATCTCTTAAATACCTATATAACTGCAATATAGGGGTGAGCAGAATCCGGTTCAAACCGAAAAAACCGACCGAACCGAACCGATTTGAAAATTTAGTTCGGTTTTTTATACATTTCGGTTCGGTTCGGTTTTAAATTTTAGAAATTTTGGTTATTTCGGTTCGGTTCGGTTTTGATCAGAAAAAAACCGAAAAAACCGAACCGAACCGATTAGGGATAATAATATGTTTTTTCAATAATATAGAGAAATTAAATTATATTAAAATTAAAATATTTTAATTAAATTTTAAAATACTAAAACTAAAGTGTAAAAAATTAAAAAAATATTAAAAATCGAAACCGATCAAACCGAACCGAATCGAACCGAATCAGACCGGTTCGGTTCGATTCGGTTTCTGACCAAAATCGGTTCGGTTCGGTTTTCATAAAAACTAAAATTTCAGTTTTCGGTTTATTCGGTTCGGTAAACCGAACCGACTGAATGCTCACCCCTACTGCAATATAAAGACTAATAAAAAATTATTTATAGTGACCCGACGGTTGAAGAGAAAACTCACTCGTTAAAGTTAATGAAAGGACATTTCTTATTCAAAATGGATAAGAAAAAGCCACAAAATTTAGTAGTTTAAAGAAAAATATAAATATAAATACATAAATTTTTTCTCTCTAAAATTTAAAGAGGGAAAGAGAGTTGAAGAACTCATATTTAAATTTATTTCTACTCGATTAAAATATATATAAGTTTATAATGAAATTGCAATTATTTTTAGAGTTTAAGATTTTCTTCCATTTAAAAAAAAAAGATTTTCTTAATAGTATATAAGAATAATCTCTTGTCCTCCTTTAATACTAACTTGCTCGATGAGCTTATTTATGGATAAGAATTGGATAGAATTTAAATTTTTAAAACATCTCTAATAGCACAAAATAATATATTTTCTTTTCACTTATTAATTTTTTTTCAACAAGTGATCTTTCAATTTATTAAATATCATACGTTTTAATTTTTCATAACATTCCCATGAAAAGCGAAATCTAAATATCGTAATATTCGATTTTTCATCATGACTCGTCTTCTATTGAATAATTTGAGTATTCACATAAAAATAAATATAATTTTCTTTTAATATTAATTTCTGATTATAATCAACAATATCATGTTGCCAAATATTTATGATAATACTGATTATAAGTTTTTATTTTATGCATAAAATGGTATTTTCCATTAATTTTTCTTAACATTAATTTCTGCCTGGCTAATATGGTGTTCTTGATTACGACAATAGACTAGTCTTAAGAAATTCATCCAACCATATATACTTGAAGCCATAGAGTTTAAGATTTTTAGACTATTTTCATTCAATTTTTTTTTGAATCCCTTTTTTTTCTGACCAAGCAAAATTTATAGAGTACCATAGTGTTTCCATATCAATATAATCCATATATTTTTTTTATAAATTATCCTATATAAAATAAAATGAAATTATATATTTTTCTTTCTATTAAAATTTGAAGTCAAGATTTTTTAATTTTAGAGACAATTTCAGTATTATTAATCAAAATTTATTATTATCGATGGGTTTAACTCATTAGTACCGAAATCGTCTATAATTATGAAATTTAAATTTTAATATTATTAATTTATGAAAAAATTAAAATAAATATAAATGGATAACGATAAAATAAAATAGAAAATTAGAATATTTGATTTTGGATAAAGTAGTTAATGATAATATAATATTTGATATTGACACTTAAAAATTATAATGCACATGAATAAATCTCTCGTGTTACCTGTGAAAGGATGCTTACTTCTTTGTGGATATTATGATACTCAACACTAAAGAAGATAGAGTCCTGCAGTTGAGGGTATTATTATTTGAAGAAAAGGATAAAGACTTCCCACGTATTAACCCTATCTTTATAGCTCAATCAAAAATCATTCAACACCAAGTTTATTTCATACAATCTCTCCCTTAAAAATAAAAACAATTTAATCAGCATTTTCGATATAGACAAAAGATCTTTTCTTTCGCATAAGATAAAATTTCAGAAATTTTTAAAT